>NC_071101.1:17905000-18216250 GCF_024256425.1 Clarias gariepinus | reverse complement strand
ATGACTCCATTCGCGCACTGTTTGATGTAAATTGCGTCATACGCGCTGTTTGTGGTGTAAAGTCAGCGAGAGTAGCACGAGTTTTAAGGCATTTATGGGTTTGAGGAAAAAACGCTCCCCTCGCCGCCAAAACAAAGTGGTTGCACTCGGGTCGCTTGTGTATCGCGTTGCCATGAAGCTGGTGTGGATGTGCACGTAGCAAGGATGCAGCGGCGAGAGAGGGAAAGAGAGAGAGAGAGATAATGAAAGAAAGAACGAGAGATTTCCATTAAACGAAATTACTGAATTACCACGTGACAAGCAATGTTCAGAGATAAGAATTAGCATTTGGCTTTAAATGTATATTTAAAAAAAGATATCACACGTAGTAACGATTATTTATTCTTTATTCATTCATTTTTCCTTATTTATTTATTTTTTGGAAAATAAAGAGGTTTTCCCTAAACCATGAAACAAAGCCGAACATTTCGAATTGATTTTTTTTTAATATAAATACCTATACATTTAATTCAATAGCTGTTTAAGAATAGTAAAACACTGATAAATGCATTAAAACTCATGCATCAACCTTAAACACACTCTATATACATTTCCCATTCACTATTTATTCAAATATGTCGTACTTCAGATTCATCGGGTTATTTCTTGGTTGTTGTCAAATCTACTTGTTGAATATTAGATTAAAAATATTTTTAACTTGTGTTAAACCTCCCTCCCAGTTCGGTTGTACTGTATTTTACAGTAGAGTTTGCTGTGTGTAGCAAGCTGACATGTCATTTGCCAGATGATTAATAGCTTGTGGTTATACAAGCACACTTTACGTGCACAACGGCAGTCACGGAAGCTTCACTGGGAGGCTGCATGCTTCAGGATATTGGATTACAAATTAAATAATGACTCAGATTAAAGTGTAAAATGTCAGTTTTTATGTGGCGTGTTTTATGTCCGTAGTGGATGGAGCCCTATTTACACATAATGTCTTTCATTTAAAAATTGTACTGGGTGGTAAATCCTTTTGTCATTTCTTTGTAAGACATCAAACAGTGACCGACATCAATGCAGACTCTGGTTGTCTCTCTTGGCCAGGCTTTGCAGTAACTTTAATGCAGCCAATTTTTTTGTTTTTGCTTGATTGAAACGGATTATGTGGTCTGCAGACATATGCTTGGTAAAATGCATGCTAATGGTCCATCAGATTCAGGGACAAGCTAACTGAGTGAGAGAACTATGTAATTGTCAATCTAAAAATCTCACTTACGACTTTTTAATCAAATAGGCTGTGTTGATGTCTTAAAAGAATCCTCTGAAGCACTTATTGGATGCATGAAGGGATCTAATTCTGGTAGATCTGGGAGTTGAACTGAAAACCTATTGGAGCTCTGAATGTTAACCCACTGGTTTTCCAGAAACAGAGAAAGAAGCCTGGTCACAGCAGTAAAAGCCCTAAATTCTAATCACTAGCCCTTAAATGCCTTCCTCAAGTTAGTGATCCATGACCTCATTTTTCCGTAATCTCATCCTTTTTTTGTCAAATAGGCCCCCACCTCCCCAGTATTCCTCAACCCAGTTGTGTTGAGCTACTTAAAATATCCGCTGTAGGGCTGTATCGTCAGCACTGATCTTAGTTTATTTATTGTCTAGAGTCACTTTGTGGTCTATAGTGTAAAAAAAAACATACATTTTCTTCTTCCCTGTTGCTGCTGTAACTATGTAAATTTCCTTACTGGTGGAACAATAAATGTTAATCTTATCTTATTTTACCTTGTCTTATTTAGGAAAGAATCAAGTCCATATCTTTAAGCAAACCCTGATCTGTAATTTGTAGAAAACTGTGAAACACAACATAGCCAACTATAAACAATCATTCTTACACAAATTTACAAATAAGCAAATTAAGTGTGGCCAGTCTAACTACTGCCATGTTGATAGAAAGTGAGAGGAAACTGCAAAAAAAAAACTTCACACAGACAATAACCCGAGCACTGGATCAAACAAGGGACACTGGAACTGTGGGGCGGCATCACTACTTCAACTCCAACCAAAAATCTAAATATAATAATATAGATAATATTTTGTGTGCATTTCCTGAACTTGTTTATGTTTACTTTTTTTACTGAAGCTATTCTGGGTAAAATAACTCTTACTATATTTAATCTGAATTAATCTTTACAAACCGGAAACTGAAATTTGTTTTTCAGTGTTTTTCATTCCTGCAATGTATAGGCAGTGTACAGAATTATAGAGAAAAAGGGCTGCAAGTTGCTTTTTAGATTTGGTCCTTTTTTAAGACTGAAATATTTCAGAAAGCATTTCAATATTATGATGTATGTAGGATGAGTGAGTAGGTGGCTTATGTGTTATTAAAAAATAGTACATTTAAGCCCAATCATTTAAAGCATTTGAAAAAAGGTGATTTTTAAAGGATTATAGACTTAAAATATTCACAATAAACATGTGTCACTGTAGATTCAAGAAAAATATATTCTATACAGTATATGTATCTAATTATATAATTATAATCCACTTGTTTTGAGATCTGTAAATGTGACATAATGATTGGCAGAGGAAAGTTCACAGACTATACAATGCAAATGTTGTATAATGTGCACATTTTCAAACTATTGTTTTAATCATTTAAAATACCTCCATTCACATTAAAAGAATCATGGGATTATTCGGTTGAGGAAACTCTCTCATCATGGAATGTTTTTTCCTGCCAGTAGTTAGAAATAATTGTACTTATTCCCATATGATGTGGCTGTGTTTTTGTCTTATTATACCACAGCAAATTACCAAATTCATATATATGAATGAGGATGAGTCAAAAATAATCTGCACTTTGGTTCTCTGGTTATATTAAAAATGTATATTGCCTACACTGGCTTATCTGTTTAAGACTACTGTCTTCCCAGTCACTGTTGTGCAGGTATGAAGGTGTTAGATCAGTTCATTTGTAACAGTCATACGAGCAAAAAAAAAAAGGATTCCTCACTTGCATGAAAAAAGATTAGCGTGCAGTGATTATTTTTTTGTGGTCTGAAAGTGTACCTGTAACTCTTGGATAAGCATAAACACAAGAAGAAATCTGCAAACAAAATTTCGACCAGTAACCTAAGGAAGTTGAAAGTTTCTCAGATTGAATCATTACCAGTAACGAGACATGGATTCCTTAATACGAGCCTGAGAGTAACCTGCAGAGAATTGAACGGTAACATCCTTAATCGCCGACCAAGAAAAAGTTAAAAAGTCAACCTTCAGCTGGAAATGTAATGCTTTCAGTTTTCTGGGATTCTCAAGAGGCAGTTTTGAAAAAACTACCACTGAGCCACCAGTGCCCAATAATAATAACAATAATTAGTATTTACTGTCTTCTGAGAACTGACTCGGCAGTAGCATAGGCACACTTGAAATTTCTTCAGAAATTTTTGCTCTCTAGTTATTATTATAACATTTGAGTAGTTGGACCAATGTGATCAGTTGAATCGAAAGATCTTATCACTAGCAGTTAAATGGGCAAAAGCTTGGACCACTTAGATAAAATAATGATGATGATAATAATAATAATAATAATAATAATAATAATAACATTTAAGGAGTTAGACCAAAGTGATCAGTTCGAATGGAAAATCTTATCACTAGCAGCTGAATGGGCAAAGCTTAAACCACTTAGACAAAATTGACAATTTGTTGTATAAAGTGGTAAAACATTATGGGATGTTACATGTATGGGTGAATAATCACTTCACATCACCCTGCCCTTGATTATTTTTCTATACCCACATCTCATTTAGTGAATTCCTCCTTACTCATTTTGAAGTGGACAGCGAGTTCCTCACAGAAGATATAAATAACTTTATGAAACTTAACAAGAAAATAATCTGAGTTTCAGGTAAGAGTGCGCTGTGTCTTTAAGCGTGACTGTGATTTGAGTTCTCTCCGCCATTTCCGTCTATCCTCTGTGCAGCCGGTAGCGTCCGTCACTCCAAAATCCCTAAGCGTGTGTTTATTTGTGTGTGTATGGACTTCAAAATACACAAATAATGTCACACGCCGCTGTGTAGGGTAGGTGCACACAACTTGCGCTGCACTTTATGCAGTGTGTAAAGCCATGCATGCGTTTAAAAAATCGTGATTAGAACCGGCTGAGCAGCAGACGCTAAATAAAGCGAGGAGTTATAAATAGACCGAGTGTAGAAGGGCACAGCTAGCATAGCTTAGCTTAGCATAGCATAGCATACAGCTTCGGCTAATAACAATTAGCTGTCATGTTACATGAGTTTACAAGCACTGTATAAAACCAGTAAACGAGTGCTGAGTTCTTCTGGTACTAAATATCTATTTAACGTAGTTTAATCCTTCTCATTGCGGTGTAATTACTTTTATTTGCAGTCTTGTGTTTGTAGCTTGTGCTGCTTGTCTCTCCCTCTCACTCCACGGAATATACAGGAACCAAAACAAAGCGCCTTGCCTAAGGAAATAAATTCACATCTGAGGATGTGTGATGATAAAAAGCAGACTGGACCTAAATATAAATGTTTAAATGTGATTTATTAACAGGCAATGTGTATATCTGAATTATAACGTAAAATACGGACTGTAATTGCTAAACTATCTAGTTTTAAAGGCAGTTTTAACTTACAGTATGTACAGTAATGCACCTTTTCACAACAGGCTACACATCTTGGATTTTTTTTTGGCATGTAAAACATTTACTATAACATTAGATAAACAAATGTGATGATCACGAGCTGATTGTCATGTTTGTATAACATGTCTGGTTTATATTCGTCAAGGAAGAAATTTTAATGGGATTCTTAAGGGTGACAGGACTAGAAGCTTTATATTTTTTTCCAGAATTTAGATAGGCAAAGGTTAGAGCGGCACTGAATCAAGATTGTGGAGTTTCCAATGCTGAGCCATGGATGATGAGGACAGCCAGGACGAGATGATCAACAAGAACATCTCTAACGGAAAGGGCAAAAGGCTCGCCACATCTATCCTCTCTGATGAAGGTATAGTGTATCAATATACTTTTTTTTTTTTTGGACAGCATTGATCTGTTCTAAGACAAAACATTTTGGTGCCCTTACTGTGTGTTATACTGTGAGTTTGTTATAACCTTCTTGGTTATAGTCTGAGAATATTTTCGAAGCTCACAGCAGATCTAAAGTTTATATTCAGTGGTGTAGCTAATGTACATATTAACACACACACACATAAACATACATACACAGTGTGTCACATAACATTCATATTGATGAAGTACTGAAATCATTAATGGAAACATAATAATACATAATGCTGCCATAATTCAATTAGAGTTTTTGCATTTTGTTTTTTGAGTTATTTGAGTTATTAAAGCTCTGCAAATACTGCATTATCTTGGACATTATATTTTGACCTGTTGTGACATTGTAATTTCATTTAAATATACACTCTAAATAACAATAGTTATATTTTGAATTTAGGAGAAATATTGTCAGCAGTTCACAAAAAAGAAAAACAAAACTGCATATCTCACCAATACATGCACCTGTAAAAAAAAAAAAGAAGCACAAACTGATTATTTTCCAGTGGTCTCTTATTCTTTATTCCAGAGCTGTGTGTATATACTTTTACAGTCTGCACTGATTGTAAATTTGCCAAATCTTTAGTTTTTGCATTTTACTTCAAATTATGATTGAGACAATAGACTTTTATTAAACTTATTTACAACTTACAAGCAATGTACATTTGTTTAAGGAGGTCTAAAACAAAATACATTCAAAGCCAGAGGGGGAAAATGCCCCTGTTTGACTGCAATCAGATGCATAAACAAAAGAAACTCACATTCAAGTGTCAAAAAGATAAAAAAATATGTTCTAGGTGCAAAAAAAAAAAAAAAAAATGCACTGTTTGCCTGGAAATTGTTGATTGTGACCCAATACAACATCTCGAACTTTTAACATTAAAAGGTTTACAAAATTATTTGTTTAAATACATCTGTAAACCTTTTACAGGTGTATTTAAAAAAAAATATTTGAATGAATGTCATATCTAAATAGACTTTATAAGCAATGTGTATTAGAGTTTTGGTACCTGAATAAATCTGATTAAACAAACTGACCTCAAAAGGACAACACAAGACACTGTAGTACCAAAATGAATTGGAAGTAAATCCCTTGCAGTAGGTTTATTTGCGGACAAGAGGGTAAAAAGTGCAGTGTTAGGCTGCACCTCATGCTTCAACACGGTAAAAAAAAAAAAAAAAACACCTTTCCCGAAAAGTTCTCAGATATTTCTTCTCCATTAAAAGAACAAAACTGAGCGCGCAGAAGACGCGACAAAGACACAGCACACGCACAAACAGCCTAGTTTTGAGGGATGGAGATGTCTGCATTCAATCAGCTGCATATAAACATTGACACATCGGAGACTGACCTTCTCTTTGGACATTTGCACTGACACATCCTCACAGCACAGTGGACGTGATGTACGCTGACAGAAGACGACGTCTTCTCGTTTATTAGTGTCCGCAGGACAGAAGTTGAAGGCCTGGTAGCGGTTAGCTAACTCGCTAAGTCTGACCGGACGTTAGTTAGCCGACAAGTGAACTCTGTGATGCTAAACACCAAGCGCGCACGCCGGCTGTCAACGTTGCCATAACAACCATGTTAAACAGGGAAACTATTACGTTTAGCATTATTGATGAGTATAACGTTTTTAATTTAAAGGTAGGAAACATACGCTTTATTACCAAAGAAGAACTAAGAGTGTCATGGAAGAAAATATTTAATTTTTTTTTTAATTTAGAAAAGGGAATTTATATATTTTCTCCAGAATTTAGATAGGCATAAAGCTAGAGATACACTGGATCAAGATTTTGGACAGCCTGGACGAGCTGGGCAACATGAACATCTTTTATGGAAAAGGCAAAAGATGCGCCACATCTGTCCTTTCTAATGAAGGTACTGTATAGTGTAAATTGTACTGATGGTCCAGTTTCTCTGTCTGAGACAAAACATTATCGTGGTTGCAGTTGTCTGCAGGTCTGCACATCTGTTAAATGTCGTAAAGCCCTTGCTGTATGTTATGAGTTTGTGAGAACTGCAAACCTTTGTGATTATAAAATCATTGTGGTTTTACTAAATAAAAGCCATATATGTACAGTATACATGCATACTATTTAGCAGGCAGACAGTGCAATTTCTTTTGCATATAACATGAAAAGTACTTTCTGACACTTGAATGTGTGTGGCTTTAAATGTAAATTTGCTTTGGTTTAAGCATCTGATTGCAGTCAAGCAGTTTCCTTCTTTCCATTAATGTATTTTGTCTCAGACCTCTATAACTGGGAATGTATGTTGATTGTAAGTTATTAGCAAGATTAATAAAAGTCTTTTTTTTTATCTCAAACAGCCAAATTACGTGCTTAGAAGTATAATATATAAATATATGGATTTAGACCAAACTTTTTAACTCTGAGAACCTTTGCCATAGACCAAAGTCTCATCTTTTTATTTTCTGATATTTAAATTTACATGTCAAACAACTTAAAACATTGCATCTTTGGTTGCAGACCACCCAATTCTTTAAGTGAGCAAAAGTATAAGAACAAAAAAGTCTGATAAAAACAAAATATTTCAATGACTGTTGCTTGAAACAGAATTTAATCAAGTGGATTTTAATATATTTTGCTGGTGATTTGGTCCCAAATGACAGTTTGATTGTCATTAAAATAGTCATGACAGCATTGAATTAAAAAGCATTGAAGTGACACACTAACATGCATTTAAGCTCTTTTTGATGTAATGTTTGCACTATTTAGAGGAAGATGGTGACGACTCATACGAGGATGATACAGACAGTGAGGAGGATGATGATTCCCAGGATGGAGAAGATGAAGGTGATGAAAAAGAGGAAGATGAGAGTGATCGTAAGGACATGCTGATTCTTTGAGTGCTTGTGTGTTATATATTGCCTTAAATTAAATGTACCATCATGTCTCTCTCTCTCTCTCTCTCTCTCTCTCTCTCTCTCTCTCTCTCGGGTCAAATTCTTTTATGAGTGAAAGGGAGCACTTGGGCATTTTTTAGTAAGAGTAATAAAGGTATATGATTCTTAGATGTAGAGCCAAAGTATTGTGGAATTTGTGTTACTATACAAATTAAACATAAAACTTTATAAAAAAGTATTTGTAGCCTTAGTTTCTCCACAGTTTTTATTTCTCTCTGCCTTGTATTTTTCAGAGAAAATAAAGTGAGCATTTAGACACAGTATTGTTTTTGTTATGTTATGTACTTCCAGTGCACATATCGACTTAAGATTTGTTCGTGTAATGTTTTAAACTACATCATACATATACAATTTTTCCTGGGATTTAGGTGCAGGCAAATTTCTGAACAATATGCATGTCATGCAATCTGAATTCTGTCCTCATATTCTGTATGTGTTTTGATAGATGAAGATGGTGAAAAGGAGGTGGAAGGAGCAGCAGGGACAGAACCAACTGATCTTGGGCTGAGCTCAGACGAAGATGCTGAGAAATGCCCTATCTGCCTCAACTCCTTCCATGAACAACCAGTAGCCACGCCCCAGAACTGTGAACACTACTTCTGTCTGGACTGCATTCTGGAGTGGGCCAAGGTGACGATTGGATTATGGGGTCGACAGTCTGCAGGTAGATTGCACATTATCACTTTGGAAGTAAATTTTTAATGATTATTTTTTTCCGTTCTCCTGTCATTAGAATGCCAACTCTTGTCCCATTGACCGCATTGTCTTCAGTAACATCCTACTGAGAAAATGCTTTGGAGGAAAAGTCCAGAAGACGGTATGGAAGTCATTACTGATTTATTGTCCTTATTTAAATGTGTGGTAGCCTGGAAAAAAAAAATCAGGTATTGTGGTAAACAATTTTTGGAAAATATCCAACCGACGAAGAAAGTCAGATTTTTCTGCCTATAAAATTCTTAGACACACCACATTTATGAAAACCATACATATATAAGTTTCTACAACTAAACGGAAATTTTGAAAGATCACTCTGGGTAAGTGACAATCATTACTAGCAAAGTGTGATTTCCTCTGACAGCGAATTTTAGGCTTAAATCAGGTTGATGTTGATGATCAACTCATGATTTAGTGATGTATTATAATTCTTTTGCATGGTAATTCATGTATTGCTGCACTGACTCTACAAAATGTTTGAAATTATAGATTAATTTGTACATGTTACAAGTGGTAAAATGTTGCAGTTCCTCTAAAATACTACAGTTGGTGCACTCTAAACTATTCACACATTGGCAGGCAGTACAGCATCATTTGTGGTAGGAGCAAAGTATTTGCTAAGTCTGTTTAGAATTGTAACAAAATCTAAAAAATAAATATATTGAGAATGAAGCAAAAAATCAATTAGTGAGTTTCTCAAAGTTGTATATGTTGTCTACCTTAAAGTATTTGTCCATAACTAATGATAAGACACCATACAGAACCTGGCTATCATGTGCATGTGTAGATTACAGTTGAGAGGCCAGGGACAAATGAACAAGAGGTGCAGGTGAATATGGATCTGGACCAGACTAGCTGTGAGGTGTGTGGAGGGACAGACAGAGAAGATCGCCTGCTGCTCTGTGACGGCTGTGATGCTGGGTAAGATGTTCATGCTGTATTTGTGTTTGTAGACACTCAGGATCATGTTCAACTGTCAAAGTTTCTAAAACACTAGATTAGGGAATGTACTTTATGCAGGCAAATTTTATGTACTCACCACAATGTCATGTCGGCTTGTACAGTTTAATGATGTACTGTACTATCTGCACAATATTCAGCTGTAGTAATGTTATTCTGTTTGGTGTACAAATTTGTTATAGGCTCTCAATTTAAGTTATAAAAGGTAAGCAAATGTAAATGCTTATAATAGCGCAAATTCAAATATTGTTTAGCAAAACAGGAATATTTCATCCACTTGCTGTAGTCTGTACAAACAGAAAATTGCTACAGAAATGCTACATTTAGACTAAAATAGTTCTTGATGATGTACAGTCGTGGCTATAAGTTTTGAGAATTACATAAATATCGGAAATTGGAAAAGTTGCTGCTTAAGTTTTTATAATAGCAATTTGTATATACTCAAGAATGTTATGAAGAGTGATCAGATGAATTGCATAGTCCTGCTTTGCCATGAAAATTAACTTAATACAAAAAAACCTTTCCACTGCATTTCATTGCTGTCATTAAAGGACCTGCTGAGATCATTTCAGTAATCGTCTTGTTAACTCAGGTAAGAATGTTGACGAGCAGGCTGGAGATCATTATGTCAGGCTGATTGGGTTAGAATGGCAGACTTGACATGTTAAAAGGAGGGTGATGCTTGAAATCATTGTTCTTCTATTGTGTTCCATGGTGACCTGCAAAGAAACGTGTGCAGCCCTCATTGCGTTGCATAAAAATGGCTTCACGGGGGAAGGATATTGTGGCGACTAAGATTGCACCTCAATCAACAATTTAGAGGATCATCAAGAACTTCAAGGAAAGAGGTTTAATTATTGTTAAGAAGGCTTCAGGGCGTCCAAGAAAGTCCAGCAAGCACCAGGAGCGCCTCCTAAAGAGGATTCAGCTGCGGGATCGGAGTGCCACTAGTGCAGAGCTTGCTCAGGAATGGCAGCAGGCAGGTGTGAGCGCATCTGCACGCACAGTGAGAGAAAGACTTGAAAGATGGCCTGGTGTTAAGAAGGCAGCAAAGACACTTCTCTCCAAAGTGAGAACTTCTCTCCAAAAAAACATCAGGGACAAATTGATCTTCTGCAGAAAGTATGGTGAATGGACTGCTGAGGACTGGGGCAAAGTCATATTCTCCGATGAAGCCTCTTTCCGATTGTTTGGGGCATCTAGAAAAAGGCTTGTCAGGAGAAGAGAAGGTGAGCGCTACTATCAGTCCTGTGTCATGCCAACAGTAAAGCATCCTGAGACCATTCATGTGTGGGGTTGCTTCTCATCCAAGGGAGTGGGCTCACTCACAATTTAGCCCCCAAACACAACCATGAATAAAGAATGGTACCAAAACACCCTCCAACAGCAACTTCTTCCAACAATCCAACAACAGTTTGTTGAAGAACAATGTATTTTCCAGCACGATAGAGCACCGTGCCATAAGGCAAAAGTGATAACTAAGTGGCTCGGTAACCAAAACGTTGAAATTTTGGGTCCATTGCCTGGAAACTCCCCAGATCTTAATCCCATTGAGAACTTGTGGTCAATCCTCAAGAGGCGGGGGGACAAACAAAAACCCACTAGAAGGGTGGACAAACTCCAAGAAGTGATTATGAAAGAATCGTTTTTTCTCAGTCAGGGTTTGGCCTAGAAGTTGATGGAGAGCATGCCCAGTCGAATTGCAGAGGGCCTAAAAAAGAAGGGTCAACTTTGCAAATACTGACTCTTTGCATAAATGTCATGTAATTGTCGATAAAAGCCTTTGAAACGTATGAAGTGCTTGTAATAACCGAGTTAAACATCTTATAATTAGATTTAAAATGTGATGTCGTAAATATTTTATTGTTAGGTTTGTTTGTAGATAATTACATTCTTCATCAGGATTTTAAAAACTTTAAATAAGTCTTGCCTAAGTTTGGTGTTGCAGTGTATTAATGTGGTGGCAGTATTACAGACCTTTCTGACACTCCTGCTCTTCTCCTGAAGGTACCATATGGAGTGTTTGACACCTCCTTTGGATGCAGTGCCTGTTGAGGAGTGGTTTTGCCCAGGATGTTCACCAAACAGCAGAAGTAATAAGCCAGATGATAATTTTTTATTTTTGTGATTATATGTTCAAATAATACAGTAATGGTATCAGTTTTTAAGCGGATTTAAAACTGCTACACACAATTTTCTCACTTCTGACTCAAAGAAAAGCCTTCTGTTTCTGGTTCAGGATCTCAGCGGTCGAGTGAGGAGGACAGCAGTGTTCTTCCTACCACCAGTCGCTCTCGGTCGTCGGGCACCAGACCCACACGTGCAATTGCACGGACGCAGCACAGCGAGAGGGTCCGGGCCAATGTCAACAGACACCGCATCACACAGGCACGCACGGCTGCACAGGTTTGCATGATGCTTATGTCTGGCTCTCCTAACATACTGGTGCTTAAGAGGAGAACTGTTGGCTGTTCTCGGTTTCCTCAAAGGCATCACGTTCTTGTCACTCTCCATTAAACAAGGCATAGTTTTCCCCTAAACATCATGGCCCTAGAATCTCCCTAACAGGCATAAAAACTTGTAATGTGATGCACGCTCTGCCATATGAACATTACTAAAGTGTCTTTGAAGTGCATTGTGCTAGTAATGTTTTTTTTTTTTTGTTGTTGTTTTAATAGTTATATATGCAATAAAAATACTGATTGAGAACTGCAGTACACCATGTCTACCTGAATTATTCCTGCATGTCGTGACGCACTGATTTTGTTGCTGTTTCAGCTTGCGCCTCGGTACTTGATGCAGTCCACTTGGCTGGATGAGACCATCAATGCTGTAGTTGCTGGACTTAACACAGCTGTGTATGTGAGAGACCTAACTCCCCGGCCAAGAGCTCGCAGGAGACGCAGGAAAGGTAGCAACAAAAAAAAAAAGGGAGGAAACATGAATGCCTAGAATGCCTAAAATCACATGTCACATGAGTGACATGTGATTGTATTTTTAATCAATGATTAAATCTTGCCATTTTTAACTGTTTATATTACCATTGTCTAAAATTTATATTTTTAATATAGCACCAAGAAAGAAAACCTTGAAAGATGGAAAGGAGATTAAGGGTAAAACCTCAACCATGAAGGGAAAACGGCGGAAACGTAGAGTGAGGAGAACAAAATCAAGAAAAAAAGTGGTATGTTCTGGCCTGTTTCATTTTACCCTCTGTTTATTAATATTTTTTTATGATTTGTTTCTATGATATGACAACATGCCCACCGGCTTAGATGCAAAGTACAGTAAGTTGTAAGACATTCAAATCAGAACTGCCAGGTTTCTTTCTGTCCTTTTGCCTAAACCCTTAGAGGCGATTAATGCTCTTATGGATATTAATATTGAACATCTGTGTTCTGAAAGTCTCTTCCATACTCATAAATGACTTTACCACAGGGCTTCTCATATGTAATATTTAAATGTCCGAATCTTATTTCTATTTAAGGTCAAAGGTCTGGAACGGTAGGTGATAAACAACAGACTTTAATTAAATTTGCTCATAATTTACAAGCAACATACATTCATGTTTAAAGCAGTCTGAAAGAAAATAAATTCAAGGCTAGAAGAAGAAATGCCATTGTTTGGCTGCAGTCAGATGCTTAAATCAAAATTATTCTAAATTTAAAGCAGCACTCAAATGCAATTCTTTCTCCTTTTCCAAACACTGGAGAGTTTGCACCATAGATGTGCATGAAAGAAATGTGCTCTTTTGTATGCGTTCTTGATGCGTGTCTTCATTTTAAAACAACTAAAGTGAGCATGCAGCAGACACAATATGTAAACGGCCCCTAACACAGTCAAAATACACAGCATCCTCTTGTGAGAAATCGTCTGATTTCAATTAGCTGCCTACAAATTGCCATAAACAAGTGTGGACGCTAGACGGAGACACTAACGTTTTTCTCTGCACATTTAGATCATGACATCACCACATAGATAATGTAATGTACACTGAAAGAAGACGCCAAAGTCCCTCATTTCCGCGCCCACATGACAGAATGTGAATAGCTAACTCGCTAGTTTTGAACGGGCACCTGTTAGCCGACCCTTAAATTCAAACATCGAACGCCTGCCGGGTGTCAACGTTGCCATGATTTCATTCAGAGAAACTAGTTTTAGCTTTAATCTCAGGTCGAGATCGCTGTAACGTTTTCTAAATAGACTGGCAAACCAAACAGTTTATTGATGGGTTTAACACGTTTTTATTTTAAGTTAGGGAACATAGACTTGAGTAAACTGTATTATTGAACTTCTAATACGAGGTGTGGGCTGAAACTGGACTTCAATCTGATGAACCATGCTTTATTTTGCCCTCCTAGTTAGTGAAAAAGAAGACCACTCACGGGCGCCTTGCACAGAATCTGGGCCTGAGGAAACCCAGCCGGAGTTCTGTTATCCCATCTGTGTACCGCCCATGTGAGCAAACACTGGGGAGCATGAGAGCAGACATCGGGGCAGCCTCCCTCTCTATTTATGGAGACCCCTTTGACCTTGATCCCATTGATGATGGGTAATTTTGTGACACATTATTTTTTAATATGTTTAGATTAAATTAAAAAATGAAAATTTGGCATGACATTTACATGAATGGTTGATTGTTCGATACTTCTTATACAGTGTAACTATATAATAAAACTAACTTATTTTAGTGATTATCCTTAATATGTTTGCCCTGATGTGTACACACCATTTTATTTCACTTTAAAATTAAAATTGTATTTAATTGATTATTATTATTTATTTTTTAATAAAGTTTTTGCACTTTGTCAAATTTGGTTTCATGAGTGTGGCCAATGTTTTGCTAGACCTAAAGAGTGGAATTGTGTTTCTTTAGGGATGAAGAGATGGAGCAGGTTCCAGTTCAGCCCTCCTTGTTGGAAGCTAAACGGCGAGGTTTGTCCCGCTCTGCTCTGCGCTCACACCAGCCTGTGGCCAGACCCTTACTTGCTGGGTTGTCCAGGTAACCAGTTACACCACAAGTCCCCTATATTGGTAATATACACTATATCAGCAAATCTCTGTCCAACTAAAATCATTGCTACATTGAAAATATATGTGAAGTAAATATATATTGATTATCGTCAACTAGTATTTCCTTTATTAGGTTTTAGATGAATGTTGTCTTTAAACCTAGTACTAAATATTTTACTGATTTTAAATGCTTCAAGGCTGATATCCCTCTGTAATGTGCTTGTCATTGATTAACAGACGAGGGCGTAGTATTCCCCTGGTTGAGGAGGATGACGTGGCTGCAGCAAACCCAGATTTGCTGGGAAGTATACTGAGTAGTCAAAGCTTATTGCTGATGGACAGCTCTGATGTGGTTATCAACAGGGATGGCTCACTAACAGCCCCCAAACATAGTATGTTTCCTATTATTCATGTTTAATTGCACACACAGTAGTCTTATCATGAACACATCATGAACACATTTCCAATATTAGGCTGGCAATAAACTTTTGTCTTTTTTTTTCTCAGCATATTCAGAATGATTATGCAACATACTTATTCGAGAAAAGAAAACTGCAAGCAGTGCACAAGTTTTAATTCATGTTGTGTTTTCAGAGATTAAATCAGGATCAAAAATATACATATATCACATCAAATATTTGTTGCAGATTTTATTGCTTTATTCATTCCACAAACAGGTTTGATGTGTGTTTAGTATTATTGTCCTGTTTGAACCGTTAATGATACCTTCCATTAGCCTCACCGAAATGGATTTCAACAGCCCTAGGCAAGATGGTGGGAATCCAGACAAACTTTAGTGTTCAAACGACGTGGACTGGATATGACAACCTTGATCTTGCTGATGAGTTAGGAAGCATAAATGCGCAGTAGCTATTTAATTTTCTAATCAAGTCTATTTTTTTGAAAAAAAAAAAAAGCACTGTCACCTTGCACCACCAGTGTCTGGGTTTAACTTTCTCATAAATGTTTAAAATATATATATATTTTTTTATCTAATACAGTTCAATCCACGGTAACTGAGATTGCATAGTAATATCATCCAGTTGTGGCTGAATGTGTGTTTACTTGTTTTGTTGTGATGCTGCTCTGATTAGCTATTTCATTGTGTCACCTGCCTGCAAAGCATATATGACCTAGCTTCACTGTCATCCTTCTTATGTTGTCATCACATCACGTTCAGTGGGCAGGCAACACGTCTTGCTTTGAAGAATTTTTGTGAATAGAGTGATCACAGTATAAATCCCTGTATAACCTAATGCTCTGCTGAGTAATTCTACAGTTTCTAATGACCTAATTATTTTAACATTATTGTTCTCCTTTTAGCCTCTTTGCCATCTCCGAGAAGCAGCATCGCAGAAAACTCTGGTTTAAATCTGACACCTGACTTTAATTCCAGCAGAGAGCCTGCACCTTCTTCCAGCCCTATAACAAACTTATCACAAAGCATTGAACAGCCCACTCCATCCCCAGTAATACTTCCAACATTATGTCCACCCACTTTACATGCACCTACATCTGTTCCTGGACATCCACGTCTAGTTTCACCTCTTCCACATAGGCCTGCTACCACAACCTCTGCTGGATCAGTACACAGTCAGTGGGGTACCTGTAGCATCAGAGGCCAGTCGTCAGCAAGGGTTACAAATGGAGCTTCTGACTCTCATCTCGGGGATAGGCAAAGGTCCACAAACGTCCCTGCAAAAAAGCCTCCTCCCAAGCCAGTATGGGTGGACGTGTCTGTGTTGCCAAGGATACCAAAGATTAAGAGAGAAAACAGTTCTGGGGCTCATGGCAGCACTGGGAGCAATAACAACACCTTACCAGTATCTTCCATAACAAGTTTAGCAGGAGACAAAGGCCGGCAAAGTTCAGTTGACCAACAGGGAACAGGTGAAAGTAGGCAGGGTGGGCTGAAAGACGGCCAGAGGCAAAGACCGGACAGAGCTGTATCATTGTCTTCTTTTTCTAGCTCCTTCTCTACTCCATCAACCTCTTCCACTTTAACATTAAATTCATCATCCTCTTCTTCTTCTATAAGTTTCCGCATAAGTAGCAGTGGAAATCCATGGCATGCTCGGAGGCTTTCAGCACCTGATCAAGTTCTGCATACAAAAGGTAAAGGAACTGTAAGGAAAAATCAGAAGGACAAGCAGACGTTGCTGTCGTCTTATTCACAGGCCAAAAAGGCCTCTGTTGGGAGTGAGGCCTATGATCCCTTTAATCCCACAGGATCCGATGCGTCAGAAGATGAGAATGACATGCCTGAAATGAATATACAAAGCCCCCCACCCACAGAACAAACTATGGGGCAAAATGAAGGTTCTGTACATGAAATCAAAACAGAATCCATGGACTTGGATATGCCTGAGGACAATGAAATACCTGAAATAAAACTGGAAATTAAAAAGGAGCCAACCTCTCCCAAGGATGACTTGTGGCCATCGCCTTCCCATCAGCCAGCCATCCTGCTTGCAACTCCATCTGAGAGTCTTGCTGCTCTTGTGGCATACAGTGGAAGCCCTCTGGTCTCTGATGCTGAGGACAGTGAAAATTCCAAAGGGTCGTTAACAAAAGCTCTGGATCGTTCAAGATCTCACTCACCCTCCAGTCACCACAGTGAGCAAAAGATTAAAAGAGAGGTAAAGGCTGAACCAGACCTTGAAACATCATCTGTAAAATCTACATCTCCAGTTGTGTCTCAGGTAAGCAAAGGAAATGGGTTTATACATGAACCGTCATCCATATCAGGAAGTTCGAATGTTAATCACAAAAGCAAGGAGGAAGAAATAAGATCATCATGTGTTGGGACAGAAGAGGAGAGGAAGCCACATTGTGCCTCCAACAGTCCTTCTTTCAAAGGCTCTGAACGGTCTGATAAACAGAAGAAACACCCGCGGTCTGAAGACCGAAGGCGGTCACGTTCTAGGTCACCGCGCCGCAGACGATCTCGCTCAAGATCTAGAGAGCGAAGTCACTTTAGGGACAGAAGGCGTTTAAGTCGCTCAAGCAGCAGCGAAAGCTCTAGAAAGAGAAGAAGAAAAAATGACAACAAAGAAAAAGACGGACAGAAAACATCAAAGAAGAAAAGATACTCTCGCTCACGGTCAAGATCTCGATCTAGATCCAGATCCAGGTCAAGGTCCAGAGAAAAGAGGAGAGAACGAACACAAACCTCTTCCTCAAGATCAAGAGATAGAAATGAAACAAGATCAAGAGATAGAAATGAAACAAGATCAAAAAGAAAAAGGTCTAGATCAAACTCTAGAGACCGGAGACGGAGAGAGAATGTTTCAGAAGGCCCTCGGCACAGAGAACGGCATGCCGACAAAAGAGTACTATACTCTTCTGCTACGGAAAAGGGGTCAACTCACAGTATTGACAAAAACGTGCCGTCACTGAGGGACGCGCAGACAGGACAAAATGAATGTAACACTACGCTCTCAGTTGTTTCAGTTAAAGAGGAGACTGATTGCAGTAGTCAAGAAAATCTGCGATTAATTGAAGGGCATGGGAAACAAATTTCCGAGGATGTTCTTTCAATTAGTGTGACACACAAATCATGTGGATCCAAACCGATTGAAATCAAAGAAGAAAAAGACTCCCTACTTAGTGAGATCAAAGAATCCCAGGTACTAAAAGATCACCTGACCAAGCAGATTAAAGTAGAGCAGATCTGGCCTGATGAGGAGGAGGACTCCTGCAGTAATGATGATGATGATGCTCTTGTGATTAATTTATCTCCACCTGACCCTGCTCCTACAGATTGTGAAAAGTTCACTGCATGTGAATCAACAAACCTGATCGTGGGGCCAAAGGAGGAAATGGAAGTAGAACCTCTGCAAGCATCATGTCCAGTAAAACAAGAGCCGATAGACTCTTCAGATGAAGAGATCAATGTGGATTATTTGATTGACAACTTGGACTTCATTAAGAAGGAGATGAAAGATGAGCAAGTAACTGATGCAGGTACAGTTGAGTCCCAGGTTGATTTAAACAAAGAGTCAGCAGGGGTCAAACAGGAGATGGAGCCAGTGTTGGTCATGGCAGGCACCAAAGCCAAGTCACAGGGTAAACGAGTCACCTGGAATATACAAGAGCCAGTGGTGTCCCAGCCAGACAAAATGAGCAGTAAGTTAAGGATTATTTATGTGCCTTCCATGTAGATGTGAGATTGTTTTTGTTTTTTGATTAGTTAATATTTGACGAGCATTAGGACAATACTCGTTCCTCATTTAGGGACAAGACTAAAACATTTCCCCTCAGATGAGTTTACAGTGGTTATTCTTAATGATTTCGCACAAACGGAAAGATGAAATTTGCCTGTGAACTTATACAGTGCAGTATTTATTCACAGTATTATGAACTAACTGTGATTTGTTCAGAAGCATTTTGTAGAATGATTGATTTCAGTCATTGCATTCATGAGCAATAAAAAAACGATCATGCAAATGGTATCATTGTAAATATTTATTTAGTTTTTTTCTCCTCGCACTCTGCACCCCTTCCTGCCCAGGTTGCCAAATCATTGTACTTCTACAACTTCAAGCAGTTAATACATGCTGGCATATTTAATATTATTATTTTTATTCATGACATTATGGAAAATAATTTGTGACCTATAATACAAAAGTGGACAGAGTTTTTGGGGAGGCTTTCAATGGAGCCCTGCTTCCCTCAGCTTCCCCACAATTCAAACCACAATGTAAGCATAGTGAAAAAAACCTACGATAGCATGTACACGCTTAATTTAATTGTGGCTTGGTTGAAGGTGTCTCCGATTAACATTTAAAAATGTCACCTAGTCAGAGACAGCCCAGTATTTTTTCTTTTTTTTCTTTACTATTTTCTATATAATTTAATATAGAGAAAACTGAATTTTTTCCTCTTGTCACTTTCAGAACTTGCACTATTTAAATTAAAGCTGAAGCAGGAAGGGTCACGTAAGACTGCATCCTCCTCTACTACGCAGATCACTGGTCAGGTACAGCCATGTTTTTCTGCCTCCTTCTCAGTCTCTTAATACCACAACGACTCATCAGTGCTGAAGTCTGTTGTAAGAGTGTACTGTACATGCACGCTGACAGGCTCGGGTGGCAGCAGATAGTGTCATAGTGTCGTAGTGTTGTTTACAGAGCAGGGTAGGTCCGTCATGTGACTGAAACTGAAAGTAAATAAGCAGTGAATTTCAATGGAAATGAAGAACCCAGAGCAGGAAAATCAGAACCTTTAGAGATAACAATGACCTTTTATGAAATGCTTATATGTAGCATATTTGTGTATAACATATATCTGCACAGATTGCCTGTCTGCAGTTATGAATCTAATATCATACATGCATAGTTTTTATTTATTTGTTTATTTTCTACTTAGCCACACTGAAAAGATTTTAATAGAGTGGTGAGAAAATAAATCAGCATGTACTTTATTAATAATAATAACAGGACTGCTATTTATAGATTATAAGTAATCTTTGTTTAATGTTGGAGAAGAAATAATACACCAAAAGAGCCAAAAATAATTACCATTAGGTAAAGGAAAAAGGTGATTTGTTTTTTAATTAACATTTAATTAACAATTAACATTGTCTCAGGTCTCACATGTTTATAAACTAAACCAATGTACATTCTTGTCTGACTGTTTGGTTTAATAAGCACCTATAAACAAAATACTTGAAAAAACAAAAAAAAACTCCAGGGTCTGCATCAAACCTCCCAAACTGCCTTTCATTTTTTTTACATCTGATGTAAGCATTCATTTGCCTCATTCTTTGGCCCTGTTAAATCCTTTTTTTGTACTTTTAACCTACATTACATAATGCAGTGCAGTGAAAAGTCTGTAACCGCATGTGGTGAAATAGCCTGAGGATGGAAAGCTGTGTTGAAGTACATTTTTTTAAAAGCACTTATAGCATCTTCACATGTATTTTCTTTAATGCCATTGTGAGAAGTGTCAGGTACATTAGTTAAGCGCTACAAACACAAGTAACCACCATATGTTTGCTTTTATCCCAGGTGGCAGTTGCTGGCCAGGGCGTAGCCAAATCAGCAGCCACCAGCATCAGTTCTCCAGCACTAGAAGGAACGTCAAACCAGGAGAAATGTAAATCACACAAAGAGGAGCTGTTGCAGAATCCTGATCAAAAAGACAAGGTGTGTGTGTTTTAAAGTGTGCATGTGTGTATACATACACGCACAGACTATATATACACAGCTGTGTGTGTAGAAGGCGCTGTGTGTATGTGTGTGTGGTGCCTTCTACACACACAGCTGTGTATATATAGTATATTTACTACACACACATATGTATATTGTATATTTATACATATATCCCAGTGTGAGATTATGCTTCTGCAATAAAAAGTTAATTTATCATATATATATATATATATATATATATATATATTTACATGTGTGTGTGTGTGTGTTTGTAAATAAATTATATATATATATATATATATATATATATATATATATATATATATATATATTTACATACATATATACACACACACACATCTTCCAGTAATTGTAGAAGATGCTACATACAGTACATACACACAGCGCCTTCTACACACACACACACACACACACACATGTAAATAAATATATATAGAAGCATAATCTAATATAATATACAAAAGCATAATCTCACACTGTAAACTGTAAAAAAAAAAAAAAAAAAAAAAAAGACCTTTATACTCAACTGAATAAAAAAAATCAATAAATAACATAACTTAAAAATAATATATTTTTTTTAATTACTTGTTCTACAATTATTGGCACCCCAACAATTACGATAAAATAAATGTACTTAAAGTATTTTACTGTTGTTTTTAGTTGATCAGAGTATCCAGAAACTTTTAGTTAATAATTTATTACTTCCTGTTTTGCTGTGGTATAAATGTGACAGACAAGAGAACACTCCATTCAAGTAAGGCAGATGTGTGTCTACCCTTATAAGTTAGGCAATGGCTACGAGAAAATAGCCACTCGCCTAAACCTGAATAAATCTACAGTTAGTAGAGTCATTCAGTAGTTTCAAACAACTTGAACAGTGACAAACAAGGCTGAACGAAGACTGACTTTATCTTGTCACCATGCACAGTGAGAAGGATGGAAAGAGAGATCTCCAAAGCTTACTGTTAGAGAACTGCATGAAAGAGTGTCATCTTGAAGTCACAAAGTTTCCATAACAACCATCAGACGAAATCTACATGCCAACAAGCTGTTTGGGAGGCATGCATGGAAAAAGCCTTTTCTCACCTACGTTTATGTTTGTGATTGTACTTGTACAGTTGTAAGCAGTACTGGGACTTAAACTAGGGCCGTGTGCTGTGGTCAGATGAGACTAAGATAGAGCTTTAACAAACATACTTGGCAACAAACATAATAAGTGAGTTTGGTGAAAAACAAAAGATGAGTATGTGGAAAAGCTCCTCATGCCCACTGAAGTGTAGGGAGGATCTGTGATGCTGTGGGTCTGTTTCTTTTCCGAAGGCCCTGGGAACCATGTTAGGGTGTATGGCATCATCAACCCTTTTGAATGTACGGCAACATCTACACGAAAATGGTTCAGCAGACACAAAATCAAGCTCCTTTCGTGGTCATTTCAGTCCCCAGATCTCAACCTAATTAAAACCTGTGGGGTGAGCTGAAGCGGAGAGAGCATAAGAGAGGACCCAGAACTCTAGAAAGATTGTGGAAAGAGGAATGGTCAAAGATCCCTTTATCTGTATTGTCCAATCTTGTAAAACATTATTGGAGGAGATTAAGTTTGTCTTGTTGGGAAAGGGGGTTGTCCAAAGTATTAACATCAGGGGTGCTAATAAGTGTGGCATACATGTAAAAAAATATTTCTTATTGTGAGATTTTTTTCTACTGAATAATTCAATTAAACTTTGGCTGTTTCACTTTTTTGAATTATGGTTCTATATTGCCTATAGAAGCCCAACAACACATCTTTACCAGGGGTGCCAATAATTGTTGTGGGCACCTTATATACAGTGTGTGTGTGCCCAAGCCTGATATATATATTCAAATATATTTACAGTATTGTGAATCCCTAAATTATGGTTAAAAGTTAATTGTTAAATTAATGCATGTGGGGGCTTTAAAAATCCAGTGGTAACAAATATTTAGTCTATAACCCCATTTATTTCAACACCTGTAGTACATGAAGAAGCTTCATATGCAGGAGCGGGCCATAGAGGAGGTGAAACTAGCCATCAAACCCTTTTACCAGAAAAGAGACATAACAAAGGAGGAGTACAAAGAGATTTTACGGAAGGCTGTCAAGAAGGTAATCAACTCATCTGAATGTTTTTTTTTTTTACTGATGTTGGTGTCTGGCGGCACGGTGGTGTAGTCGCCTTGCACCTCCAGGGTCTGGGTTCGATTCCCAGCCAGGCTCGATTCCCGTCTCTGTTTGCATAAAGTTTGCATGTTCTCCCCGTGCTTGGTGGGTTTCCTCCGGGTACTCCGGTTTCCTCCCACAGTCCAAAGATATGCAGGTTAGGCTAATTGGCGTTCCCAAATTGCCTGTAGAGTGTAAATGAGTGTGTGAGTGTATATATGTGTGTGCCCCAAGTCTCCTGGGATAGGCTCCAGGTCCCTGCAACCCTAAATACAGGTTAAAGCGGTATAGACGATGAGTGAGTGAGATGTTGGTTAAACGTCTGTGTTGTTAGCAGCAGTGAAGCACATGACTTCCTCAGAATCAGGTTTTCCATCTTTTTACTGTAAGTAACTTTATTTCCTCTTCTTATGTATTAGGTGTGTCACAGTAAGAGTGGTGAAATTAATCCAGTCAAGGTGGCCAACCTGGTAAAGGCATATGTGGATAAATACAAACATGCGAGGAAACATCGTGAAGCAGAAGAGAAGCAGAGCGCCCCACAGGTTTTAAAACTTCAGGATGATGGACACAGCGTAGTTACTAATCTGTAAACTTTAGTCCAACTTCTCTAAAGTAACGTAATCCTAAAGGGCTGTATAGTTGCATATTTAATGTAATTCACTGTTATTCTTTGTGCAAAGGATATCACCTCTGTGACTCTACACAAGAAAGGAATTGGTGACCTGAGTTTGGGTACACTATTGTCAATGAGTTATATAATGTTTTTAATTTTGTCAAACTCAACAAGATCTGTTTTAAAAGGTTTGATAGGCATTATTAATAAGCAAAATCTGAAATTGCACCACTAAGGTTGCTCCTTTTTCATAGTTTTGGTTTGCCAACATTGAGGCGTATTGTACTACTGTCATAAACATTTTAAGACCTGGAAAAAAAAAAAACTTTTCAGAATAAAGGTTTAATGAAACCGTATATAGATATTGCTAATATAGATGTATACTTAGCACACTTGGGCTTGCTATAGATTTAAATCTGAAAATTTACACACCAGTTTTGTTAATAAAAATGTTTAATATGTGTGGTTGTATAGGATACTTCATATGGCCAAATATCCAAACTAGCTCCAGGATGACTGTGTGTCATGGTATTTCTTGATCACAATTGATAAAGGCTTGTCTAGTTTTCCGGTAGACAGGCCTTTATAAATGTACTTTTATAAAATGTCACTAGGGAGACATTTATACTATTAACTCCAGTTCTAAGAAGCTGATCTCCAGTGTCCAACCTTTATCAGCATCCCAATTAATATTTTTGTCTTTAATTTTAAGATTATTTTACAGCAAATGAACAGAAAATTTGATATATTTGTTCAAGAACTTGCGTTTGGTGTTATAGATTAAGCCATCTAGTATATTATTCACCACAGTATGAATGAATTTATTTCGATAAACTGAATATAAATCATGACTTTTTTTTTTTATTCCCCTCATTGTGTCTTTTGAAAATTGCCTGATAGATGATTTGCCAATTCTGTATTTATGTTTTTGTACAGAGATTTTAAACGTAGTAGAGTACAGAGAGTGGTGTTGCCGTGCATCATAGAAATAAAACTTCTGAACATTATTTCTATAAGCCAAGTAACAAATTTGTCTTTGGACTTTTAACAAGGTGCTTATGTTGTCATTTTCTTCATGTTAATTTACACTAAACATCAGCTACAGTATTTGGAATTGGTTAAAAAAAAAAGTTAAATGACAGGTTGTGGTTTTACTGTTATTTTTATTCCCTCCCCCCTTGAAGTCATAACTGGCCACTTTGCATTTGAAGACAAACTGTGTAAAATGCTGGCAGAAGACATATTGTTGATCATTTCCCTTGTGTGTAATGTGCTGCCTTATTACTGGATTATACTGGATTCTCATTGTGAACTTGAGAATCTGTTCTGCTGATTTGTAAATAAATTTCTTTAACAATTTATTTAATAAAAAATGAAAAAAGTTCCTTAAGTTGTTCCACATTTACGTGTGCATTGCAATGAGAATGTCTGTTAAAGATTCACGACGCATTTGCTTGCAAAGGATACATTTATGTACTGTCCATTTGATGAAATGCAGTACAATAGAAATATTTTATATTAAAATAAAAAAAAGCTTTACAAAGACAATTCTTCATTAAAAGATAAAACACTAAAGCAAGGTTGTCATTATATTGTCTATTAAACAAACCTAACAAAGTAGGTCTGTTCTTTGCCAACTGCTTGAGTTTGAGATTGCTATTTCATTTTGAAGCATAACAGGTATGTTTGGTACACAGTAATTCTGCATAACGGAGAAGACGAGTGAAGCTAGCACTGTGGTTAAAACCATGCTTATCATTAGGAATCCAGAGAGAGGCATGTGGTGTCCCAGCATTAAGACTTTAAACAGCAGAGGGTGGTGAGAAAGCGGCTTCAATCAAGTCATACAGGCTGTTGTTGGAGATCTGCAGGCTGATGTTCTCACTGTGCAGAGACGAAGCTCCCTCCAGCTGTGCTGCCTTATGCAACTCACGACAAATCAAAGGCACGACCTATAATAATAAAATCCAATCAATTTAGAGTCATTTTGTGCTAGAGGCAAACACAACATAAAATGGTTTAAAGTGAAAAAGAGCAGGTAGCAGTTTACCTTCACAATGATCAGCTTTCTCTCCAGTGGCTTTCCGTCTGGGAACTTCTGCCCAAAGCACAAATAGATGGTGTAATCAGGAGATCCACTTCTGTTCTCTTTGAAATCTATGAGATCTGAAATTAAGGTGTGGGCTTGCATGAGACTGCTGATAACAGTGGCGATTTCTTTAAGACTGCAAGGGAAGCTCAGCTTCCCCTATAATGTCACAAAATTAATGATCAAATTATGTACTATTGTATTAACATTTTATTGACTAAAAATGTGTTAGAAAACGTTCATCTCAAAGACGAGTTCGTTCAGAATCAGTTAGATATAGCAGGTCGGCTGACTTGATTTTCTTCTCATACATTCCCGTAGCGTCACAGTGCACAGTGCAAGCTTCTGCATGATGATTGGATGAGCTGTTTAAAGGGCGGAACCCCTTTTTTGAGCATGTCTTAAGTATACATCAGCGCTACAGAGATTCTAGTTCAGTCCCAGTGTCAGGTTATAGTACAAACTTTCGGATGGCTCCCGCACTTAAATCCAACTAAAAAGTACTGAAAAGAAAACAAAACTCAGGCTTTATATCCCAGCTTACATCTCGCATTCACGTTCAACTTCACACACACCGGACTGCATTACCCACAATGCATCTCCCACACTGGACTACACTCCCGTAAACAGCTGTCGTAAATCAACCTCTCTCTCCCGCAACAACACGCTCTTTATCGGCGGCGCTCGTGCGATCGACGCACTCATTCATATGAGTAGGAAAAAGATGCAATATTATGATTTCCGTCATTTTTTATATATTTGCGTACTGACTGGGCCGGCCCACACTGGTCAGCGGCCCACCGGGAAAACCCCCGGTACTCCAGGTGGCCAGTCCGCCACTGCCCATGCGGATTTGCAGGTGAAGTGCTACGATAAACTGCTGCACTCTGTATTGTTTGCTGGTGATATAAACCATTTTTGTTTGTACAAATCATTCTTTAAATAATTTTAAAAAACATATTATAGCCTTCTTGACTTTGCTTAGTGTTTCAGCATTGTAAAGGTAGTTCGTTCATATAATTAAAGTAGCTCGTGGAAGGGGAAACTAGCCAGAATTTACGTACAAATAACATAATGAATTTTATGATGAAGTCCTAATATGAGCTTCCCGTTTCAAAAGCTAGCAGCCACCACTGGCTGATAACTAGATGTTTTGTAGTTTGTACAGATTATAGATTTCGACTCTATTAAAACACCTTTTAGGTAGATCCAGCCAAACAATTAAATCAATCAAAGTTTTAAGCTCCTTAGGTACTTGTAAGCATGTTTGAATGAATTTACTTGTGTTCTTGTCATTAGCTAATCCTACTGCTAAATGAAAAACAACACAAATTGTTAAACATACAGTGGAACCTTGGATTATAAGCATAATTTGTTCCGGAAGTGGGCTCGTATTTCCAAATACTCGTAAACCAAATTTAATTTTCCTATAAGAAATAATGGAAACTCTAATTATTTGTTCACAGTGTTATAGTAAACAGAACACGTGTGCAGGGATGTTGATTATACCAGTAAGAGATGCGCACCAGCAGGAGAGGCGATTACTCACAATTCTGCAGCGCAAGAGGGAGAAAAACCACGTGACGCTCGGTGTCAAAACAAGAAGCGCATGCGTGATACATGATACTCTGGAACCAAGACTTGTTCGTTTTGCAAGTCAAAATTTAATAAAAGTCTTTGCTCGTCTTGCAGAACACTCACAAACCGCGTTACTCGCAATCCGAGGTTTTAATGTAATTCTATATACAGATATTGCACATGTAAGGGAAAAAAAGGAAAGATATTACATGAGTTATATGTGCAATATTTATATGTGCAATTGCAGTATGTGGGTTTGCTATGGTAATTGTAGAGTGGTGTGCCCAATAGCACTGTTAAGCTAAACATGTACATGTTTTAGGATCTGGTGAAATTTATAAACAAAATAAATAGTGTTGCAAGTTTGTGTTCATGTCTCTCCATACCCAATTAATACTGTCATAACAGAACTCTGTGTCAGGAAAACTGTTCTTCTTAGATATGAAGTGCAATGAGCAACTTTTGATTTGTTACAAGTTACAGTCATTCACATGAACAACCTATTGTCGTTGTACAATATGGTGTTCTGTTAGTGGCTGGAATAAAATTTTGTCCTAAAAGCTTATTTGGAATTAATAGGCTTTATTTTCTGATGTAGGAATTTTATTAGATAGAATTCCTTTTATAAACATTTGTTAGTAAATAAAATAATAAAATAAAGCCCTCTAGTGCTAGTGTATCAATAATACATTCAGATTTTTCCAGTTGTCTTGGTTCTCATACCTTTCTTGTATTTCTCAAAGCTGAACAGCAGTTCTTTTTGGTTCTGGGACAGCTTTTTGGGCTCTTCGTCCTGGATCTCGGCAGAATCGCAGGTGCTGACAAACACATTGCACTCATCTTGGCGGAATCCATAGATACCTGAAGAGCAGACCTCTAGGAGCAGACCTCGCTTGATACTGTCCAGGAGGCGCTTAGTGTACTGGATCTGTTTTTGGTCAGTAAGCTCCGCAGTGCTGGGGAAGGGCACAGAGTTGCCCCTTAGCTCTGAATGATCGCATTGTGAATGGAGCTGAACAAGTGGACTTGCACAATGCACCTTCAGCATCTCTGTTCTCCTGTAGTGAATGGTGATCTCTAGCTCATTGACAGAAGGCAGGATAATAGGCTGGGGCACTGAGAAGGCAGATGTTGAGATATTAGAATTGTAAAAAAAAAAAAAGGTTTCAGAAGTGTCCAGACTAAAATCTGATGAAGATGCTGTAGTATGACCTTAAACAGATTAAACCCTTTAATATGGCTAAATTAAAACAATTCTGCAAAAAGAATGGGCCAAGCGATGTAAAAGACTCATTGCCTTTTCCCTTAAACACTTGATTGCAGATGTTGCTGCCAAGAGTGGCACAACTAATTATTAGGGGCAATTACTTTTTCACATAGGGTCAGGCAGGTTTGGACAATTTTTTTACCTCCTAAGAAATTAAATCATGAAATAATAAAAACTTCATTTTGTATTTACTTGGGTTATCTTTGTGTAACATTAAAATGCGTTTAAAGATCTGAATGAGTTAAGCGTGATAAATGTGCAAAAAAGGGGGCAAAAACTTTTTATAGCACTGTAGCACAGTAAGTGTAAATACTGAGTAACTATTGAATCAGGAAACAGACGTAAATAACAAACAAAAACAGTAAATGTCTTGTTGGATTGTGCATACCTGCATTGTTGGGCACTTGTGCTAAAGTTTGTGCTGGAACAGGCATGTTACTAGGAAGATAAGGCTGCGGCACAATTGGCATATAGCAAGTGCTGTCATCTGCTACGTTCTGGATAGGTTGTTGATAGCCTGCCCAATACTGCATTTCTAAAAAGCAATCAAAATACACTAAATAATAGTCATGTTATATAATATCCTTTGGACTATAATTAGCATACAAAATTTTACTCACATGCACACATTCCTAGAGTTGGCTAATCATGTAAAACGTATGTGGTTCTTCCCTAAACTTTTGCCACACAGATTGCACCACCAGATTGGTTTAGGAGAACTTGAATAGCCTGAGCCCTAATCTCATCCTCAATCAACAGCTTGGGGATGAATTGAAACACTGAGTCTGCTTATGGTTTTAAAATGGGAACTTATGGGTGTGATGGTCGGGTATCTGCATACAGTTAAACCTTGGATTGCGAGCATAATTCCTTCTGGAAGCGTGTTTTTATATCAAAACACTCGTATATCAAAGCAAATATCCCCATTAGAAATAATTAAAACCTATTATTTTTTTTCACAACATAAAAAAATATTCATATAAAAATAATTAATACAAACTGTAAAGTAAAAATACAACAAATGAACCTGCACTTTACCTTTAAAAAGAATCCCGACAGAGCAGTGTTTCAGTTAGTGTGTGTGTGTGTGTGTTTGTGTGCATGTATATTGGTGTGGGTGTGTATGTGTGAAGACGAAAGGAGAGGCGAGAAGAGGAGAAGGGAGGGGCTAATGTGTAAAACGACTCCCTTTCTATTCCCTCCCTGTGTAGGACGACTTTCACAAATCACACGGTAAACACTGCTCTGTGAACCTGCCAAAATACCTTAAAAATACTACAGCAAACCCAATAAACATTTGATAAACAGGTCATAGTTCAGTGATTATAGATAGCAATTTTTATTATTTATTATGGATGAAGTTGCTATTTATTGTTATTAATAAATAACAACAACAGCAACAATAATACAAATAATGATGATAATAATAATAATAATAATAATTATAATAATAATATCAATTAATCACCAGTGGTGAAGCTTTAACTGCTAACTTTTGTTATGATACAGTCAGCGACTTTTTTGTAAGTCGCTCTGGATAAGAGCGTCTGCCAAATGCCTAAATGTAAATGTAAATGTAAATGCTAGCTACTTAAGTGGACCTTTTGGGAAGATTTTGAAAAAAAGGTGATGTTTTGGACATACCTGTGGGCTGTTGGTTTAGATGCAAGGTGTCCATGTGGTTTGGCAAATCATACTATATTAAAACAAAATAATGGCAATAAATAACAGATAAAAGTCATATACAGTGGAACCTTGGATTACAAGCATAATTTGTTCCAAAAGTGGGCTCGTACTTCAAAACACTTCTTAAGGAAATATTCCCATAAGAAATAATGAAACTCAAATTATTGAAAAAATAAATACATAAAAATAATTAATACAAAATATAAAGTAAAAATAAAACAAGTTAACCTGCACTTTACCTTTGAAAAAAAGTAATAATAAGCCCCGACAGATAATGTTTCCGTTTATGCGCACAGGCGCTGTGTGTGTGTGTGTGTGTGTGTGTGTGTGTAAGCGTGTTTTTGTGTGAAGCTAAAGTAAGATGAGAGGAGAAATAAGACCCCCCTCTCTTCTCATCTCACACAGTAAACTTTCCTCCTCAAACACACACACACACATTAACGAAAAGACTGTTTTTATCTGAAAAATTTGCAAGGAACATTGCTAATAAGTCTCGCATGAGCGCACACTAACTGAATCTGCTGTAAGATAAAAAAAAAATATTTACCTGCGGGACTTTAAAAAAGACAGGGCAGTGTGTGTAGAGAAGTGTGTGTGTGTGTGTGTGTAAAGGAGCACAGTGTCCAATGACGCACGTGCACAGAAACAAACTGCAGGCTGATACAGAGAGGGAGAGAGAAAATGGATCTTTAACCTCTCTAATGAGACTTGCTTTTGCTTTACGCGCTCGCACACACGTGTGTTATAGTAAACAGTACACGCGGATGTTGATAATACCAGTGAGAGACGCGGACTACGACCCAGCAAGGAAGACGATTACCCACAATTCCGCAGCGCAAGAGAGAGAAAAAACATTGGCACAGTTGTGATCACGTGACGTTCGGCGTCAAAACAAGAAGCGCATGCGTGAAACATGATACTCGGTAATCGTAAACCAAGACTTGCTTGTTTTTCAGGTCAAACCGCATTACTCGCAATCCGAGATTCCACTTGTACTATATGGAATTTTAATAAAGACTAAGCCTAAATATAAGTTTGGACACTTACCATCATTTCCTCACACTGATTGTTAGTAGAGCTGTACAGGGTTTCAATGTGATTGGTTGAGCACTGCTGATGGTCTACAGAAGAAGACAGAAGTGACGTAGCTTTTTATAAGCTTACAGGTTAAAGTTATTAATAATTCTGCTAGCATTAGGTTTCTTACTTTCAGGATGAATGATGCGATAGATTTTATGGGGATTTTCTGAGTTTTTGGAGTTGTCATGGATCATGTTGAACTGTCTAAGGCTGTTGAGAGCACAGCGGAAGTTGGTCTTCCACTTTGCCTTGTCATTGGGATACTCATTAATTTTACCACTAACCACAGCCCATTCCTAGACCAGAAAAAAAGACACTATTATACAGCTTTGCCAAATGTACATTAGCATATATGGAGTGCACACACTACACACACTACCATACCACTATGACACTGCAGTGTCATACCACTGTCATTACTGCATTGTTATCCTTCAAAAAAAATCTAGACAAAAATGGTATAAAGGCAAAAAGTACACTAAAGCTAAACAGTACAAATAATTGTGCATATATACACAATATAGAATGGAATGTGAGCTTAATCATTATTTCCCAGCACCACAAACCTTCCACATGGTGGGAAATATGTTTGATGGGGTAAATGTTTATGGTGGCACCAACAAAAATGGTTCCGGAACCTTCAATCAAAAAAGGTTTGGGCCAGCATTATCCTAAAGCAGTGTTTAGTGTAAAAAAGTGAGGTTTGTAAATTATAGCAAGGACCATGCAAACTACTGAGTTAATGAAGACTTCTTCAGGATCATTAAAGAATTAAAAATATTAAAACCTTTGGAACTAATTTACTAAAGTTCTCATTCTAAAGTTGTCTTTAGGGCATCTTCATAGGGTAATTCCATCCATCCATCTATAAACATCTGTAGTCCAATTTGTAGTCCTCTGATATGGAGGCCAATGGTGACCATTGTATTTATTCCCATTTTATACGACTGTGGCAGGACCTCTGTTCAATATTCACCAACATATGCACACACTACGGGCAATTTCAAAATGCCAATCAGCCTTATCTGAATGACTTTGTACTGTGGGCGGTAACTGGAGAACCTGTAAGAAACCTAGCAAGCACATGCAAACTTCATGCATATAGAGGTAATGTGAGAATCAAACCAAGGACCAGGTGGTGCAAGGCGACAGTGCTAACCACTAAGCAACCTCATAGAGTAATTACTAGTATTTTATTTTTGTTAAGATTATCTTAAATCCTCTTAAGAAGGCTTGACTTTTAAAGACTCTTTAAAGTTGTAAAGAGAGTTAGACTGTGCGTCCAATGGGCATTGTTGAATTTTGGTCACAAGATGTAGTCAGACATTGCTTATTTTTATTAGCCTGTCCTGTCCTATATAAGTGCTTGCAGTCCAAAAAAAAGGGCGTGTACCAACTGGGTGTGTTGTTTTTGGATAAAACCTTGTTTTTGAGCAATACTGGACTACACTGCCAGGAAAATATTCTGATATCTCTGACACTGACAGTTCTTCATGTCAATCTTTAGTATATGCTACTTGGGTGCAGCATTGTGACATATTAAAAAGACACTCAGAAATGAAGGTAGCCTACAGTATATCCCAAGTGGTACCATCCAGGGTACTTTTAGTAGGCACCTCTCCAGATATGGTGTAGCAGGTGTAAGTTTAGTCCTTTTTCTTAGTGTTTATCAGCAGTTGGCATCCACTATGTTGCCACATTCTGGTCTTGATCTCCTTTATCGTCCTTTTAGTTTAAATCCTTCTTTCTAGCTGAGCCATACTTTAGAAACCTATCAAATACTTTCTTCTTTGTCATCTTTCTCTACATTCTAGGTACTTTTCACAGTCTACTCAAACTTTCCAAATTCCCATTGCTCTTTTTTTTCTTTTTGTAGATGTACAAACTGGTCTGAAATGCTTGTGCTCTAGCAGACCAGCAGATCCCTTCCAATATAACAAAATCCCATTTAAATATCAAGCTAATTTATAATAACATTGTGGGTATTAACCTGAGCCCTTGATTTTTTTTTCTGGAATATTCACTCACAGAACACACTATAGGTCTAAGTTGACATGATTTATTGGCTACTAGTTTGGATTAACCAGTTCAGGGGACTTGAACTTGCATCCTTCACATTAACTTTAGGTGTAAACCTGCTACCTGAACCATACCATTCAGATACTCACTCGGAATATTCTGTTGTCTTCGTCTCCGCAGTCTTTCCTCGAGTTGTGTTTCCACGGGATGCGGAATGTGTCTCTGTCGATCATGTAAAGTCCATCGTAGCGCATAGACTGTACCTGCTCCAGGAGCCAGTGTCCAAACTGCGGTCGCGCTGCGCTGCTCACAACAACAACAACAACAACAACAACAAGAAATAATGTTATCTTACATTAACACCTCTTGAATACACACGCGTGTCGTTCGTTTAAATAAATCCTAATGTAAGTTATACTTTTAAATCCAGCTTTCCGTGAGTGACGCTGAACTCTACCTGTTTATTATCGACATTTCGCTCTCGGCCAGTTGATTGTCAGACGATTTGTTAAAACACTTCTCGTTGGTTCTCGCAGAACTGCAGGTTTATACCCGACGTGACGTAGATAAAACAAGAACTGACCATATATGGTTGTTCCGGTTGGTCATGCAGCGGCATTCTATGCGGTAGTGACGAACCTCATCTCTCCCAAATGTTTCTGTCAAAAGCGAAAGGCAAACCAAGAGGCTGTTTCACACAACGTTTCATCATCATTTAATCCACACTAAACTGACACTGAAAAAGTTATACTATAACAAAGTAAAGTGAAAATACAGCAATAAATAACAGTCATTATTATTATTATTATTATTATTATGTAATGCAGAGTATTACAGATCATTCATTAATCTTCCAAACACCCAGGCATATTCTGGATGAGGAGCCAACCCATTGTAGGACACATACACACACACACACACACACACACACAATTGTGACCTATGCGCAGTTTCAAAACACTAAACAGGCTATTACACACAAACTTTGGACTTTGTTAATTTGGTTATTACATTTGATAATCTACAGTAGCTCTTCAATGCAATCCAACTGAAATGGGATAATACTAAGCACTCAAGGGTTGATAGTTCTATTCTTTCATTCGTAGGTTCACCTTAGAATAAAATAGACAGTAAGTAAATTTGCACCACAGCATGTTAACCCAACATTGATCCCGGACTTTTTGGAAATTTTTGAAGATAGGAGACCAACCAAAACTGCACACGGGACCTCCCTCTTTTTATGCAAAAGAATTTCATCATTTGTTGTTGATACAGAGAGCAAATGACTACACTTTTTATTGCTTAATTACTTTCAGCCATTTGGCCAAAAAAGGAGACTTTGTCTGGGATAATCATTTTGAAGATACTGTAAACAAGGAAGTCAAATTCGCACCTTTGACAGTTTTTGTAGTTAGTGGAATGACATTTTAAATGTATATGTGCTATTTAACCCATAAACATACAGTGCACCGTATGCAGCAGAAATTTTTCTGTAACCTTCCCCAGATTTGTGCCTCGAGACAATTCCTTTGACTTCATTCATGGTTTGTGCTCTGACATGAACTGTCAACTGTGGGACCTTATATAGACAGGTGTGTGCCTTTCCAAATCATGTCCAATCAACTAAATTTACCACAGGTGGACTCTGCAGAAACATTTCAAGGATGATCAGGGGAAACAGGATACACCTGAGCTCAATTTCGAACTTTATGGCGAAGGCTGTGAATACTTATGTACATGTCAATGTCATGTGCTTTCTCAATTTCTTTATTTTTAATAAATTTGCAAAAATCTCAAGTAAACTTTTTTATGTTGTCATTATGGGGTGTTGTGTGTAGAATTCTGATGAAAAAAATGAATTGAATCCATTTTAGAATAAGGCTGTGACATAACAAAATGCGTAAAAAGTGATGCGCTGTAAATACTTTCCGGATGCACTGTAGTTTATCACAGCACTGCATGTCTCGCTGACACTGTCCATGTCTTTAGATTTGATAGCAATTTAAAAAATTCAATATTAAAATATTGCCCCTTAACTTTAATTGTTAAATATATGAGTAAATATCAGTTAAATGTCAGCACCGACAAGAAAGGTGTGATTACAAAAAGAGAGAAAACAAAATGGAAACTAAATTTACATTTTTTTTTTTTTTTTGGTTACACAGATCAATCCACAATTTTATTATGCTCAGGGAAAAATCTTGCAATTTATTGCATTATTGCAAATTATCTGTGATATAAATATAATCTTGTTGCAAATTATCTGTGTGCTATAAATATAATCTTGTTTAAATGACTGTTTTGTTTAATGTAAAATAAACTAAATAAAATATATTATAAATAGCATCAATTCTTGGAGATTTTATGAATAATTTTAACAGATAAACAATTAAAAGACTAACAAAAATTAATGTCATAGAGAATACATTAAATATAACATGACATAGTGTTCTTTTATGCATTGGAAGTTAAATTTAAGTGTATAAAATACTTACTCTACAAACTGTGTGTGTTTGTTTCTATTCAGCTTCTATGCCACATCATCTCAGCAAGAGGTGTGTGCACCTCAATAATGAGAATTTGGCCTGACATTGATATGAGTGGTTGATTGTTCAGTACTCCTTATACAATGTAACTACAAAATAACCAAATTATTACAGTCGTTACCCTTAATATGTTTGTTTTTATGTACACACACTATTTGATTTTACTTTAAAATAGCCATTATGTTATGTTTTTTTGATCTTTGTCACATTGGAATTATTTTATTTAGTATTTTATGAGATTAACACAGGATCAAATTTGGTGCTGATTTGTTTGCGTTATCCATTCATCAACCAGCTTTTATGTGTGTATTTGTGATCATTGTCCTGTTTAAACCCCTTAAAAGGCCGGGATCCAGCACAGTTTGGAAACTTTTCTGCTCAAGCATAGCTGATCCAACTAATCTATTAATTGCCAGGTTTAGTGGATGTGTTTAAGTGTTGTTGAATTAAAAACTGTACTGGATGCTGGCCCTCCAGTTAGGGATTCCAACAGCCCTGGGCTAGATAGTGGAAACACAGACAATATTGAACGTTCAGTTAGGCTACGCTGCAGAACTCTGTTGTGTTCTGCTCACTATCTGTTATCTCGCTTCAACATCCAGCATCATCCTGTTTTTATTTTATCTAGATCTCCTTCTTAACCATTCAAGGTAACTGGATCAAACCTGAAATAACAACAATTAATGATTGTATAATTTATGATGATTGTAACTCAACATTGCACAGTACCTTTCTCAGAAAGCATGCAGTAGATGTGCATTGGTTGTTCACTTTCTTACAAATGTTTTTTTTTAAATCTAATACCGTCCAATATACTGTAACAGAGAGTGCGTAACACAGGAATACTTTTTTATTTTGGTAAATTACAGCTAAACGTGTTTTTAGCTGTTTTGCTGTGATGCTGCTCTGATTAGCTATTTCATTGTGTCACCTGCCTATGAAGTATATGTAACGTATCCATCATGTTATCATATGGTTATCCTAAACCATTCATGGGAATTAGACCAAGCCTTCACAAAACCTTTATTAGGAAGCATAGATGTGCATTAGCTTTTTCATTTTTAGAATTAGCCCGTTCAGTGGCCAGACGACATGCATCACCCTTGGAAGACTCATAATTTTTGTAAATAGATTGATCACAGTATAAATTCCTGTATAACCTAATGCTTTGCTGAGTAATGTCACAGTTTCTAATGACCTGAAAGTGTCTCATTATTGTTCTCCTTTTAGCCTCTTTGCAATCTCAGAGGAGCAGGAAACTCTGGTTTAAATCTGACAACTTCAACAGGAGCAGCTGACTTTAATTCCAGCAGAGAGCATTTACCTTCCAGCTCTGTAACAAACTCATCACAAAGCATTGTACAGCCCACTCCAGCCCCAGTAATACTTCCAACATCATGTCCCACTTCACATGCACCTACATCTGTTCCTTGCCAAGGATACCAAAGAAAACAGTTCTGGGGCTCATGACAGCACTGGGAGCAATAACAACACCTTACCAGTATCTTCCATAACAAGTTTAGCAGGAGACAAAGGGCGGCAAAGTTCAGTTGACCAACAGGGAACAGGTAAGGGTAGGCGAGCTTGGGCCGTTGTCTTCTTTTTTTAACTCTTCTCTAGTCCATCAACCTCTGCCACTTTAACATTAAATTCATAGCCAGATGTACTTTGTAGTCCCCATCAGAAACATAACTGCTTAAGTTATTTTTTAACCTAAGAACTAGTTATTAAATTTGCAGTAATTTCATCAATTAAAATGTATTAACTGATGGTACTTGTTTTGTATAATACGTCAGTCTATGAACTTATAACTTGTCTACCACCAGAGGGCGCACTTGCAGCCTGTGCACTGTATATTGTACTGTACATTTAGTGGCCTCATTCTTGAATGAGAGAAACAAGAGCAGTGTCTAATAGATGTTTAATGTTTGTTTAAAGTATTTGAGCTTTATTAAATTTCTCATTAATATTATGTTGGAATTGTCCACTAGAACTGTTTATTTAAACTTTAAACTGAGAGAAAAAAACATATTGTTATCAGTAATTACTAATGATTAATCAATTATTGATTATTAACATGTTCAATCACCAGTTTGATGAAAATGTGCAAAATTTGCAACCCTAGTTGAAATATGGTACGACTGCATGTTAGACAGGGCAGCCCTATTTTCCCATGTTTACCACGACTTCCCAAGTCACACAGTGTGTATGGGGCCCTGGGTCAAACCCCCTGCAGAGAGATGAGGGGCGAAAAAAGCTTAACAAACATATGTCTATATTATTCTAAATGATTTCTCACAAACAGAAGGATGAAATCTGCCTGTGAAATTATACATAGTGAAAAATAGTAAAAAACTAAAATAAAAAACCTACAGTAGCATGTACAAATTGTGGCTTGGTTGAATGTGTCTCAGCCCTGGGAAAGTCTGATCACATTTAATCTATATCAGTGACTTCAAGAGTATATAATTTTATCCTATCATTTGGTAATTGTAAAATCACTAAAACCAGATCTTCTTGGGAAAATAAACTGGGATTGCTGTTGAGTGAGGAATGTTGGGAGAAAGCTATGGACAGTCTTATTCAGTTTAAGGTTTCAGCAAAGTCCATTATTCCAAATCAAGGCTGGCTGATATATTTCCTGGTGTTGAGGATAAATGTGACAGGTGCCATGTCTCTCCTTGTAATTTAAGCCATATGTTCTTTTTGTACCCAAACTTGCAGTACTGTACGTTTGGACAGGTTTTTTGTCTTATGTCCGCTATACTTGCAATACTAGTTGAAGACATTAGCCATGATGTCCATTAACTGCCATATTTGGCATTGCAGATGATTCAGTCCCATTGAGTTCTGCACATAAAGATGTTATTGCCTTCTCACTTGGCCAGACGTGTCATACTCTTACACTAGAAGTCCATTAAGTGTCCCTCTATTTCTCAGTGGATTTAAGATTTATTATCTTTTCTTGAACTAGGGAAGTTTAAATACACACTGAGAGGTTCTACTGATATGTTGCTCCACAAAAGGCAACTGCTTATTTAGCAAATTTTCAGATAATGCCTAAATGATTAATTTAACTAGGTCATGCATTGGAATGGAAGGTCTTTTTCCATTTCTGAAGATGTTTTTGGTGCTTTTATCACTCTCCTTTTTCTCTTTTCGGAACCTGTTTCTTCCATCCCTTAGCAATGGAAAACACATTGGTTTAGGTTGAATATAAATTAAATATAATTAGAAATGTCACAGATTTAAAGTGTTTAAAGTGAGTGTGCATCTGGGTAACAGAATGTCCAGGGGTGTGTGCAAATATGCTTCAAAGTGACATATTTAAAGTGACTTGTGATAATTTATCTAATGTCCACGAATGTGTAGTTGTGCAGTGGCCACTAGTGTAAGTGAATGTCCAGAATGTCCACAGTGAGCGCAAAACCGTGTGTGTGGTTGTGCAAAATGGATCAGTGGTTGAGGTCCTTCACAACCTTGGTGCAGATAAAGCGCTCGGCTGATTGCACCACCCTCTGTAGAGCTCATCTGTTCTGCATGGTGTTGTTCCCGAACCAGGTTGAGATGTTTCCCGTCAGGATGCTCTCTATGGTGCAGGAGTTAAAGTTCCTGAGCACCTTGGAGGGCAGTCTGAAGTCTCTCAAGCATCTGAGGTGGTAGAGACACTGTCGGGCCTTTTTCACCACGGTGTTGATGTGACAGGACCATGACAGGTCCTGTGTGATGTGAACAACGAGGTATTTAAAGCTGTCCACTCTCTCCACTGGGCTCTCGTTGATGATGGGGGTCTGGTAGTTCCTCTCCTGCTTAGTGCTGAAGTCCACTATCAACTCCTTTGTCTTACTGACATTTAGAAGGAGGTTGTTGCTCTGGCACCAGTTCTCCAGATTTCTAATCTCCTTCAGGTAGGTCGTCTTATTGTTTTTTAGAGATCAGGCCCACCACGACTGTGTCATCAGCAAACTTAATGATGGTGGTGGAGATGGAAGTGGCCACACAGTCATATGTGTACAAAGAGTACAGCAGGGGGCTCAAAACACAACCCTGGGGGGCTCCAGTGCTGGGAGTGAGGGAGGCTGAGACATGTCCACCCATCCTTACTGCCTGTGGTCTGCCAGTTGGAAAATTAGAGATCCACTGGCACAGAGATGAGTTGAGTCCCAGGTGCTCCAGCTTGGTGGTAAGTATGGAGGGAATTATGGTGTTGAATACTGAGCTGTAGTCGATGAAGAGCATTTTAACATAATTCCCCCTTCTAGTGTCCAAGTGAGTAAGTGATGTGTGGAGGAGATGAGAGATGACATCATCTGTTGAACGGTTTTGACGGTAAGCAAACTGTAGTGGGTGCAGTGTGTGTGGTAGAGATGAAATTATGAAGTCCTTGACCAGGCGTTCAAAGCACTTCATCACTACTGAGGTGAGGGCTACAGGGCAATAGTCATTGAGGGAAGCAGGATGAGGTTTCTTCGGGAACAGGAACAATTATTTGAAGCATGTGGGGATCACCGACTGAGATAAAAAGAGGGTGAATATCTCTGTGAACACAGGTGCTAGCTGGTCTGCGCAGTCTCTGAGAATACTACCTGAGATGCCGTCTGGTCCTGCTGCTTTCCTGGTGGTCACTCTCTTGAAAGAGAATTGGAAAAAGCTGCAACTTCAGCAAAGTAAAACCCAACTATGGCAGAAGCAAAAACGATTTCTTGCAAAAACGAAAATCATTTTCATTCAGATTGGGAAGAGGATTATTTTTTTGTTTATTCAAATTTGAAGTCCATCTGTCTTATTTGCAATGCGCGTGTGGCCTTATCGAAGAAGGGCAATTTGGAGCGCCATTTTAAAACTGTGCACAAAAGCTACGATGCAGATTTCCTGGCTAAATCAGCTCTACGCACCCCAAAAAGTCCAGGAATTGAAGAGGCAGTCAACAGCACAGCAGTCCATTTTCACCAGGCCAAACACCAAGGGTAAGGTTACAACTATAGCATCTTATCACGTCAGTCACATTTTTGCAAAACACAAGAAGTCTTTCAAGGATGGCAAAGTTGTAAAAGAAGCATTTGGGGAGGCTCCAGACATACTATTAGGTGACTTGGAGGATGTTGAGGCGCAGTTAAGAAAGAATATTGAACAGTGTGAATGTTTTTCTCTTCAATTTGATGAGACTGATGTTGTGGATGTGGCACAACAGTGTGTTTTCATTAGAATAGTTTTAGAGACATGGGTGCAAGAGAAGCGCTGCTTACCATTTTGCCATTGAAAAGACACACTAGAGGTAAAGATATTTTCCTAGCTTTTATGGAATTTGTTAACAAGACCCAATTGCCCCTCTTTAAACTCATCTCTATCACAACGGATGCTGCTCCAGCAATGGTGGGCCGTACTAATGGGTTCATTGCATTGTGCAAACAGAGTGAGTATTTCCCAGACTTCCTTAATAACCACTGTATAATCCACCAGCAGGCATTGTCTGGTAAGAGTTTAAACATGAAAGAAGTGATGGATGTTGCAATGAACATTGTGTGTTCCGTTCGGGCCAGGAGTCTACAGAGAAGGTTATTCTGTGCTTCTTTGGAGGAGACCGATGCAGAATACACAGACCTGCTGCTGCACACGGGATACTAAGTAGAGGTAAATTTTTAGCGAGATTCCGGGAGTTGCTGCCTGACATTAAAGATTTCCTGAAACTTTTAAAACATACAGAATACGCCCAGCTGGAGAACCACCAGTGGCTATTGGATTTAGCATTCCTGACCGATCTCACTGACCTGCTGAATGATTTTAATTTAGAGCTGCAGGGTAAAGACAAACGTAATCAACATGATCAGTTCAGTGAACACATTTAAAAGCAAGCTACAACTGCTTTGAAGTAGGCTGCAACACTGTGACCTGCGAAACTTTCCTCACATGCAGGCAGAACTTGGGCAAAGACTTTGCGCAGCTTGACTGTGCATGTTATAAAGAGCAAGTTCAGAGCATTTTGTTAGAATTTGAGAGGCGCTTTACAGATTTTGCATCCACTGAGCCTGTTGCCAGCTATCTGTGTTTTCCATTTGGTCCAAGTATTGATGTGGTTAGTATTGCCTCAAAAATTGTATTACTGTTTCACTTAGATAACTCTAAGATTCTCACACTGCAAAATGACATTGAGGTCAAATCCAGGGCAACACCTGGCATGACTGGACAGTTCTGGAACTTACTGCCAGAACAAAAGTATCACAACCTCAGAATATGTGCTTTTAACTTGACTGCACTTTTCGGATCAACCTATCTGTGCGAGTGTGCTTTCTCTCACATGAAAAACGTCAAGTCAAAGTACAGATCTACAATGACTGATGACCACCTTGTGGCCTGCTTGAGGCTTGCAACCAGCTCCTACTGGCCTGACTACGAGAAACTAGCTGCCGCCTCCCAGTGCCAGAGTTCCCACTAAGGTAGAGAAATAACTTTATTGTCACTACAATTAGACTATGTTTTATTATATATGGATTAAGGCTACTTTCTGTTTGTTTTTTGCACATTAAATATGTAAATATGCTATGAGTAGCAACTGGCTTTCTGTTTGGACTGGTAGATCTCGGCACACTAACAAATTAAAAAGTAGATCTTTGTTCAAAAAAGGTTGGGAACCCCTACTTTACATGATGAAATTGACATTTTTCTACTACATGAAGTTCTGAAATATGTGGTGCAGTATCATTAATATCAACCTGATTAAAGCCTAACATTCGAACACAGGAATATTTCAAAACAGAAATATTTCAACCTCTTGCTAAAAATAGGGATATTTTAACCTTTTAAGAATAGTTGGCCTCCTAGGTGTTAGATCCTCCTCATTGAAGGGTTGCGTCCATTGATCTTCAACATTGTCTCTCGTCAGCGTTTCTTTTTCTTTTCCATCTTCAACGTGCTTCAGCAGGGTGTAGCCTTTTACCTGTTAGTCGTCCTACAGTCATGTGAAAAAAATAGGACACCCTACGAAAATCTGGGTATTTTGTAAATTTTTTTAATATATGGATATTTAATCTTAGCGATTATTGATGCTCAGAGTGCGGGCACGCCCAATCTGCACTCGTCCCACCTCACGAGTTGTGTGAATATCTTCAAAATATCGTCAGGGACAACCTTTGGCTGTCTTTAACTACCAATTGTGTCCTTATTTGAAACCTGTTTACAGTGTCTTGCATAGATCCAGCTCACTCACTCTGTGACTTTGCAGTCTTGCAGACTCGTGCAGTCTGCCTTGTGAATAAAACGTTTTGGGTTTTTTTGTGAAAAAAACCTAAAACGGTCCTTGCTACTTTTTAGGTCTCTAGATCATTCTTCTGAAGTCCCTTACCACGATACGATCATAAGGATTCAGATCATGTAGACTCCTCTGTTTGGGTTCTGGCAAGGCATCCTTCACCTGTTTGTGAACTACAGACAAAGCAGAGAACAGGTTTGTGCAAGTAAATAGTAAAGCCCTTAGTGAACCAATGTCTAGAAATACTGTTGTGCATCCCCTGTGCGAGTGTCAGACACACGTTTTGGTTACAGTAAAGAGAAAGTTTGGCAGCTGCATTAGCTTTCACATTTCCCTGTGAGACAGAATCAGTCTTGTTAGTGTGAGATACATTTACACACAAAAATCATTTTTGGCAATGGGCTGACATCTTGGGCCATACGTAAAGAGTAAGATAAAGTAAAAAAAAAAAATTCTTTAGTGAACAAAGATGCCACTGTTTTGAGCATTTTTTTTTTGCCATTTTTTATTATTATATTTTAATAAATTTAAATGGAGTCAGTGACTTTTCTTTGTTTCAGCACAACCAGGCAATATGATAAAGTGCATTTTATTTTAACCAACTATACAAACATGAATGAGAAAAGGGGGAAAATGGTTCAAATAGGCAAAAAAAGCACAGATACATCAGTTCACATAGTTTTTATGGTTGTTTCTGTGATATAATAATAATAATCATAATAATATGCACATTTTGTGAGTTCTACATTTTTGGTAGTGGTAAAATTTACGTTTTAAAAGCAATGACACTTTTAGTTTTACATAACATACAGTTTAACCTTGGATTGCAAGCATAATTAGTTCTGCTAGTTCCAGCCAGTGCCCAAACCCCCCAGCCACTGGATGTAGTGCCAGCCCCAAGCCCGGATGAATGAAAGGGTTGTGGGGAGTAGGGATGCCCTTCCTGACGAAGCCTGTTCCGCTGTGGTGACCCCTTGCCAAGAGCAGTAAATTTTTTATATATTTTTTTTTATTGCTCGCAGACCAAGTTTCTCGCGATCGAAAGTTCCACTGTGATTATAAGTAAAGAAACATTACAACTTTCTTTCCCATCTGAAAATACAGCTGATATAAACAAATATATGTAGGAATTTCAAATTCGATAAATAATCAACAATAAATATACAGAGGACACTACCAAAAGCCAAGGATGAATGCAGATTGTTGCTGATTTACGGCAGCCTATATTCAGAACTGCACGTAATGGAAAACACTAGAGCTGCGTTCCATTCCAAAGTGTATTTTACAGGGTGCTCCCTACTCCCCGCTCCGACAAAACTCCACCATTCAAAACTCCCTGCAAAGTCACTAGCGCAGACGCCACTTCCTCTATGCGTTACTATAGTAACATAAGCGCCTGTCGCTGCTGATGTGGAAATGTCATACTAAGGACAGTAAATACTGAATATTTATTGTAACAAAAACTGATACAGTTATAAAACATACTATTTCAACGTGTATAACTTTTAAATACATTATTGATTAATAATAATCGGTTAAAGAGGTACAGATAATGATGATAAATATATAAATCGTTTATCGAGCTCCATTTTTTCTGGCTCCAACGAGACGCAATGACTTATGGGAAAATTTTAATTCCCTTTTCCGGTGAAATGAAGACCTGTTGTTCACTCGTTCCCTACACTGTTTGATGTTCCCTTTGAACTGAACATTTTTGCTCCTTGCGGTTTGGAATCACACTTACTTTGCAGGGTACTTCCGGCTGATTAGAACACACCTTAGCTGTCTTATAGGCCAACTGATTAGTTACATGGTACCGCTACAATATGTAACTCTTAAGGCGTCCTTTAGGTGGAGACAACTATTAACAAATATTTAGACCTTAATGATTATTTACCAATAACTGTAACAGAACAAACGTAGTTTATCAAATAGCACTGCATGTCCCACTGGCACTGTCACTATTTAGATTTAATAGTAACTTTAAAAATAACGTAAAATTTTACCCATTCATTTTAATTGTTAGGAAATACAGTACGAGTTAATATCAGTAAAATGTCATCACCCATAAGAAAGCTGCAATTGCTAAAGGAGATGGAGAAAACATGATAGGAACAAATTTTATTTTTTTTATGTTTACACACAATTATCCAAAATGTTATTATGCATAAACAACTGCAAATTACCTGTGTAATTTGTTTAAATTAAACCAATTACAAATAATTGTAAATAGCGTCCATCTATTTTTTTTATTCTTATTTTTATTTATTTATTTTTTTTACAGATTTTATAAATAATTCTAACAGATGAGCAATCAAAAGACGAAAAAAATTAATGTCATACAGATTACATTAAATATAACATGACAATGTTCATTTATGCCTTGGAAGTCATATTTAAGTGTATAAAATACTCACTCTACAAATTGTGTGTGTGTATGTGTGTGTGTGTGTGAAGAATGTAATGAAGAGTGATCAGATGAATTGCATAGTCCTTCTTTGCCATGAAAATTAACGTAATACAAAAAAACCTTTTCACTGCATTTCATTGCTGCCATTAAAGGACCTGCTGAGATCATTTCAGTAATCGTCTTCTTAACTCAGGTGAGAATGTTGACGAGCACAAGGCTGGAGATCATTATGTCAGGCTGATTGGGTTAGAATTGCAGACTTGACATGTTAAAAGGAGGGTGATGCTTGAAATCATTGTTAACCATTGTTAACCATGGTGACCTGCAAAGAAACGTGTGCAGCCATCATTGCGTTGCATAAAAATGGCTTCACAGGCAAGGATATTGTGGCTACTAAGATTGCACCTAAATCAATAATTTATAGGATCATCAAAAACTTCAAGAAAAGAGGTTCAATTCTTGTTAAGAAGGCTTCAGGGCGTCCAAGAAAGTCCAGCAAGCGCCAGAATCGTCTCCTAAAAATAAATTGGTCTTTGTAGTTGGTTTTGCTGTTTTTGTAATACAGTATAGTCTTTCATTGCATGCCATACCATCTCAATGGGATTCATATCAGGGGATTCAGCTGGAGTCTTTACCCAGTTAATGCCCTCTGCGGCAATGACTTTTCTTGCAGCAGTGTGCTTCGGGTCATTGTCCTGGAAAAAACGGTGGTGAACTCCAAATGTTTTCCTAATGTATGGGGCGGTGGTTTCTTTTATGATAACTTCCTCAAAGAAAGACTGATCCATTATCCCTTCAAATATTGCAATCAGTCCTGGTCTGGATATTGCCCCCCAAACATGAACTTTCAAAGGATGTTTTGGATTCAAAGCCACCGCTGTTTCATCTGTGAAAATAATGTCATCAAACAGCTCTTTCTCTTCAATCCATTTTTAAACTTGTTGCAGACGAAGCTCTTTATTTTTGTCTCGGATCATGGGACAATGGTGAGTTTTTCCATACCTGTTCTCCCCATGCTTGGTGGGTTTTCTCTGACATTCCAATCTCCTCTTACAGCCCAAACACGGTGATTCCCAACCCTGGTCTTAGCATAACATGTTTAATGTTTAAAGTACTCTTTTTTCTTTAGCAATTTACAGAAAATAAAATATAACCTATAACACATAATCAACGGGATTGATTTTGAAGGTACCTCATGTCCCTCTCTCATCCCTTTTGCTCCCCCTGTAATTTGACCATTTACCATAGTAAAAATTACTAAAATAGCATGTAGGGGAAAACGGTGCTTCTTGTTACACGGGTTAGTTTTCACATTATTAATATTTTTACAACTACTTAAAAGTGGAATACTTTTGGAAGAGTCTTCAATGAAATAACAACAAAACAAGCACACTGATGAAACCAAACCACAACCAACAAACAACAAACTTAAACTATAACAAGGCATAAGGTAAAACACAGGTGATATGGTGAGACACCGGCGCTATGACGGCACATACAAAACATAGGCTCTAGGGTGGAACACAAGCTTTAAGACATTACATACAGGACAAACACAGGCCTAATACCTGTTACGCAGAAGCCCTATGGCGAAACACAGGCTTATTAACATGATACGTAGTACACACAAACTAAGCATGGAGCTGAAATGGGAACAAGACAAGACGGGAGACTAGAGACCGGACTAGAGACATGGGGGGGACTAGAGACCGGACTAGAGACATGGGATGGGACTAGAGATTGGACTAGAGACATGGAGGGGATCAAAGGCGCGGACTAGAGACATGGGGGGGACTAGAGACCGGACTAGAGACATGGGGGGGACTAGAGACCCGACTAGAGACATGGGGGGACTAGAGACCAGACTAGAGACATGGGGGGACAAGAGATCAGACTAGAGACATGGCAGGGACTAGAGACCAGACTAGAGACATGGGGGGGGGGACTAGAGACCGGACTAGAGACATGGGGGGGACTAGAGACCGGACTAGAGACATGGAGGGGGACTAGAGACCGGACTAGAGACATGGGGGGTACTAGAGACATGGGGGACTAGAGACATGGGGGGACTAGAGACCAGACTAGAGACATGGGGGGACTAGAGACCAAACTAGAGGCATGGGGGGACTAGAGACCGGACTAGAGCCATGGGGGGACTAGAGACATGGGGGGACTAGAGACCGGACTAGAGACATGGGGGGACTAGAGACCGGACTAGAGACATGGGGAGACTAGAGACCAGACTAGAGACATTGGGAGACTAGAGACCGGACTAGAGACATGGGGAGACTAGAGACCGGACTAGGGCTTAAGACATGGCAACTAGCTCCCGCATCACCTGACCGAGGTGCCTTCTGGGAAACTGAGGCTGCAAACAAAAAAACTACAAACTAAACAGTGACCTCTAGTGGAGGTCTCTTACATTGATATTTTTGTAATAATTTTTTTCTAGTTTTAAAACCTAAAAACTGTACATTTTGACCTGTTAGAGGAGAGAATAAAGTGTCTTGTTATGCTTCAGTTAATGTTCTGCTGTAGGCTAACATTAGCAAGGATGGCAGTTTAAGGCAAATTGTCTCAGTCATTTTGTCAAGTTGTCACATGTTGCTTAGTGCCATCTTCAACTCCCACCAATCAACTCCAGAGGACATTTGGCCATACTCAAAAGCTGGTCTAAGAAAACTACTAAGACAGGAAATTTAAAAAAAAATGCTATTCTTACTGACACACCAGTAAAAGAAGCATTTGAGTCTAAAAGGCAGGCGCCAGGTGAAAAGTAGGGCAGAAAATATGCAGGGCAATCAAATCTAAAAAAAAAACAAAAGGCAGGTATCAAAGAGATGAGTCTGAGTAGGGAGGTTTGACACATGCTTTGAGATTTGTTTGAGTGTTTGACAGGTTTTATTCGAATGTTTGACTGAAATTAGTGATGTTCTTCTGCCTCCTTCTCAGTCTCTTAATGCCACCAACACCCATCAGTGCTGAGGTCTGGTGTTAGAGTGTAAAGGACAGGTTTATGGTGGCAGCAGACAGTTTTTTTTGTACTTCTTTATAGAGCAGGGCAGGTCTGTCACGTGACTGAATCTAAGGGTAAATAGGCAGGGGGCTTTTAATGGAAATGAAAGTGAACCCAGAACAGGGAAATCAAAACTGATCAGAAATAATAATAACCCTTCAGGAAATGCTTACCGGAAGAATTTATCAGACACTCAGTTTTAAATATTTTGTTATGGTCCATATTCATCTTAAAATTTATTTAAAAATGTTTTTTCATTATATTATCTTTATCAGAAAACTGTAAAAGCTGCAAAAAACAAACATTTCTCTGAGTTAATTTTAGCAAACTGTCTCACGTTTTATTTTAGTTATTTAATGCAATTCTTAATAGTCCCCAAATTGTCAGTTTTGACATCTCTTATGCAGTGTGTGAATACTTTCTCCAGTTTTTTTTTATTAATGTTTTTTCTACAAGGGCTCTTATTACATCTCCTGCATGTGACCCAACTATTTATATTTCTAACCCTAGCTCTGCTGTTTTTAACCAGTTTGAGCCCATTTCTCTTTCTTCCTGTTAAAGATTATTAATATTATGAAGCCTGCAGGTTCTCCTGCTGATTCTATTCCTCCACATCTTTTTAAAGAGTTGGCTTCCATTCTAGGTCCTATAATTAAATATTATAAATAGCAGCTTGGGATCTGGGGTGGTTCCCAGAAATAAAATAAAAAAATGCATTTGTGCAGCCTTTGTTAAAAAAACTAATCTTGATCTGTCTGTGTTTTCTAATTACAGACCAAGCTACCATTTCTGTCCAAGATTCTGAAGAAAGTATTATATACACAACTAATAATTTATCTTAATGGGCATGGAATTCTTAAGGTCTTTCAGTCTGGTTTTAAAGCTCTTCACAGTACCGAATCAGCTCTGTTAAGGGTCTTAAATGACATTTATTGTATTACCGATTCTAGTGATTCTGTGATTCTTTTGCTGCTTGATTTAACATCTGCCTTTGCTACAGTAGACCATGACATGCTTCTGTCACGCTTAGAACACTTGGTGGGAGTTAGAGGGACAGCTCTTTAGGTCTTATCTTATTAATAGAACATTTTCTCTTAGTCTTGGGGATCTCATCAGCTCCTCTGACATATGGGGTCCCACAGGGGTCTATCTTTGGACCCCTTCCTTTTTTCTTTGTATTTGTTGCTGCTTGGCTAAATCCTGGGAAAACATGGGATTTCCTTTCACTGGTATGCAGATAGTCAGATTTATCTTCCATTAAAACAGAATAAAGGCTGCTCTGTCAAGGCTCTGTTAACATGTCTAGATGACTTAAAGATATGGTTAGCTTAATTTTTTTTTTTTTATGATAAAAAGACTGAGGTTTTGGTATTTGGTCCTGGTGCTGGGGGTAGAGTTCCAACTTGGATTTAGGAGCCTTGGAGCAGTATGTTAAACCCACAGAATCAAATGTGGGTGTTATTTTTAACCTTGGCCTTAAATTTGTTAAACAGATCAGTGCTGTGGTTCAGTCCAGTTACTTTCAATTAAGGCAATTGGCAAAACTTAAGCCTGTTTTGTCCTTTAGGCATTTTAAAATAGCCATCCACGCCTTTACCGCCCCTCGCATCCATTACTGTAATGCTTTGTATTTCGGTGTTTCTCAGGCAGCATTTTATTGACTACAGCTGATCTAAAACTCTGCTGCTCGACTCCTAACGTCTATGCGTAGAGAGTGAAACACATCTCTCTCCCGGTACAGTAACGAATTAATTTTAAAATTCTTTTAGCCCTATGTCACACCCCGGTCTCTCAGATCATCAGAGAAACTTTTGCTGACTGTACCTAAAACCAAATGCAAGCTCAGGGGTGATCGGGCATTCTCTGTAGTGGCACCCAAATTGTGGAATGACCTACCATTGACTATTTGTGAGGCCACATCACTGAGGGTCCCATTTTAAAACTCACATGTTTACTCTGGCATTTAAACCAAAATAAGATGTTGATTTTATATAGCGTGTTGGATTAGATATGTGTGTGATGTGATTTTAATTATGTCTTTTTATATTATTTTATTATTTATGTGAAGCACTTTGGGGCATTCTTGTTGGTAAAGTGGTATACAAATAAGGTTGAGTTGAGTTAAGTATTCAGACCCTATGTTATGACACTTTCAATCAATTAGGCTTTGGTGCACCCTACTCTTATCAGTGATCCTACAGATGCTTCTACAACTTGACTGGAGTCCACCTGTACCTAAATGACTTCATTGAAAATAATTAGGAAAGACATGCACCTGTCTGTATAAGGTCTCACTGTAGATTGTGCATGTCAAGGTGAAAACAAATCAGTTGAGAGAATTATCTGTAGACCCCTGAGACATGATTGTGTCAAGACAGATCTGGAGAAGGATAAAAGAAACGTTTTGGAACATTAAAAATGCTCAAAAGCATGATAGCCTCCCTTATTCTCCATTGAAATTGATTTGGAACAACTAACAGTCTTTACAGATCTGGCTGCCCAACCAATCTAAGTAATCGAGGATGAAGGGTCTTTGTTAGGCATCAAAAAACCTAAGGGTCACTACAAATGAGATCCTGAGTTCCCTTGTGGAGATGGGAAAGGCTTACAGAAAGACACCCATCACTGCAGAACTGCACCAGTAAGGCCTATATGGACAGAAGACATTTCTCAGGAAAAAGGTTTGCTTTGACTGGAACTGAGGGATTGGTCAGCAGTGTTGGAGGACTTTTTAAAATAAACATTACAAAATTACTGTTATTAAAAAATTTATCAGATACATTACAGAGTTACTTTCTGATAAAAGTAACTAGTTCGAGTACTTTTCTATTGCAGAAAATTAAAACTCCTTTGTGATTCCTCATGCATGTTATTTTAGTCAAGACCTTTATAATTATACTACTACCATCTCTTAGCAAAGTTTGACTCATAATGTGTTAACTACTGATACCCCTATCTCATCTACGCAGTTTCACACGGTGGCCATAAATACGGTTCATCATGATTCATCGCGAGTTTTGGTGCTGTGATTACCGTAGGTTTCCATCTTTCCGCGCATCAGTCCTCGCACAGTCAAACCGCATATGTGAGATAGGGGTATAACAGCAGGAATAACAGAGATGGGCGGGTTATCGGGGCGGGGCTTGTAGGACGACTTTCACACACACACACACACACAATAATGGATTGGGAATGACTGCTCATGGTTTACAAAATTGTGTTCATCCCACAAATCTGAATAACGGATTACATAAAAAAAAAAAAAAAACTAAATAACTGAGTACTTAAATGGCGAACCTAACGCGTTAGATTACTCATTACATCAAAAAAGTAATCCAAGTACTACAAAGTAATACTAAAAAGTAAACACAGTTGGTCAGTATAGAGGGAAAATTGATGCAGATAATATAAAGAGCTATCCTAAATCAAAAACTTCTTCAATGTGTTCAGGATCTCAGGCATGGATACGGGTTTACAGTCCAACAAGACCATGACACAAAGCATACTGCCAAGAAGACACAGAACAACACTGTGAACGTCCTGGAGTGACCCAGAAAGAGTCTGGACATGGTCAAAAAGAATAAAAAATTACACCAAGAATAATAATTTATTATTATTACCTATTAAGAGTCTATGCTCTTTATTTATAACTTATATGACATAATGCAGTGCAGTGAGAAAGCCTGTAACCTGATGTGCTTAAATAGACTGGGAAGTATTTAAAAAATGCATTATATCATAGCATTATATAATAATTAATAATTCATTATATGCTGGGTCCCTGTGTTATAAATATGATGTGACAAACAAGGCTGGACAAGGACCCAAGTTTATCTTGCCACTACGCACAGTGAGGAGGATGGTAAAAAAAAGTAAAAAAAATCTCCAAAGCTCACTGTTAAAAAACTGCAACAAAGGGTATAACAACCATTAGATGCCATCTACATGCCAAAAATCTGTTTGGGAGGCATGCATGGAAAAAACCTTTTCTCACCTGCCTGTACACTCACAAACATAAACATTTGGAGTTTGCTAAGCGGTACTGGGACTTCAACTGGGACCGTGTGCTGTGGTCAGATGAGGATAAGATAGACAAACACTCTAAGTGAGTCTGGCATAAAACAAAAGTGAGTATGTGGAAAAGCTCCTTATGCCCACTGTGAAGTACACTCACCTAAAGGATTATCAGGAACACCTGGGGCCTCATGTATTAACGCTGCGTATGCACAAAAACTTTACTTACGCTAGTTTTCACGCTTACGGTCGGATTTATTAACAGTGAAATTAACGTGAGAATGTGCGTTCTTCCACGCCAACTTCATGTCTGGCGTACGTGTATTTCTTGTGTGTGTTTGTTTTATTTCCGTTGGCGACTCCTAGAGGCAATTATGTTAAATTGCACACTACAAAGTATCGCACCAACACATGTAAAAAACATTGCTATTAATTTATAATTGATAAAATGGGTTAATTGACACAATATTTTTCTACCAATTATTTGTGTATACTGCTATAAAGGCGCCATCTGAAGACGAATTTGCAATTTCCAATTAAAAAATGTGCAAATAATATGTGATGCTCAAATGCGCCTAACAAATATTGTGGCAAGGTGGCCTGGGACAACCCATGATTCATTCATCCTCACAAACAGCATGGTTGGGATGAGGCTCCAGGGTGGCAGGGTGCGCGATGGGTGGCTTCTTGGTGAGTGATGTATTTAAAGATATTATTCCAGCAAAGTTTTTTTTTTATTTAGTTATTAATTCCGGAGGACAAACTTGCAATTTTTTCTCCGGTCTACCTCCGATAGGAGCACCTCCAATTCACATTCTGTGAAGTTTCTTTTCTTGCTTATTTTTGCCATTGCTTTTTCGTTTGGTTTTGTCAAAGTGGAGTCATTACTGTATTTATACGGAGGAGGAGGCAGGGAGGGATTTTGCGCTCGTGCACGTGCGCTCAATTTCACGTTAATTCGGATGTACAAAGAGATTTTTGTGGGATTCCGCGTACGCAGTGTTTCATACATCAGATTTTTTTACTGCGTACGCACATTTACAGCTTTGTCCGTACGCAGTGTTTTAGTATGAATCAACGCAAGTCTTTGTACATGAGGCCCCTGTTCAATTTCTCATTAATGCAATTATCTAATCAACCAATCACATGGCAGTTGCTTCAATGCATTTAGGGGTGTGGTCCTGGTCAAGACAATCTCCTGAACTCCAAACTGAATGTCAGAATGGGAAAGAAAGGTGATTTAAGCAATTTTGAGCGTGGCATGGTTGTTAGTGCCAGACAGGCCCGACATGGTCCGATTCAAGCTGATAAAAGAGCAACTTTGACTGAAATAACCAGTCGTTACAACCGAGGTATGCAGCAAAGCATTTGTGAAGCCACAACACACAGAACCTTGAGGCGGATGGGCTACAACAGCAGAAGACCCCACCGGGTACCACTCATCTCCACTACAAATAGAAAAAAGAGGCTACAATTTGCATGAGCTCACCAAAATTGGACAGTTAAAGACTGGAAAAATGTTGCCTGGTCTGATGAGTCTCGATTTCTGTTGAGACATTCAGATTGGTTTCTTGAACATGACATTGAGTTCACTGTACTAAAATGGCCCCCACAGTCACCAGATATCAACCCAATAGAGCATCTTTGGGATGTGGTGGGATGTGGCTTCGTGCCCTGGATATGCATCCCATAAATCTTCATAAACTGCAAGATGCTATCCTATCAATATCGGCCAACAATTTACACATCTTAACTAGGGGTGCCAATAATTGTGGAGGGCACTATAAGTAACCACTATATTTTTTGTCTTCATCCCAGGTGGCAGTTGCTGCTCAGGGCATGTCCAAATCAGCAGCCACGGGCATCAGTTCTCCAGCATTTGAACAAACGTCAAATGCATTCAAGAAGAAATGTAAATATTTACTCAAGACGAGATGTTGCAGAAGAAAGACATGGTGTGTGTGTATGTGTGTGCATGGTTATGGTAAATCCCAGGTTGTGATTAGAAGTTAATTGTTAAACGAATGCAAGTGCAAACTTAATAATTGTGTTATAATCATGTATAGGCTTGTAGTCGTGGGTGAAGATAGAGTAGAGAAAGGGACTCAGCACACAGCCTTGTGGTACTCCTGTGACAAGGATGAGGGTGAAAGTGCAGTGGTGATCTGCCCGGACATACTGGGACCTGTTGGTCAGAAAGTCCAAAAGCCAGTTACACAGTGATGCATTAATGCCCAGGTCTCCAAGTTTAGTGACTTGGAGAGAATGACCGTGTTAAATGCTGAACTAAATTAGAAGAAAAGCAATCTGGCATACAGTACGTGTCTTTATTGTCCATGTTAGAGAACACAGAGTGCTGCGCTGTGGAGACTGCGTCCTCCATGCTTCTGTTCAGTAATCAAATTGGTCGGGGTCCAAGGTGGCAGGAAGACAGGTTTTGAAGTGTGCCAGGACCAGCCGCTCAAATAAGTTACAAATACGCTTGAACAACCTATCGTCATTGTACAATCAGGTGCTCTGTTAGTAGACGGGATTAAATTTTGTCTAAATATTATGCCAACATAGAGAACTAAACACTTTTTGTTTCTGTAAGTTAACTTAAAGCATTGGCAAAGATCACAGGCAATAATTGCTCTACCGTGGGGCAAATTAAACTAAAAAAAAAAAAAAAACTACCTCCACCAAAAAGACAAATACCACCAGAAAAACACACAAGCACACAGGAATAAATGAGACGGAGCAAGGGAAAGCATGGAATGATCACCAGTAAACGAAATGGGGGCTCATTTAAGCTTTCCCTTGCTCCGTCTCATTTATTCCAGTGTGCTTGTGTGTTTCTGGTGGTATTTGTCTTTTTTCGTGACCTGTGAGTTGCGCTGTTAAAAATAAAGACATGGATCACTACTTGTTGCACTGCCTGCTCTTTTATTTAATGGCACATGAGGCACTGGTGAAAGTAGATCTGTACAATTCGGTAACAAAGACAAAAAAATAATAAATACAGCATGTACGGATGTGACCACTAAGATTGAGAATTTTTTGCGTGGAGTGCCGCTGAATCCTAAAAACAAATTTAAGTGAAAGTCTTCTGCACAAATGTTTTTTTTTGTGACAGTGACAGCATGGCGAACAGACTTTGTGGGCAGTCAGCTTGCCATCCAGCATGACATCAAGGAGCGCCCTGGAAAGAGACTGCTGGAGGAGGTGAGAGAGCGGCGCAGCCAAGCTGGGAAGGCTCCTTGCTCGTGATACGACACATGCTCCCAAGGACACAGCACGACAGAGCTCAGGGTTGACATGGCTCGCCACACCAACGAAGAGGTATGGACCAGAAGGTCTATGCGAGGCGGTGACCAGGGTGAGGAGAAACCCCAGCCTGTTTGTCATTGGAGGCCGGAGTGCGAGGAATATCGGCGACAAACATGGGCAATTCAGCAGCAAGCAGAGGAACTTGCCATATGCCGTGCTGTGCATGCCTGGGAGTGTCTGCAGGAGCAGTTGGAGGAGATGGCAGCACTCAAGGAGCAGCTAACCCAGCTGAGGAAGGAGGAAGAGGGAAGGACCACCACGAGTTTCTTTTTTCATCTCAGTTAAGCTCTCACCCTCTTATTTGCCTAAATGTAGACTCTGATCCTTCTGTTAGTCTGAATGTAGGCCCTGATCCTTTTGTTATCTTCGTTGACCTAGTGCTCGCTCCACCGCCCGCCGACTTTAATGACCTAGTACTCGCTCCGCCACCGTCCGGCTTCTTGGACCTCGTCTCTGCCACGCATCCTGAAAGGGGAGGAATACCTGTCCTGGTCGCCCTACCACCCTGCCCAAAGGACAGAATCAGCAGCCTCTGTGTCAGGAGGCCCGACATTGAGGAGGGTGGCCTGGACCTCCGGTGGTGCTCCAGAGTAGCGCCATTTAAGGGCCGCATAAGCCTCTCCTGCAATCCAACTACACCCGTGACAATAGGTTTCAATCTGATAAATTACAAACGCCATGTAATATAAACAGTATAAATAAAACAGTATTAGACACAAATATATGATATGGTAGTATTGAAATTGAAAAAGCTATTTACACATAAGTGCACAAGTGTAAAGCAATCACAACTACAAATTTATTGTGTAGATTTAACTTTGGTCTGTTGTTTAAGTAATATAAAAGATTATGTGCCTACCAGCTCTCTATTATTTTCTTTTTAAATTTAAAGATTTTAAGTGTATAATACAGTAAATTAACCTAAAACAATATAGTTCACAATTCTGAAGTAAACATGAATTTTATTTTGTTTTACTATAGATCTTTCATGATGAATACGTGTATACTGTATGTGCTTTAAATTATGTTCATAATAATAAAATGAGATGTCCTACATCATGCTTAACAATAAAAAGTTTTTTATATAGTTATACAAAAAGTTGGCAATGTCTTAACAGGGACAAAACAATAAAAGGGTTAAATTGTCTTAAAATGTATTTCATTTCCTGATAGTAGGCTATCTGACCTGCGAATGTCGTGATTCGTGAATATGTCAAAAACAACATATCGGCGTTAAAACATAAAAATGTGTCGACATTGAGCACAATCAGAAGACATGATTGAAGAAACAACCAAAAAATTAATAATTTGTAGTTAAATATTCTTATATGCACCTAAGAATCGTTCCCTGAAAAAAAAGACTTTTGCATGAATCCACACGTGCTTTGTTTTTTTTTTATAATAGTAATCATCATGCTTTTTTGCACTGAATAATTATTTTATCCATGATTTGACCACGAATGGCTGGAATGTGGTTATAAATTTATGACTGAAGTAAAGCTGTTCGCTGGCATTCGCATCACCTTGTAAAAAGCAGGGTTTATTTAGCGAGTATTTATTTGTTCTATGTTATTTTATTGATTTTACATTTTGTCTATTTATCAAAAGTAAAACAAAAACCCAACATAGCACAATACATGTTGTCCATGAATGGCTGAAATGTGGTTGTGGATTTGCCTATGTAGTGTCCGTGACTTTTTTTAAAATTCAAACCTTTCAATGATAACAATTTTCATTCAAATGAAATTAGGCCAATTTAGATTTCATGTGAAAAGATATAAACCTAAAAGTGTATATTATTCTAAAATGCAAAATTGTTTAGATAACATAAATTTGACATGGTTATGGTGTGGAAGAATTTTATTGGCCTACAACTGTACTCAAGTGTGAAGTACCAAATACCCAGAAGGCCTCTGTTCAAGAGCCCTTGATCTGCTCGCTACAATAAAAAAGAAATTGGGGAAGTGAGAAATATACAGGTAGAAGACATGGATAGGAAACAAAGCAATAAGTAAAAATGATAATTCTAATAATATTTACTCCTTTTTATTTTGTTTTATAGCTGTTTACTTATAACTAATGATAATTAAGCAGAAAAGAATGCAAAGTGTGACCCAAGAACAACCTGTACACACAGAGTGCAAGAAATAAAGAACTTTAAAGCAGGCAGATCGTAATGGAAAAGTGCAGAACGTTCTTTGCCAAAATAAAATTAACAGAGACGCTTAGCAAAAGTTAAAAGAAAATTTCAGTTCCGTTTTTTCTGGACACAGAGCACAGATGGCCAGACTTCCCGTTTTTAAAGCTAAGAAACAAAGTGATTAATAGGTTATAATCAAATCCATTACTATCAGCACTCTATATTATACTAACTAAAATTTATCAGGTTGTAACTTTTTTAATGTTAATTTATTAATTAATTAATTGATTAAAATAGAAACTTTAATTACTAATCCATATATATATATATATATATATATATATATATATATATACATATGTTATCAAATGTCAATGTTTAAAATCATATAGGTTAATAATAAAATTATGATTTAAGATAAATAGGATTATTTTATGTATCAAAATGTTAAAATATTAATGATCAGTCTTTTACATAAGGAAAAATAATAATAATTATGCAATAATAACAATATTTAAAATAATATAATCTGATGCAATCAAGCTTTGACAAAATTACAAAATTAATTATATTGACCCTAACTGAACTTAAGTCCAATAATTATTCATTATAATCTTCAGATTATAAAAAGAAAAAATGAATAAAGTATAATAAAACAAAAAAATAACCAATAAATTATTCCAATAACTTTAAGGAAAGTTATTGAATAGGAATAGAAATAGGAAAATAGAAAGATAAGAATAAGATTATTATGCATCTTAGAAAAAGCTTAAAACTTTGAGTTGAAAACAAGATCTTTTAGGCCTACCCAGACATGAATAAATATGAGATGAGAGAGGAACATTACTTAATAGGGAGGTGCCACATCAATCTGACCTAAACAAAAGTAACTTACATTTAATGAATATTAAGTAACTATTTAATTTAAGGAGGAGCAAACAATTATGTAATTGCTAAGTAAGGGTATATAAATTATGTAAAATTGGAGAAGTTAGGGAAGCTTTCTGAATTTCTGTGAAGTGTTGTCTTCTGGCCGTCCAGTCTAGTGCTGGCCATTTACTTTTGGTAGCACTAAATTTTTTTGCTCTTTCAATACTCAAGTAGTTGTTGGGTTTGTGGTCAGAAAATTTGTGCAGTTCACAAAATCTGCCACAACGGACACTACTGAATTTTTACTTTTTAAGCTTTTACCCAAAAATTATTTTAGCAACAATTTTTACAGGTCATATGCTTCCAAGCTTACGCTATATCAAGTCTCATAAAGAAATATAAATAATTTGCATTTTAAATTATTAAAAATGGCTATTTTGGGGATAAAATCATCTCTCTCATGATTGGCCATTCCATGTTGCATAAATTTTAAAAGAAGCTTTTTTACAGAAAACTTTAGGCAAAAATTCTGGTTTTGACTCCCCAATTAATAATGATAAATTATATACCTGTCTTATGAAATGGTGAAGTTATTAGAGGTTTTGTCATCAATCAGCATTACTGATCACAGTAATGTTGTAATAGCTAAAACAATAGGAAGAAACGTGTCATTTTTCAAGCTTTACTTTGCCATAACTTTTTATTTTTAGAGATATTGTTATGAATGTTTAATTTTGTTTCTGTTATCATTCTCTTTTAAATGAAATAATTTTTAATTTTGGACAAGTTTTGTTTACAGTATTTTTATTGTAACTTACTCTAGCTACCAATTATCGTAGTCAGTAGTCTGTAGTCAATGGGTGTATACATTGACTATAATCACAAACATTTATATTCAAGTCTAGTCTGCTTTTTTTTTGTCCACACATTATCAGATGTGAATTTTACCTCTTTAAGCAAGACACTTTGTTTTGGCTCGAGTATAATCAGTGCAAAGAGAAATAGAGTCAAGCAGCTCAAGCTACAAACACAACACTGCAAATAAAAGTAATAACGATTACATGAGAAGGAATGAACTACCCCAAATAGACAGTTGGTACCAGCACAACTACAGTGGGTTACACTTACCCTAAACAGCTGTGTGTTACATTATTAATGTCACACACATACACACGTTCGGGTTGTGGAGTAATGAATGTTACTCTGCACATTTCACTAACACACTGGCCACTTAACAATTTGCAGGCTTGAAGCATGTGAGGGAAAAATTGTGAGAAATTATGTCTTTATTAGGATCTAAATGTACTGTAGGCTTAATTGGTTTGGCCATAAGAAAATGCTGAACATTTAGTCCTAAATGTATAAACAAAAATAGGTTTGGCTTTAAATGATAAGTGTATACAGAAATCACTAAACACAAACATTATCTCATTGCTTCACTTCTTGATAAAAAATATTCTGTATATTGTATTTTAGTTCTTTATTGGTAATGACATTTATACAGAATGTAAAGTAAATTTGGCATTTGCCAGTTTCATTTTAATAAATTCATTAAGGTATAATACACATTTGTAAAAGGTTACCTACTGTATGTTAAGCAACTAGGGACAGTTGTGTGTACTGTACGATTATATAACTGGTGGTTGGATTTTTAAAAATAAAGCTAGATTTCAAAATAAAACATTTATCTATTACAAAACAATTTTATAATAAAGTTTAGACTGTACATATCTACATATACTTATTGAACACATGGTTGATTAAACAAAAAAACTTCCTTGGGTACTTTATTTTTGCAATTCTAAAGCAGAAAGTTCAAATAATTCACACATTGCAGTGTTTCCCATAGGTGTGAAATATACCTGCAGTGGTAGCCAGTGGAGCGGGCCCGTATTACCTGAAGCACAAAAGTGGTCTAATATATATGGTTAGTTAATATATAACTAACAACAAATATATATGACACAATATTTAGATTTATTTAATTTTCTATATTAATTTCACATTTCAGAGAAATTCAACCTACTAACTCTCCCTTTCATTTACCCATATTTGAGGAGTAAGATCAAGTATATAAAAAAAATACTAACCAATTTTTGTGTGAGAAAACCCTAGCCCTTAAACCCCAAAGCATCTTTAGTCATTCTTTGCATTATTATGTTTTAATAAATATATAGTAGTCAGGATTGTGCCATATAGAGTGACAAGTAATGATGCGTTCAATTCTCCACAACATATCAGAAAACCCAACTGCACAGTTTGCAATTTTAAAGCGCTCATTACAAGCACTGTCTACTTTATAGGTGTATCTCTGAGATTTAGAGGTAATGAGCCATATTTGAGGCACATTTGAGAAGATTGAGAAAATTGAGAAAAAAGGCACAAATCTCATTAAAGTATCAAAAAAATTTTATCTAGGTGAAAAAGATCTCATCTTGGAGTTATCTTGGAAATTTCTGTATATATATATATGAGTCGCACGCATGACAAATATAAACTGTCTCTGAGATTTAGAGGTAATAAGCCATATTTGAGACACATTTGAGAAGATGCAGGAATCGCCTAAATCTCATTGAAGTATCAAAGACGGTTAATTTTTGTCTAGGTAGTAAACTCATCAGAGCACACCTACAAAGTAAAAGTGTGTATAATTTTTAAACATGCATGAAGTTTCAATAATGTTTCAATATAACATATAAAACATATAATGATTTTTTGTCTGCATTGCAATATACAGTATATATCCATACAGGGTACATTCATATATTGCAATATATTAATAAGTATAAGCACTAGTTTCCTATATATGTAAATGTATTATTTAAGATATTACATTATATTTTACAATATTTTTTATGTTTTTTGTAAGGAATCCCCAGACCTTAATCATATTGAGAACTTGTGGTCAATCCTCAAGTGGGTGGACAAACAAAAACTAACAAATTCTGAGAATTGATTATGCAAGAATTGGCTGGATGTGACCCAGAAGTTGATTGACAGCATGCCAGGGTGATTGGCAGAGGTCTTGCAAAAGAAGGGAAAACCCTGTAAATAAGGCCTCTTTGCATAAACTTAATGTAATGGTCAATTAAAGTCTTTGACACTTATGAAATGAATGTAATTATATTTCAGTATACCATAGTAACATTTGACAAATATCAAAACACTGAAGCAGCAGACTTATATTATAGTCTAATATTTTTGTCATTTACAAAACTTTTGGCCACAGCTGTACTTATTTGAGAGCTTAGAGCTTAGTGCACAATAAAAAAAATATTTCATTTATTTTTCTGATATCAGAACTGTGAGTGAGTCCACTCCCTTGGTGGAGAAGCAACCCCATACATGAATGGTCCCAGGATGCTTTCTTTTGGCATGATACAGGACTAATGGTAGTGCTTACCTTCAAACATTTCAGGAATTCTTCTACCTAAACACAGCTGATTTAACTAATCTGTTAATTGCCAGTTTAACTAATTAGTTAAATTACCTAATTAAACTAATTACTAATTAATGAACCTGTTAATTGTGGGTGTGTTTAAGTGTTGGTGAACTATAAACTGTGCTGGACGCACAGTTATTTAAACACCAACTGAAATAGGAAATTCATCTAGATTAGTGACGATGAACTCACAAATCTGTCCTTTTTATTGTTAACTTAAGAATGTTAATGATGAATCATTTAAAAAAATTCCATCAAATTAAATTGTTTGCGTGATACAGTAGGCCTGTCTATTAACTATTAACTTACTGTGTACCACAAGAGGGCGCACTTTAATTCAGAATATACGCACAAGTATATTGTACATTTGGTGGCCTCATTTTTGATTAAGTTTTGAGAGCATTGTCCGATAGACTTTTTTTTAAGTATGTTTAATGTTTTCGGGCTTTATTGATTTTTCACATTAATATTATAATAGGCTTGCTCATTATATTATATATTATAAATTGTTTATTTTAAGCTTAAACTGATTTTGTTATAAGTACTTACTAATGATTAATATTTTATTGATTGTTAACATGTTTCACTACCAGTTAAGGAAAATGTGCAACCCTAGTTGGATTACGGTACTAGTGCATGTCAGCCAGGGCAGCCCAATTTTCCCGTGTGGACGTAACGTGTATGGGGCCCTGGTTGAATCAGCCTCCATGGAAAAGTGAAAAAAAAAAAAAAACTTTGCCTTAACAAACATGCATGTTATATTGCATCTATTATATGCATATTATATCTATCTATTATATGCATATTATATCTATCCCCTATCTATGCATATTATATCTATTTTATAAATTAACTGTAAATTAATTAATAACTGGGTTTGATTCCCAGCCAGGTTTGATTCCCACCTCTGTGTGCATGGAGTTTGTTTGTTTTTCTTCTCATGCTTAATTGGTTTCCTTGAACTGTAGTTGTAGTGTGAGTGATTTTTACTAATTGTAATTCCTGTAAAAAGTTAGATGTGGGTTTTTTTTCTTGAAGACCTGAGGTGAGAAACTTTATGTTCTTACAACATTTCATTAACAGCTTCTTTTTCTTACAACATTTCATTAACAAGTGCTTTATTTTGCTTTAAAGGTCATCATACATCATACAATCAAAAATTAACATACACACTTGGCAGAGTTTTGGATCTTGTTATCTCTAAGATTGCAACCATAAAAGAAAACTAACATAAAAATAGCAAACATCTTTAGACTGACAGCTGCGACTGATCATTTCACCGATTTTTTAGAGTTCTGTACTCATCTAAAGTCCTATCTTCATCATTGGCTCTCAGCCTAAGTCCCTGTATACACTTGATCATAAGCTTTTTCCCTCTCAAGGGGTCACTGCAGTTCGAGGATAAAGCGGCAGCTCTCGTGTACCCTGCTGCAGGAGCTTCTGGTTTCCTTTCAGAATGCATCTCGGCAAGATGTTTAGGTGTATAGGTGACACTACTTTACCGATAGTAAGCCGGGACATATGACCTGGGACACAATATGCAGTAATGAAGCACGTGACTTCCTCAGAATCAGGTTTTCCTTTTACTTTATCATTTTCCTGTAAGCAACTTGGCTTCCTCTTCTTGTGTATTAGGTATGTGACAGTAAATAAAAAAAAGGGAAAAGAGTACATCCTCACACTGTATTAAATGCCAAAGAGTAAAAAGGTCTTGAGATGCGATTTTAAGAAATAGGAAGTGTATGGTCCTGCCTGATGTACACGGGCACCTCATTCCAGAATTTAGGCTGCTACTGAAAATGCATGATCTTCAGTGTAGATTTGGGAACTGTAATTAAGAGCTGATCATCAGACCTTAGAGGACCTAGCTAAACTGTCTGGCTTCTACAGGTCAAAAATATATGGTAGTGCCAGACATACACCAAGTTCCCTCAGATCCTCCAGTACTGGTCTCACCATCTCTCAGCGATAAAGGAGGACATGCATTAGACATTTTTTTTTGTCCGGCCTTTTAGTTGATGAATGAACTTACATTACATTTACATTTAGGCATTTGGCAGACACTCTTATCCAGAGCGACTTACAAAAAGTGCTTTAAAGTTTACATCATTGGATACATACTTACACTGGGTTAACTAGGTTAATAACTAAGTGCCATTAGTCCAAATCCAACACGAGTTTTTTTTGTTTGTTTGTTTTTGGGATGGGGGGGGGCTTTTCCTTCTTTTGTTATATGGTTATGGTGAATCTAAAAGTTATTGTTAGAAGTTAATTGTTAAATTAATGCACGTATCTTGGACTTTAAATTGTGGTACCAAATGTTAGGTTTGTAACCCTTTTATTTCAATAAAAAATTTCTGTAGTAAATCAAAGAAGCTTCATATGCAGGAGCGGGCCATAGAGGAGGTGAAACTAGCCATCAAACCCTTTCGTCAGAAAAGGGACATAACAATGGAGAAGTAAAAAGTGATTTAACGGAAGACTGTTAAGAAAGTAATTAACTCATCTAAATGGGTTTATTCCTAATGTTGGGGTCTGTGTTGTTAGGCTGTAAATCATATGCAGCAGTGAAGCATGTGACTTCCTCAGAATCAGGTTTTCAAATGCACAGTTCAGGGAAAGAGATCAAAGTGGACTATTTGATTGACACCATGGACTTAATTAAGATGCTGAAGCCTAATACTCCACAATGCAGATCACTGGTCAGGTACAGTGTTCTTCTCCCTCCTGCACAGTATCTTAATACCACGACAATCCATCAGTGCTGAAGTCTGGAGTTACAGTGTACATGCACATGACAGACTCAGGGTGGCAGCAGATTGTGTTTTTTCGTTAGTAACAATTGTGTGATTCTTTATAGAGCAGGCTAGGTCTGTCATGTGCCTGAAACTGAAACTAAATGAGTAGTGGATTTCAGTGTAAATGAAAGTGAACCCAGGGCAGGGAAATCAAAACTGTTCAGGAATAATAGGGCCCTTTAGGAATTGCTTACATGTAGCATTTGCAGTGCGGCACAGATTACATGTCTTCAGCTCTGAATTTGATGCCATTAAAATAGTCACATATTTTAATAGTCTACAGTCCTGCTATTTAAAAATGATGGTAATACATAATATTAATACATTATTATACATAATATGTAATATAATAAAATATATATATAAAAACCGGCAGGTTGTGTTAAGAAGGGCATCCAGTGTACAGCCTGTGAAGTTGTGTGCAAATCGGATGATCTGCTGTGCCCCCTCGATGGAAGCATCTGCTGTGACCCCTTGATTATACTGTAGCATCCGAAAGACTAAAAACAACCTAGTTAAGCCAGACAAACAAAACGAGTAACCATAAAATTTTTGTCTTTATTCCAGGTGGCAGTTGCTGTCCAGGTTGTGTCCAAATCAGCAGCGATGAGCATCAGATCTCTAGCACTGGGAGGGACGTCGACCGCTGGCAAGAAGAAATGTAAATCCCACAAAGACGAGATGTTGCAATATCATGAGCAGAAAGACAGAAAGAAAGGCAGAACGAAAGCATGTGTGTGGTTATGGTGAATCCCAAGTTATGGTAAAAAGTTACTTGTTAAATTAACGCACATTTGTAAGGGCTTTAAAAAATTCTAGTGGTACCAAATATTTAGTCTGTAACCAGTAAACTTTTATTTCATCACCTGTAGTACATGAAGAAGCTTCATATGCAGGAGCGGGCCATGGAGGAGGTGAAACTAGCAATCAAACCCTTTTAAAAGAAAAGAGACATAACAAAGGAGGAGTACAAAGAGATTTCATGGAAGGCTGTCAAAAAGGTAATCAACTCATCTGATTGTTTTTATTACTGATGTTGGCGGCTGTGAATCGTGTGTAGCAGTAAAGCATGTGACTTCCTCAGAATCAGGTTTTTCATCTTCTTATTGTAAGCAACTTTATTTCCTCTTCTTATGTATTAGGTGTGTCACAGTAAGAGTGGTGAAATTAATTAAGTCAAGGTGGCCAACCTGGTAAAGGCATATGTGGTTAAATACAAACATGTGAGGAAACATCGTGAAGCAGAAGAGAAGCAGAGTGCTGAAGTCCCCAAACATTCTGAAACTCCTGGCTGAACACAGCATAGTTGCTAATCTGTAAACTTTGGTCACAACCTTTTTTAATCCAACTTCTCTAGAGTAATGTTATTCAAAAATGCTGTATGGTTGCATATTAAATGTTGTTCATTGTTATTCTTTGTGTAGAGGATATCACCTCTGTGACTCTCCAGTCGAAAGAAATTATCATGATCTGAAACAAAACTATACAATCTATAAAAATATACATACACACTATATTGCCAAAAGTATTCGCTCGCTGCCTTTACATGCATATGAACTTGAGTAATATACAATTCTTAATCCATAGGGTTTAAACATGATGTTGGCCCCGCCCCCTTTGCAGCTATAACAACGTTAACTCTTCTGGGAAGGTTTTCCACAAGGTTTAGGAGTGTGTTTATGGGAATTTTTGACCATTCTTTCAGAAGCCCATTTTCAGTCAATTCATCCCAAAGGTGCAGGTCCCATTGAGTGAGCGACCCATTCTTTTACAAATGTCCTGGGTAGTCCTTCCCTGCATACAAACCTAAAGGTTATAACCAATTAAGTGTCAGGAGGTGTTTATTAACTATTAGCTATCTAGCTACTCGACTGTACTGTTACACTTACATTATGATTACACTTCTGATTCTGATTATACTATTCAAACTAATGTACATTGATGCATCTACATTTTGGACCATTATGTTTTTAACAAACATAAATGACACACAAGTACTTCTAAAATGTAAAATTATTCAAGATTCCCTCCCGGGAAAGGAAAAAATAAAATAATATATTCTATATGCAACATAAATCACCAATAGCTTTTGACCCATTTATTACTTTTACACTATTAGAGCAACACACCATTAGAGCTATGTCTCAGCATGTTTGTTGTCTGACATGTTATTCTTCCCCTGTCAGCTCAGGTGAGAACGTCCCAAACTGCATTAGCTGAGTATTGTCAGTTAGTTACCAATTAGCATAGGGCTAACTAGGGGTGCTCCGATCTATGGTTTTGGGGCCGATCACCGATTACAGAAATCAAAATTGTCGATAGTGATTGCTAATCACCAGTGTGTGGGGGTTACTGGGGTCTGGCGTTTAAAATGTTTTATTTATTGTATAGTATTGTTTATTTATTTGCTATTTATTTCTATGAAAATTACAATTCAAAACAGCAGTGCACAAATTTTCTTAGGATCTGAGAAAGTATCAGAAATGTAAAACTTATGTATTTAATGTCAACATGATAGACAGATTTTTTTTTTGCATATGAAACATTTTCTTGTAGATTATAAAAAAAACTGAAACCAATAAAATAGTCTATGCTTGACTAAAGAGAAAAAAATGTTCTGTTACTTCAACTAGCATCAAGACTAGCATCACACATTGAAATGCTTATGTAAAACGCCATGTCCTACTGTACTCACTTATTATAACCTGCAGCACATGGAACAAGGCTGCATCAATCAATAACAAATCAAAACTCAAGGGCAGGCATTTCTTTATAAATATCAGAATTTCTGCATTTTTAAGAGACAGTCTATTCCTCATATCATCCAGAATGTGTGCAGTCATGCTGAATAATCGACCCCCATCAGTCCAAATACAGTACATAGAGCGGTAAGGTAAACCCAGGCTGCCTTTGTGATTATTTATTATTTTTGTGATAATGGTTTTAGCCTTTATCACAAAAATAACTAGTCTTAGTTAGCCAGTTATTTTTGTTAATTTATGCTGTACATTTTTGTTGTTTGTATGTAGCACCTAGGTTTAGGAGGAATGTTGTTTCATTTCACTGTGTACTGAACTGTATATGGTTGAAATGACAATAAAAGCCTACTTGATTTGACTTAAGACAGTTTACTCTCTGCAGGGCTTCTGAAATAGGTGGTTGAGAGAGGGACAACTTAAAAGAGTTTCCCAGCTGCAGATAACTTTTCATATTTTTTATCTTACTTTGTCTTGTTGAGTGTCGAATTAGGTTTTCTGTGTTCAAGCTTTAGGCAGACATTCCCCCACGTGGTTTTGCTGTAGGAAAAAAATTTTTTTAAAGAGACTTGGTGATATTATCAGACTGGTGACGGCATGGTGAGGAAGGAAGTTAACAAAGAAAAAAAAAAAGAGCACCTTCCGGTTTCACGTGCTGACTTTCACACAGTCCTTTTCATTGCCTAATCCCAGATACGTTCATAACTGACATTTACAGTTGCTCTTAATTTTCACATCTAGATAATATGATTGTACATTTTGAGCCACAAGAATATTATAAACTTTATAATTAAATAAATTAATTTTATTACTGTAATAAATAAACTACATGTGTCTTAAACAATGTACTCCTGTTTCCTCCAACAGTCCAACGGCTTGAAGATTAGGCTAAATGGCCTAGCTAAATTGCCTGTAGTGCGCGTGTGTATGTGTGAGTGTGGATGTGTATGTGTGTTCCCTGTGATGGATTCACACTATGTTTGTCATAGACCCATGAGTGAGGTGTCAAATCGTGCGGCTTATACGGGAATGGGGTGCTATGACTTTTATAAGGGGTGGGCGGTTAATAGTAGACCCATGAGTGAGGTGTCAAATCGTGCGGCTTATACGGGAATGGGGTGCTATGACTTTTATAAGGGGTGGGCGGTTAATTGCCCCCGCAGGGGGCAATTAACCGGCCAAAAAATTCCATAGACTTAACATTGAGGCCAACTTTGACGGATTGTAGCGCAGAGAGTGAAATTTGTAGAGACGTCAGATTTACCACATTTGAAGAGGATTGCAGCCTGTGTCAGATGATACCCCGCACAGGGGAATAAGTTCGACCCCCGGGGCAAGAGAGGTCCCCAAAGTTGCCCCATAGAATTTGAATGGGGATTTTGGCGACTTTGCCCATTGACTTATAATGGGAATTTTAAAAAATTACTAGTGCCGCACCGTTCGTCGTAGACCCATGAATGAGGTGTCAACCCGTGCGGCTTATTCGGGAGTAGGTTGCTTTGACTGTTTGAAGGGGTGGGTGGTTAATTGCCCCCGCAGGGGGCAATTAACCACCCACAGACTTAACATTGAGACCAACTTTGACCGAGTACCATGAGTGAGGTGTCGAACTGTGCGGCCCATTTTCGGGAACAGGGTGCTGTGACTTTTCTGAGGGGTGGGTGGTTAATTGCCCCGGCAGGGGGCAATTAACCGCCCACAGACTTAACACTGAGAACAACTTTGACTGAGTCTTGCACCGTTCGTCGTGGACCCATGAATGAGGTGTCAAACCGTGCGGCTTATTCGGGAGTAGGGTGCTCTGACTGTTTGAAGGGGTGGGTGGTTAATTGCCCCCGCAGGGGGCAATTAACCACCCACAGACTTAACATTGAGACCAACTTTGACTGAGTCCCATGAGTGAGGTGTCAAACCGTGCGGCCCATCTTCGGGAACGGGGTGCTGTGACTTTTCTAAGGGGTGGGTGATTAATTGCCCCCACAGGGGGCAATTAACCACCTACAGACTTAACATTGATTTAACTGTGGATCTGACTGTCGTAGAGACACTCTTTTGCATTTATCATCATGCTCATGAGCCACGCCCCCTAGCACCCTCATTAGCATGATGTTAGCATGATGCTAACGCGATTAGCATTTTGCTAGCATGATGCTAACAAAATTAGCATGTTTCTAGCTTTATGCTAATTTCATCAGCACATCGCTAGCATGATGCTAACGCTATTAGCATGTCGCTAGCATTATGCTAACTTTTCGCTAATCACATGTATAGAATGGTCCTAGCATCATGCTAGTGTAATTATCGTAGAGATTATCTTGTCGTAGAGATATGGAGGGTCAGAGTTTCGCCACGGCAAGCACCACTCACATTTTCTTCAGGAAATGTACCTCTCTAGTTGATAATATCCTTTTGTGTGTAATATAATTTATTTCTGTATTCTCACTGTTAAATTAAGAATATGTTCTGCTGATTTGTAAATACTCTTCTTTAACAATTTATTTAATAAAAATTAAAACAAAAGTTTTCCACACCCACTTGTGCATCATAAAGCGAATGTCTCTGGTAAAGATTCAAGTAGTAAAACTTTATTTATTGTCCATTTGACAAAATATACTAATAATGTAACAGAAATAATCTTTTCAATTGACCAACAAGAAAGCTTTATAAATATAGCACTTTGGGCAGAGCAAAGAAAATTTTTCATTAAAAGATAAAACGCCTAAGTAAGGTTGTCCTTGACAGAGAGAAGTAGTAAAGCATCATAATTTATATTTCATTCGTAGTTTCTTTGTAAAAGAAACCATTTCCATCTTCTTTTGTTTAAGCTGAAGATATTTCTATTAAACAAACCTAACAAAGTAGGTAAAAAGCTCAGTTCTTTGCTAACTGCTAGAGTTTAAGATTGCTATTTCATTTTGAAGCATAACAGGCATATTTAGTATACAGTAATTCTGCATGACAGAGAGGACGGGTGAAGCTAACACTGAACACAGGAATCCAGAGAGGAACTTATGGCATTAAGACTTTAAACAGCTGGGGGTGGTGAGAAACTGGCTTCAATCAAGTCATACAGGCTGTTGTGGGAGATCTGTAGGCTGATGTTGTCGTTGTGTAGAGATGAAGCTCCCTCCAGCTGTGCTGCCTTATGCAACTCACGACAAATCAGGGGCACGACCTGTAAGAGGATAAAATAAAATTAATTTTGATACATTTTGTGCTTGACGCAAGCACATGGGCAAATTATTTCAAGTAAAACAGAGCAGGTAGCAGTTTACCTTCACAACGATCAGCTTTCTCTCCAGTGGCTTTCCATCTGGGAACTTCTCTCCAAAGCACAAATAGATGGTGTAATCAGGAGAACCACGTCTGTTCTCTTTGAAGTCCATGAGATCTGAAATTTAGATGGAGGCTTAAGAAGCATGCATGGCACTCCTGATTTTCTGATTTCTTGGTATTCGGAACACCTCTCAAGTAGTGTTATGATGGAATGTAATCGTAACAACATACTAGTTCTGGTTTCTACTGTTATTGCCATAACTATTTGCTGCTAAATGAAAACAGCATTTGTCAGTAAATGTTTTAACATCAATTTTAATGTATTTGGAAAGTGCAGGAAAAACCAGAAGCAGTACAGTTTGAGTCTAAACAGACTTTATTAAACATGCATGAACCCTGCAGATTCACTTCTGAGCTAAACATGTACAAAGTGTATAGGATCTAATAAAATACTTAAATAAAATGAAAAGGTTGTGGAAAGGTTTTTGGTTATATCTCTCCATACCCAATTAGCAATCCTGTTAGAACTCACATTTTATAATATATATTCCCACATTGTTGGTTTTCCATTAGGCTTGTTAAACAATTCACACACAGATTTGCACTCTCTGACCCTCTGCACTCTACCCCATGTCATCATCCTGGAACATTAGGGTGCCAGTATTATGTTCTCCTTAGATGTAAAGCGCAATGAGCAACCTCAAGTTTGCCTTGGCCAACAACTTATGAACTGACTGATGACAAGTTACAATCATCCACATGAACAACCTATTGACATTGTACAATACAGTTCTTTGTTAGTGGGTGGGGTTTAATTTTGTCCAGGAATCTTATGCAAAAATAACTGGCTTCATTTATTTTCTGATGCAGGAATCTTATTGGGTGGAATTACCTTTATAAACATTTATTACTAAATAAGATGATAAACCAAAGACTCCTCTCTTAGATCCTAGTGTAAATATAATTCATTAAAATTTCTCCAGTTGTCTTGGTTCTCCTACCTTTCTTGTATTTGTCAAAGCTGAACAGCAGTTCATTCTGGTTCTGGGACAGCTTTCTGGGTTCTGGATTGTGGATCTCAGCAGGATCGCAGGTGCTGACAAACACATTACACTTGTCCTGGCGGAATCCATAGATACCTGAAGAGCAGACCTCTAGGAGCAGACCCCGCTTGATATTGTCCAGGAGGCGCTTAGTGTACTGGACCTGTTTTTGGTCAGTAAGCTCCGCAGTGCTGGGGAAGGGCACAGAGTTGCCCCTTAGCTCTGACTGATCGCATTGTGAGTGGAGCTGAACAAGTGGACTTGCACAATGCACCTTCAGCATCTCTGTTCTCCTGTAGTGAATGGTGATCTCTAGCTCATTGACAGAAGGCAGGATGATAGGCTGGGGTACTGAGAAGGCAAATGTCAAGAGATCAGAGAACGGAGAACTGTGTATGACTGTGTACATGACAAATAAAAAATTAATTTGATTTGATTTGAACTAGACACTGTCTTTGTTTCTGTAAATGAAACTAAATAATTCAAGTAATGTTTGAATTGTTTGCCATGTCATCTCCTTATAATTTGATCTAACTTTTTTTTTCAAAATTGAGTTATTCACATTTTCTTATTCTGTGACAATGTTTTAACATAATGTTAGGTGTTTTTAAATTATTTGCATTAAAAAGGCAAAACACAGTTTTGTTCTACGTAGTGCAAACATTTTGAAGCTCAATATCTCAAAACCATAATGCAGATAGAACCTTATAATTCCAAAGAGACAATGTAATTCATGGTTCATGTATTATAGTTGAGTGATTATTGCATCTAGTATGTGAGCAACTATTGCATCAGGGAAAGAGATCGAAATAAGAATGAGTAAACTTGTTGGATTGTAAATACCTGTATTGTAGGGTAGTTGTGCATAAGTTGGTGCTGGAACAAGAATGTTATTTGGAAGGCAAGGCTGCTGCAATATTGGCATTTGAGCGATACAGTAGTTAGGGTCATCTGCTAGGTTTTGGATAGGTTGTTGATAGCCTGGCCAATACTGCATTTCTAAAAAGCAATCAAAATATAATGAATAAGGATCATATTATATAACATCCAAAAGGTTACACACATACACTCCTACAGTTAGCTAGATGTGTGGCCAAAAGTATGTGGATGCCTGACCATCACACCCATATGTGGTTCTACCCCAAACTGTTGCCACAGAGGTGGAAGCACACGACTGTTGGTGCACAAGAACTCATGTGATCCCAGCCTTGACCTCAAGCCCAATAAACTACCTTGGGATAAATAGAAAGACTGACTGAGGCCATGGTTTTGGAACGGGAACTTATGTGTGCATACTTTTAGCCATATACATAGTGTATTCAATGGTAGCTACTGTACTTAAGCAGGTTTTGTCAACTGATGGACCTGCCAAAATACCTTAAAAATACTATAGCAAACCCAATTAACATATAATAAACAAGTTGTAGTTTGCCATTTATTCTAATTAAATTATATTTCATGTTTATTACTATTTCTTCTTCTTCTTATTATTATTATTACTATTATTATTACTATTATTATACACAGTAGCTTTGAACTGTTTATAGCCATAAATGAATCACCAGTGGTAACGCTTTAACAGGTTTAACATTTGTCATGATTCAGTCATGCTAGCAATGGACTTATACATATCAACTTATAAACCTTTCCTATTATACTAAACTTCCAGCCTCCTAACAGGAAGTATGGCAGAAAAATGATCCCTGCTATCCGTTATCACTCAAATGAGGATGTATTCTGGTTATGGTTGAGTCTGGTTCTCTCAAGGTTTGTTCCTATTGTCATCTTAGAAATTTTTTCCTTGCCACTGTCGCCTCCAGCTTGATCATCAGGGACAAATTGTTAATTATAATGTATGTATTTCCTCACACTTTTCCAACTATTTAAGATCATTTTTAATTCTGTAACGCTGCTTTGCGGCAGTGGCCATTGTTAAAAGCGCTATACTGTATAAATAAAATGTATTTGTATTGAATTTAAATAAGACCTTGGTAAACATTTTTGTTGAACGGTGATGTTTTGGACATACCTGTGGACTGTTGGTTTAGATGCAAGGTGCCCATGTGGTTTGGCAAATCATACTGTATTAAAACAAGATGATGACAATAAATGACTTTATTATTACAGATTTGGTTATATCTGTTGTAAATAACACTTGGTGTAGACTACAGATTCTCCTATGGAGCGACATTATTCAAAAGGAATTACAAATTACATTTGCAATTGCGTTTCCCATATGTGGACGCACAAAGTGTGCCATAATTCAAATGCGATTGCAAACTTTGCATTACTGTTTCCTGTTTCGCCTTCGTGAACGCACACTGACTGCCAAATATCAAAAGAAAAGTCCATTTGCATTTGTATTTCCCATGTCTTACAAGTCGTGAGCCTTGCATATTTAAATAGCAAAATCAATGACCACGTTTGTTTTTTCACTCTCTGCGTCGCGCCTCAAGTCGGCCAAAATTCAAATGCAATCGCTAATCCATTTGAAATTGCAATTCCAACACGTTACACGGAAACCTGTCAATCAGCGTCAGGGGCGGGTCTATACTGTTGGGCGGGATTGTGTGGAGAGTGACGTCACTCGCAGTCGCCGACCAAGAGGGGGGAATTTGAGCAATGGAGGTAAACAGCAGTAAAGTTGTGTTATGCGCTAAAATGCCCCCCTGTCACGGATTGCACCCCCCACAAAATCTCTATCGAATATATAAGGACATCATAATCAAAAATGCATATTATTATTATTATTATCAAATATATTATTACTAATATAATTAACCCTAGGCACGTGACTAATTAATACACGAAAATTAAGACACGTAATACAAATTCTCATTTAATGTTTATTTTGTGGAACATTTATTTTGCAGGGGTTTGTCATGTAATCTAAAAATGTTTACACTAAATAAATATTGTTTATAATGAAAAATTACACTACGCGATTTTTTTCAAAAATAAGCAATATAAAAATATACATATATATGAAAAAAATATATAATTTATATAATTTATATAATTTTTCACATATGGGAAACGCAATTGCAAATATAAATTGCAATTCCTTTTGAATATTGTCCGGGAAATCGCTCCATATTCTCCTCTAATTAGAGTGCAATGTTTAACCACATTTGCTCTTTATAATTAACTTGGCTTTTTGGTGATAGATAAAAATTCATATACTGTATTGAATTTTAATGAAGACTAAGCCTCAGTATTAGTTAGAGTAAAGACCTTTTAGAAACTTACCTCCATTTCCTCACACTGATTGTTAGTAGAGCTGTACAGGGCTTCAATGTAATTGCTTGAGCACTGCTGATGGTCTACAGAAGAAGACAAAAGTGACTTAGCTTCTTTAAGCCAAGGTTATAGTTATTAATAATTCTATTAGCATCAGGTTTCTTACTTTCAGAATGGATGATGCGATAGATTTTATGGGGATTTTCTGAGTCCTTGGAGTTGTCATGGATCATCTTAAACTGCGTGAGGCTGTTGAGAGCACAGCGGAAGTTGGTCTTCCACTTTGCCTTGTCATTGGGATACTCATTGATTTTACCACTAACCACAGCCCATTCCTAGACCAGAAAAAATAAGACTCTTACATTAGCAGCATACAGGGAATGCACACACTACCATGCCACTAAGACACTGCAGCATTTCTTTACTAATTCGGTGTTATTAGTGTGTTGTTTTCCATCACAAAACATCTGGACAACTATGTTATAAAGTCAGAAAGCATGCTAAAATAAACAACAAATAACAATTTGTGGATAAAAAGTAAACAATTGAGAAATTTGACAAATAAACTGGACAAAAAAGACTCCTTAACTACAAAACACTGCGGTGCCAGTGAGTGTAGAAAGAAGGTTGGTTAATGGTATAAACTAGCAGCTCAGTGTGTATATCATCTAAATTATAACAGTGCTTGTAAAATATATACACATTATAGAACGGGTGTGAGCTTAATTATTTTACACCACCACAAACCTTCTACATGGTGAGAAATGTGTATGGTGGCACTCACAAAAATGGTTCAGGAACCTTCCATCAATTAAAAAAAAAGGTTTGGGCTACATCACCATAAAACAGTGGTGGACCACTTAAGGTTCTCCAGGAACATACAAACTATGGACTTATTTGAGTCATATTCAAGACCATCAAAGCCTTAAAAATATTAAAACCGCATGCACTTTTGGGACTGATTTACTATAGTCCTTATTCTAAATATGTCCTTGGGAATGTGTGTCTAACAGAGTTATAAAAGTGTAATGAGGACTAGACTGTGTGTCCACTGAGTGTTATTGAATTACAGTCACTTTTATTGGATGGGTTTACCCGAATACTCAACAACTAAAAAACAATCTGCAATAAATACGTAACTTTAATAATAATAATAATAATAATTGAGCTCATATTATTATATATGCATTTTAATAATAAACCTAATACTTCAAAAATAAAGTTCAGAAAACAAAAGTTGACTGATATGGTCTACAGTTAAAGATACCATACCAAAGAGACCACACAATACTATTTAATTTTATTTCACCAGTCCTATTTAAAGTTCTTGCAGTACTAAATGGGTGTGTAACAACTGGGTACGTTGTTTTTAAATAAAACCTTATTTTGGAGCAATATTGGCATATACTGCCGGTGCATTATCCTGCAGCATTGTGACATATCTAAAAAGGCTCTTATAAATAAAGGTAGCCTATATCTCAAGTGGTATTTGAACATTTGGTATTATTTGTGACCAGATATGGTGTGTAGCTTTAGGTATTAGTAGATAATGATCCATGCCATGAAAGCCCTTTTAAATATAACAAAATTCCTTTAGAATCTTAGACTAATACAATGTGCACAATAATATTATGGGTATTAACCGGAGCTCTTGAACTTTTATGTTTTTAAAATCTTCCCTCACTCTGTTGGCTCTTCGTTTGGATTAAACAATATAATGATAATTATAATAATGCATTGTGAGTTCCCTCTCTAGAATTATTAAATTAAAAAAAACGTCCTTGCTTCACAGAACTATCACACATACACTGTCCTCTGGTGGAGATAATATTCAGATACTCACTCGGAATATCTTGTTGTCTTCGTCTCCGCAGTCTTTCCTCGAGTTGTGTTTCCACGGGATGCGGAATGTGTCTCTGTCGATCATGTAAAGTCCATCGTAGCGCATAGACTGTACCTGCTCCAGGAGCCAGTGTCCAAACTGCGGTCGCGCTGCGCTGCTCACAACAACAACAACAACAACAAGCAATAATGTTATCTTACATTAACACCTCTTGAATACACACGCATCCTTCGTTTAAATAAATTAAGTAAAATCCAGCTTTCCGTGAGTGACGCTAAACTCTACCTGTTTATTATCGACATTTCGCTCTCGGCCAGTTGATTGTCAGACGATTTGTTAAAACACTGTTCATTGTTCCTCGCAGAACTGCAGGTTTATACCCGACGTGACGTAGATAAAACGAGAACTGACCATATATGGTTGTTCCGGTTGGTCATGCAGCGGCATTCCATGCGGTAGTGACGAACCTCATCTCTCCCAAATGTTTCTGTCAAAAGCGAAAGGCAAACCAAGAGGCTGTTTCACACAACGTTTCATCATCATTTAATCCACAATAAACTGACACTGAAAAAGTTATACTGTAACAAAGCAAAGTGAAAATACAGCAATAAATAAAAGTCATTATTATTATTATTATTATTATTATTATTATTATTTCACAATGCAAATATTGTACCAACCCAATTAACAACAATTACTAATAATCATTCTTATGGGTGAAATCCAAGGGAGTGCAACACCTGGCATGCAGAGTATTACAGATCATTCATTAATCTTCCAAACACTCAGGTACATTCTGGGTGGGGAGCCAACCCATTGTAGAACACACACACTCACATGCTCGTTCATACACTATGGCCATTTTTGGAACGCCAGTTAACCTAATCGCCATGTCTTTGGCTGTGGGAGAAAATCTAAGTACTTGTGGAACCCAACATATCACAATGAGAACATGAAAACTCCAGACTGGTAGTGAGATTCAGTCCCCCAAAAACTCCCAAAAAGAGTTAGCTGCTAAGCAACTGTATCCCCCATTACAGATCACAATGACAAATGTGTCAGATGCTTTACGTAATAATATTAGTGAGAAAAACCCAAAGCAATGTCACTTCATCGTTCTCTCTTAATTTGATTATTACATTTGCTTATCTAGCTGTCTAGTGCGACTTATAATTGAAACAGGATAACACTGAGCAATCAAAGGTTGGGTGACCTATTCTTTCATTTGTATAACAACCTTAGAATAAAGCAGACAGTGAAAGAATTTGGAGCTCATTTCTACACTGATCCTGGAGTTTTTAAAATTTTTAGATGGTAACTAGAACAATCAAAACTGCACAGGGGACGTCCCTGTTGCTTATGCAAGAGAATTTCATCAGTTTATACAGTTGTTGATACAGAGAGCAAATGACTACACTTTTTATTGCTTAATTACTCTCAGACACCTTAACAACTCTCACACCTTTTACAGTTTATGTAGTTAGTGAAATGACACTATAATATGCTATTCTACACTTTGTACATGCTATTTAACCCATTAACACTGGCACACTTATTGTCAGCACCCACTAGACAGGTATAATTGCAAAAGGAGATGGAGAAAACATAATAGGAACAAAATGTAATTCTGTTCTTATGCTTAAACACACACCAAGCCACAATTTTATTATTCTCAGGACAAAAACAACTGTGAAGTGTCTGTGTAACATAAATATAATCTTTTAATCTCTAGACTGTTTAGAAATTGAGTTGATTGTGTTTAGTACTTTTCCAGATTTTATAATAGTTTTAACAGATAAAAAATCAAATGACTAATAAAAACTAATGTCATAAAGAATACATTAAAGATAATATGACAATGTTTCTTTCATGCCTTGAAAGTCATATTTAAGTGTGTGTGTGTGTGTGTGTGTGTGTGTGTGTGTGTGTGTGTGTGTGTGTGTGTGTGTGTGTGCACGCATGTGTTTCAGTGATTCAGTTTCTGTGTGCCACCATCTCAGTAACAGGTGTGTACTCCCTCCTCCTTCTCTCTATCTGTGCGTGTACATCTTTCGGGGGAAAACACAAAAACCTTTTATTCAACTACTATTGACACGACATGACATGTGAGTAAAAACAGCTGTGGATGAATTCCATCCTGCAGGAGAATATTGCACACTTTTACCAGGAGTTCTGTGCATCTGCATCATCCATATTAAACTAAGGAAAAAGGAAATGAATCTCACTCTTACTGGTGCACTTCCCTCTTACAGCTCTCTGGAAGTACTGTCCTGCATACATGTGGCTGTCCTCAACGCACACAGGCCTGGCCTGGTTCAGCAAAACAGGGGTCCCCCTTTATCATCCCCTGTAATACACAATTCTCACATCCCTTTTCTCCCTTATGCAAAACTCACACCAGTATAGGGAAGTACAGAGTCACACCAAGAAATGGAGAGTTAGACTTAGGTTTTATTTAAATGTGCAGAGGTAGGATTTTTTTGTTGTTGGTGTTGTTGTTGTAATGACAAACCAGTTGAACTCACTTGCTGCAAAAAAAAAAAAAAACATCTAAATGTTTAATACAAGGCTGCCTTTGCACTATCTGAGGTATTAATGTAAATCCACCTATACAGATTATATTGATATTTACTTTATATACATTTAGTTTAATTACTTAAACTTGCTATGAAATGTATGTTGTATTTGTTTCTATGTCCATTTGTCCTTCTTTATTTGTTTTTTTTTTTCTGATTTCTGAACTTGCTGGGCTACATTGTTAAGATTTGCTGTGAATTAGTGTATTAGGAGGTCACCTTGTCCTTCTTGTTCAAGGTGCACAATTCAAAAATAATTTGCTTAAATATCAGTAGTATCACTTCTCAAAAAAATTATCATATCCCCCTTCCCCCATTGAACCATCTTTTCCGAGACGCACTAATAAATGTTAACCAGATGACTATGTATAGAGACAATGACATTTATAGGTGTAGTGAGAAAAGAGGGAATAAATACAATACCACCAGCACCCCAAACCTATGTTGCATCATGCTTATTTTATTAACCATGATGCAACATAGGTTGCTGGTGCTGGTTTTGGGTATGCTGGTATAACCTATATTATGCCAAAAATCCATAGTGGAAAAAAGGGGGCATGCAACAAAGTTTTAATATTAGTATATTCATAGTATTCATAGTATGTTCATATTATTAAATTCATATTTTCATGATTAATGTGACAGAAAGCCTATTAGTGTATTCAGATTATATCTTATTATATATTATGTATTATATCTCCTCCGAGTGTATGGTTACAGTACTTTGCCTCAGTATCTATGTGGGTTAAACAACCCGAACAGACAACCATGCGACATTTTCCATGGGAAGTACCACAGAAGTACCTAAAATTCATGTGGCTAAATTTAGTTGTAATTGCTTTCATTTTTGTTTGTGAGAACTTATCTTTTATGCTGATATAATCGTGTAAGTCGCTGAGTGGCTGAAGTGTAAAAAAGAAGGAGGTCCTTATGAGAAAATAAATAATAATGTAGACAATCATCAGGTTTATTTGACAGGTTGGACCTGGAGTACTACCTCCCTCTGCTGGGCGACTACAATTAACCGATTTAAAATATATGCATATTTACTAAACCCTATTACACAGCAGGGCCGGTTCTAGACAGGCACATATGTGTGTGTGTGTGTGTGTGTGTGTGTGTGTGTTGCGGGGGGATGGGGGGTAACTCAAACCCCCTGACCACAATAAGGTGGCAATCCCTCAGGGGGGAAACTGAAAAATGTAAATTTAATAAATAAAACAAAATAAAATAAAATATCCTTAATCCAGATTTTATTAATCAACGACATAAAGTTTATCTTAAGTGGATGGTCTTCTCAAAAATGTTTAACCTAAAGTAACACTTAACACACTATAACTAGAATATTTACAAAACTAAAAGGTTGTCTAATGAATAATAATAATAAGTTAAAGCAGAAGGGCTATGGAACAGATCATATTATGTTTTTTTATATTTTTTATTCTTTTGTTTTTTTTATATAGTAAATGAACAGCTCTCTCTAATCCACTCTACAACAACAGTCTCCTATTTGCAAAAACTTCTACAAATTAAAATTTACATACAAATTTAAGTAGTGTCCCTTTTTCGGGGGATTTTTCCGCTACCGCAGATCATTTTATTAACTTGTAATATATTTATTTCATTGTGATTATATTAACATGTGCTTTCTAAACATTTAAAATTTTTTATTTGAGGGGGCAAGACATTTATTTGAGGGGGCCTTGTTACACAGAGTGCAACCACACTCTGAGTTGCGAGCGAGTGTGAACGGCAATACCACTAGTGACCACTAGATGTCAAAAGGTATCTATTTTATTAATATGAACATAATTGGTCGTGTGTGCGTGTGCGTGCGTGTGTGTGTGTGTGTGTGTGTGTGTTTTGGCTGTTGAACAAAAAAAGAAACGTTTGTAGGATGTGTTTTTATGCTGTAGGTATTAAATAAACACAGAGGATGCACTTATCACACATTTAAGAAACCACTGTTTCTTTCAAGTGGGGGATATAAAAATTATGAAATCGTGTTGTGTATGCAAAACCGAACTATCTTTATTGATTCGTTCAAATGATAAAGAAAAGGAAAGGCTAAAAAGAAACAACTCACTGAATAACATAATTGTTATTTAAAACTTTGAACAATGTTGACATTTATTTGAATTTAGACACATAAATCTTAAGGTACTTTGCAACTATTTGCATGCAAAATATATTTTCACACTTTAATGATTTTAGAAATTTGCAGAAGTATTGATAATGAAAATGTTAATAATAAATTATGATGGAAGTGAGAAACTATAATGAATAACCTTCACAAACACGAACCTTACCTAGAGCAGGCACTTAACAATAGCCTACGAAGAGATAAAAAAAAAACGTGCACCCTCTCAAAATAAAGTTTGTAAAAGTGCATCACGGGCACTTTATGCAGCCAGTAATTTCCTGTGTGATTTTGTTAGGATTTCTGTCTTGTGTTCTGTCATCAGAGCACATTACAGGTGCACAGTTTGCACCGCGCAAATACGCAAAGGGCACACGTTCGGCCGGGCGCCTGGCATTCATTTTCTACAAACAGGCAGCACCTTGGATACCACGGAGTCTACTTGGTATTTCGGATTTTAAAAGCTTGGGACTGGGAGGGGAAGTGGGGGGAAAACGATAAATTGTATTCTTGCCAATGGGTACATTGTTAAATAAAAAGCATTTCAAAGCACTAAAAAAAAAAACCCGATTCTTTTTTATTTCTTTCTTTTTTACCCCTCTTGCTAGTTTGCAAGGCGTTTTGCATCCACCAATGGGCTTTCAGGCTGCAGATATTGGGATGTAAATGAGCAGAGCGCGTGCTGGCGCAGTGAAAGCGTCGGATTGTTTATTGAGCCGGGAGCAGCCACGCGCCTGGCCGCCGAGCCGCAGCTCAAGAATCCCGCAGCGGGGCGGAGACTCCCACACGAGCGTGCGTCTTTTTAAGGGGGTGGGGTGTCGGACGCGTGTTGAAAAAGGGCCGAGTGCTGCCAAAGTTTGTATCAGATCGAGCACTGGTAGGGGGCCAGTAGACACTTGGACATTCGGCAGTGAGAACTGGCCACACGCGCGAAAGTTTTGTCGTTGCTGCTTTTGTTATTCTCGCCTCAGTGGAATCATTGTACAGGTCCGTCCTGGCGTGTCCCAAGATCGAGATGGAGACTGCCAGCATTATGCCAACGACACACCTGGTGCAGGGTCAGTGCCATTTCGGACGCGCGGAGAAACGGCAAGAGTGCGTCCTCTCCACAGCGAGTCAGAGCAAGAGTAAAGTGCTGAAGAGACAGCGCTCCAACTCTCCTGAACTGCTGCGCTGCAAGAGAAGGCTCAGCTTCACCGGACTGAGCTACAGCATCCCCCAGCAGCAGCCGGTCGCCGTGGCGCGGCGCAACGAGAGAGAAAGGAACCGGGTCAAGCAAGTAAACATGGGCTTTCAGACCCTGCGCCAACATGTCCCGAACGGCGCTGCCAACAAAAAGATGAGCAAAGTGGAAACCCTGAGGTCGGCGGTGGAATACATCCGCGCTCTGCAGCAACTCCTGGACGAGCACGACGCAATTTCTGCGGCGTTTCAGTGCGGGGTGCCCTCTCCGACCCTGTCCAACAGCTACTCCGCGGACCCAGAGTCTCCGCATTCGTCTTACTCCTCTGACGACGGGAGTTACGAGCCTCTGAGCTCCGAAGAGCAGGAGCTGTTAGACTTCACCACATGGTTCAACAGATACTGATGAAGTGCATTGTGCATGATCACAAACAAACTCCAACCGAGCGCACCTGGATCTCACCTGTCTCTCACCTGTACCCTGGTCTTCCGATAGTTCTGACTGAGTACGAACGTTGACATCAATCCAGAACCTAACAGGTTGTAAGTTCAAAGCCGAGACAAGGATTAAAGCAGTTATGAAGTTCATCCCGCCTCGCAACAACACCAGGAATCTCTCTCTCTCTCTCTCTCTCTCTCTCTCTCTCTCTCTCTCTTCGTTTAATGACTGGATGAGGAAGGACTCGACGTAAAATTGTTAAAAAAAAAGTGCAATTATGGACTTTAATGTTGTGTGTCATTTTCGTTTTCAAACTACACCAGCCAGTAGAGACGAAAAGTCAGTGGGACTGTTTTGTTTCAAAAGCGCGCTTCCACGCGAACGCACACGGGACTATGCTGCGCATGCGCAGTGCGAATGTTGGCAAACTGGAACCAGCACCTAGATTTTAGTTCTACAGAAATCTGCCTTTATTATCTAGTGTGTGTCCCTGCTTATTTAACTAGTTGCTGACATTAACGTTTTTATATGGATACGTGTACTCTGAGCTGTATTGTTAAAAATGAAGATTTATTTTTGTATGCAGAGCAAAACAAAACAAAAAAGTACACTGCCTCTCTGTGACAGCGACCATGTTGTAAATGAATTAGTTGTTGCTTTTAACACTGAATAGAATGCGATAGAACATATTACTGATTAGACACAATGCTCTGTGTGCTAATGGGCAAAGTGTATGGATTATTGTTTTTGTTTTCGTTTTTTTTACAATATATGCACTTGTTCTCTTTTTCTGTAGAGTAAGAAATTGTACATATATGTGATTCAACAGATATGCTGTATTTTGTGTAAAAAGTTTTTTATATATATCTATAAATAAATTCATTCTATTTATACATACGACCTGCCTTTTTTACATTCATGCCATGTCGCTCAATTCACAACTTTCATGTGCATTAATACAATTACCACTCAGGCATTATAAGACCTGTTTATGCATAGGGCAACATGGCTTGAAAAATCTCAGGCAATAAGTGCTAAAGCAAAGATGCTAGACTGATCCATGGTGGAGGTTCCCTTTTGAGAATAAAGTCACAGTTTTAGACACTATGGAAATTGATTTTTTTTACCCTTTATGTTGAGGTCTTTGAAATAATGACTAATCAGTCAAAAAAGAGGTAGGAATAGAGAAGGGCACTAAACCTTATTTTTAGATTGTCTCTTGGAGTGTAATAGACAACACTCTCTTGTGCATGCTTTTTCTGACCATTATCCATATTATAGCACTCACCCATTGTAAACAAACACTGGTTGCAGTAAAATGAAATAACCTGCAGGCGTTTGCATTTGAAATGAGAGTAATAAAAGAGATGTGAACTCACATCATGACCTTTTAGAAGAGGGTTATTCATATTAATAGCTCCACAGCATTTTATACATAAAATTCTGGGTTAAGGAGTATTGATGTACTTCAAAAACACATATTACCATACATACCGAATAGGCTGCATAGGCTTACTGCTCTATAATGATTGAGTTAAATGAATGAATGAGCAAGCGACTGATTATGACAATTAGTTTCATTTAGGCCATAGTTATATTTTATTCATGAGCCATCAGAATTGCTAACATGATTTTGATATTTGAAACAAAAAACTTTCATTAAGGTTTCATTCAGCACACAAGTAAGGCCCAGGACCCCTTTTAACCCCTGTTACCCCTTCACACATTCATGGTTCTGTGAGCAGGTGCAAGGCCACGTGCCTGCACTTAGTGACCTGTATGTTTTGACGACTGCTGTCGGCCATCGTGCCCCAGTCTTGTTCCTGTGAACTTTGGACCTGTAAGTAAAAAGAGCAAATGATTTATGGCAGCAATTATTCATCTGTTTATATAACCTTTTACATTTACAAACCCATCACTAGAAGGATATATTCAATATAAATCACTCAACAGTGATGTAGTAATTAAAATGATCAATAGACTCATTAAGCTCATTGTGTATAGGTCAGGGATTCTAAACCTTTGTGCAGTCAGGGATTTAACTGTAACATTAATTACACAGAAATTGTTTTACAGAAACATAACTCAACCTAATTTAATTAGGCTATGTAAACATTAGCCTCATTCCTTAGATGGCTTTCTCAATATCTCAATATGAGACATTTAGATATCTCAAAATAAGATTATTATTAACTATATCACTGTAAAATCAAACATATTTTCTAATTTAAAGTTTAAATGTACTGTTTTTTCTCCTATAGGGAAGTTATTTTGCTTTGTTCTAGAAAAAAAGTGATTAAACCAAGTTTCAACAGAATAAAACAATTTTAAGCTTAAAACGTTAGATTTGTTTAGAAAGTAATCTAATAAAGAAATATCAGTTAAATTTGTCTTTGGTTTTTATATGTTGAGAAATAATCAAAAGAACACATTAGGTCAAAGTTTTTTTTTTCTCCATATGCTTCTTGTCTTGATGTTGTCAGTGTTTGCATTAGAGACCCTTAACACCATTATTTTCATACAGTCAGGCATTGTAGAATCACAAAATGCACATGTATAGCAGCTGTTCCTAAGAAAAGGGACAAGTTCAAACAAACTCAGACACAGATTAAAAAACACCAAACTCTATGCATTCTTTTGTAATGTAAACACTCCAAACCATGCCAGGGCACTGATCAAGTTGTTCTTGACATTTTTCCTAAAATATAAATAATGTAAGGGATACTGCAAAAGTTGAATTCTTTGCACTCTTCTTCTCTTTGCATTTAATCTCAGATTGTAAACCATGTAGATCATACTGTTACCTGCTGGGTTGGAAAATGTACCATGGACCTCAAAAATTTACATTTAACTTTAGATTCACCCAGAAACTCTTATGCAGAATAATTTACAAAAGGCAAGGGTATAGAAGAAATATATGGAATAAGATTTCGTCGTACATGGTAACTAGCACCCCAACTACATCAAAGTATGTATTAAAACCAATACACTGCTATGCTGTACTGCTGGAATTATTGACCACCCAAAAAATAAAGTCACCTGTATGTAACTAACAGATTTACCTGATAGAATTATCAGCACCTGTCGCAACGAGCCAGGTATTCACAATAAACTGGCAACTGACTGGTAGTTACCTAATAAAACACAAAATCAGACTAATTCATAACTATTTAGTTTTAAGAACAAACATTTTACTTTTTAATTTTTTGAATGTTCATTTGTCAAACATCATGATCATGTTTATCACATGAGCAGTAGGATGTACTGTAATTTATTACATATAATCCACCCTGTCTCCAAGGCAAAACATAGCCTCCTGTATTTTAATCAGACAAATGATTTAATCAGTTGTTCTGCTCTGTTTGGCTCATATTGATCTGTTCCATATTTTTCCAAACACATTCAGTCAGCCCAAAAGACTGGGCACCTGATTTTATCTTATAAAGGGTACTTTTTATAGTGCACTACTGCAGCAGAGTTGAAATGTTAGTTATTGCAGTGATCTCAGTCAAGAGAAAGTGATTTAAGTTTGATTTTTGTGAGTGAAAAAGAAAACTAATACCAGTGCATCATAAAATAACCAGGAACACTAATTGCACCGAGCTCAGTTGCATACCACGTGTACAACCATGGCCAAAAGTTTTTTTTATAATGATATAAATATGATTTTTCACAAAGTTCGCTGTTTTAGATCTTTAGTCAGATGTTACTATGATATACTGAAGTATAATTACAAGCATTTTATAGGTGTCAAAAGCTTTTATAGACATTATTTGCAATATTTTTAATACAACCCTGGCATGCTATCAATCAACTTCTGGGCCACATCCGTGATGGCAGCCCTTTTTTGCATAATCAGTGCTTAGAGTTTGTCAGAATTTGTAGGTTTTCGTTTTTCCACCTCTTAAGGGTTGACCACAAGTTCTCAATGGGATAAAGGTCCGGGGAGTTTCATGTGTGTACATGGTGCCATGCAGTTTCATCCAGGGTGTATTCCTGCCTCATCCCTAGTGTTCCATTTAGAGGACCAGATGTCCAAATGATGATGGAGATTATAGCAATGCATGATAAATATGACCTTGTGTGAAATTGGCGTGTATAGGTTTTATAAAAATAAAAACAAATTTAATAAATATACAAAAAAAGTTCCTAAAGAGTCAAAATTGCTGGCAAATTGTGTGTGCGGGCGTGTGCGTGCATGTGTGTGTGCAAGCGCATGTGTGTTGCTTTGAGGAAATATAAATTGTTAGCCAAAACATACACCAAGAAATTGGGCAAAGAGGTCCTTTCCCCTCCAATAAGACACCACTATACAGTATATCTCTAACTTTGCAAACACACACAGTCAGTGGTGCAAGGTTTATTGGAAATAAAGAAGCTCATCCGTCACTTTATAAAATGTGTGCATAAGCCTGTAACCTAGAAATTCCCTATGTTGTCAAAGTGCTAAATTAAATCTACTTATTATAGCTAGCTGTCATCAAATCACATTCTTAAAGAAACCAACTAATACCTGCTTCCTACAGTTGCTAAATCTTGCTGCTACCCTTCAACACCTGCCTCTACAGGAAAAATAGGTGCACATTGGCTTTCTTTCCTTGCCAGGTTTTTATTATAACTCTTTTTAATGCAGACTAATGTCAGGAGGCCTCACTAGCATTCTAATGTTCTATTTCAGGAGAAAGCTGGTCTCCATTCTGCAACACTGTGGGTTGGCTGCACACTGTGACAAAAAAGTCAGTGGACTTCTATCTCTAAAGAAGATTTTTTTGAATAAATAAGAAAGGGGTTTGAATGTGTTCAGTCTAATACTTTTAACTGACACCTCTTAGCAGACGTAAAAGGAGCTCTAAACTTCAGACGACCCTCTCTCTCTCTCTCTCTCTCTCTCTTACTCACTTACTGAGGCATGAGGGGTGGGTGGGAGGGTCTGCTGTCATTTGCATGAGCCATTGTGCTGCACAAGTTTGGCTGCCTTTTTTTTTTTCTTTTTTTGGTGAGGGCCTTTTGGCCATTTACTTCCACTCTGGCTGTCTGTTTGGGGCTGTGAATGGCCTCTGCTCCAGGCCCCCACAAAAGCTCTTTTGTACCATGGCTGCACCATATTCATCATGTAATGCCTGTAAGACAAATCTGATTGGACATTTCTGTCACTTTGATGTGGTTCCAGAGAGCAAGTGGCTTAGTAGTAGCAAACTTTTCTCTCTTCTACTTCTCCCTCTATATTTATCTCTGTCTTTCTCCATGGTTTCCTCTCTTTCGCTCCCTTTCTCTTTCTTACAAGGTCTATAATTCTCCTTCTCTCCATCAATTTGTCTGTCTGTCTGTCTCCCCCATCTCTCTCCTCCTTTCCGGCTTGGTTAATATGCTGGGCAGATCGTAAATTCAGTTAGAAGGGTTGCGGTTCTCATTGTGAGTGCAAAATTAATAATAAATACTTCAGCCACACAAAAACCAGGTCGAGATGATTGACGCCACTTTACTTTGGCCCGAACAAAAGCCTTGATTTGAGCAGAATACCAAATGAATAGGCCGAGCGTGCACTCAATTCAAACAATTTTAATCTCTTCTTGTCCCCTCCCCATTCTGTCCCCCCACTCACTCTCCTTTTTTTTTTACTTTTCTCTGGCACTCAGGTTTATTTTTGCCCTATTTTATCTCTAGTTGCTTTTGTCAGAGGTATTCTTGATTTTAGAATAATTCTGCCCAAAACAACTGCTAATTGAGCTTAATTAATTTGTATTCTACCGGGATCTTCTGACAGTGAGCTGATCAGCCTAATGATAGCTCATAGTTTGGATCCTTTGGCAGTTTATTTATTTTTTTTTGGTATTTGAATGACAAGTACAGGAGATTGGATTGAGGAGTTTTTTTTTATACAATTTCAATTCAAAACTGTTTCAAAACAGTTAATTATAAAGTTTCTTAATATTAAATAAATAATTAAATACTAAATTAGGATTCAATTAGGAGAAAAAATTAGGAAGGACAAAATTCACATTTTAGTGTTGCTTCATTTGTAGTCAAGTGCACAGGTTTGCATTGCATTGGAATTAAAAAATTTAATGTACAACCAAATACTACAGTGTATGAAAAAGAAAAACTATTATATAAGAAAAAAGTCATTATCTTAAGAATGTTACAGTTGTGCAAAATATTGCAACTGGACAGGTCTAGAAACTGTGGATGTGAAAGCAGCTGGAGGCTAATCTAAAGGTTATGTCACTTTCAAAAATAGAAATGAAAACTTCTGAATGGGTATTCTGATCCTTTCACTAGTAATATCTTAGCATGCCTCTTGTCATAAGGTAAACTAAATGGTTAGGGACTATTAAACAGGCCTTTTTTTTTTTTCAAATCTGAACTTTGTAAGAAGTTTTTTGTTTGATGTTCTTTTGCTTACTATTGCAATAGTTAGCATAATCCATTAGAACAGTGGCAGATGGGGCTCATAACTGGCAAAACTAAGGCACATGAACCAGTTTTCATTTGTGAAATATTACGTTTAGAATATATGTACAGAATCATATAGTGTGGCATACTGTAGATTTACAGTATATGTACACTATAACATGATTAATAACATATCAACCAATAGTAAATGCTGATGTTACTTGTAACATATAAAAAAATACAATACTTTCCATATTTTGTAATGATATCTTGAAAATCAACACTGTGTTAGTGCGTACTGACACCTATAGCTACATTTAAAAACCTTGTCTGTGTAATCCCATTTCCCTACTTACTGATCTGCCAGTTTTATGCTAAAAATGGCAGCACTGTGGATGGAACAGGACCCTGACCGAGATAAAGTTTTTGTATGGATAATATTTAGTAATATGTGTGGTTTTGGGAACATTTCGGACCACTTTACCAACTAAATTTATTTCACATTCATGTAAAACATTGTGGATTTTGTTTTACTTTATTTCTTAATAGTCAAATAGTTATGAAGAAGCAGTACAGAAATCTAGATGGAGATTTAAATTTCTAAAGAATAAGCTAGAGGCTATAGTGGCAACTACAATGACAAAAAGAACCCATCATTTTGTGATAGAAATGTAGTGAGATTATAAATATATACATTAAATGAAATGTCTATTAAATAGATCTTTAGTATAATTATGGTGAATGTGTATGCATTACTAAATTCAATGGCTAATTTAATATTGAATTTCATTCAATTTGATTTATATAGCACTTATTTCAATGGTCATTGTGACAAAGCAGCTTTACAGAATGATTTCCCTTTTACACCTCAGTTTTACATCCCTATGACAGTCATCTCATAATTTCATATCAATAGATCCCCTTTAGTCATTATAAACCTTTAAAAAAAAAAGTTAAACAGAGTAGATGAGACAAGATGTATGCACCCAAATCCATTTAAGGCCAAAACAGCAAAGAAACATGTTTGTTGCTTTTTATTACCATCATTCTTAGCTAGTGATTATTCACCCACTGCTACTTTTTTAGGCCTGCACCCCATCATCACTGCCCATTTTAATAAAGCCCTGTTATAGGAAGGATTAGTGAGCACCATTTCGAGGATCTTTTGATTTCGTTAGCTTGTGACCTCTCCAGTTAATTATCCCGATCTGGGCTGAGGCTTGCTTTTAATGATGCTGAGGGAGAAACTGCCCAGAGAAGCACACAATACTTAACACAAGGAAAGGGGGAGTGAATGGAATGATAAGACCTTTTTTTTTTCAAGTTAAAAGTCAGATTTAATAAATGATTATTGTTTGGTGTTTTTAGTGCTGCTTTTCCCATATAAAGAATTAGGTTGGATAATAATAATAAAAAATATATAGAGACTTTATAATTTTCTTTAACTAAAGGTGTTGTCATTCATCAGAGAGCAGCCCAGCCCTATTTGGAATAAAGCCACTTCACCTGGGGGCCTGCTAAACTCCTGTTAACTGAACTCTTTATCTCTCTCTCTCTTTCTTGCTCTCTGTCTCTCTCTCCTTCTCTCTCACCCTTGTCTGTCTCTGCACCTGTGGACAAACTCTTATTTATTCACTCTAATGTTTGCTGAGGGGTGGCATCCCTTTACCCACCAACTCACGTACAATATTGAATGCAAACACCATCAAAGCCAAGCATTTGGTGACTCTTTGATTTCAGGCCTTTAGATAAATATTGCTTACTAACAAAAGCAGAGCAAAACCTTTAGATGTTGCAGTCAGAAGATTGGGGAGATTTAAAGATGGTTTGTTTTTTCTCCAGCCTATTCCTTATCAATACGTGTGAGTGTGTATGTGTGTTTTTTCCTGTTTGGATTTACTGGAAGCCAGAACAGTCCTCTCTGTCTGGCTATGCATGTAAAGAGAGTCGCCTTTTTGTTCCAACAATGGCTGAGAGCCAAAGCGTCCTCTTCAAACTTCCCTACTCTGCCCCTCCTTCTGAAAATGCTCCCCAGCACCCTGACTGAACCCCAGCTCCAAACACCACCCAATAAAGTGCTTCAGACCTGGAGACAAGCGTCATTTAAAAAAAGTTTTTCGAGCACGTCAATTTCGAAATGAGAACCTTTAACTGGCCTGCTTTATGAAGCTGGTGCTAAATGTAGCTGGCCAGGAGGGCTAATCAGACTTATTTGACAAAAGCACAGGGCTGAGAGCTGGCACTCCATCTCTGAGAGGGACAGGAGGATGAAGCCAACCAGGGAACCGCTGATTGGTACCTTATTCAAAGGTGCTGGTTGGGGAAACTTTCTTACAGGCTGAAGTGCAAAGGTCAGGTCATGTAATTATTGCTGTGCGTGCAGTGTTCATTAAATCTGACAGTGAGAGTTCTTTACTGCTGTTTTATCAATAGGCTGCATTATGGTCATTACAGCTACTTAAATTAGCATGGCTTTTCAAAAACCTGGAAAGTAGCCCTAAAACATTAGTGCTTTATGCATAAGAAAGGACTTGTGATTTTCCCTGCATGATTTAAAATACTGTTTTGCATAACTATACATTTATAAGTACATTTTATAATAAATGTATTATTGAAATAATTAGACACTTTATTTTGAAAGAAAATAAAGTGTCCTATTTTTTTGGCTACACAAATATTTTTGAAACTTTAAACACACATTAATGCTGTGAGAGAGGAAGGACCTAATGCTGTTTGTAAGGCAAATGCCTGCCCAGTCACCCATCTATAACCTGTTTGGACTGCTCTGGGAGGAGTCAGGGCAAAAGGTTGTCTAACCAGCTCTACAAAACCTGCAGCTTCTCGTGAGCCCCTGGAAAAACAGACTCTTCATATGAAGATAATGTGTGCAGCATATAAGGATGCCCAAACAAAGTTTATAGAAGAATATATGGAAGAATCTAATAGTTTTCAAATGGTTGTCAAAAAGGTTTACATGTCATGGTTCCAATCAAAATCAACTCATTACTTGTTATGTAAAACTAATGCAAATTGCCAAAGAAAATGCTAATTTATTAAATAATTCTAGTTCTTCCCAAATGTTTGAGAAATCAACAGATACTATTCTACTCATAGGGAGGTTTTTTAATACTGTCTTTTGTGTTAAATGTTTAAACCTTAAGAAATGTTATGGTTAAATATAAATTTTAGATATACATTGTGCATCATCTAATTCAGTTTATTAGGTATAGTGTAATATATCTGTTCAAAATGAAAATAATTTGCTCAATAATCTCTGGGTGAAGCATGTCATCTATTGCTTCCAGTACTAATATTGCATTTATTTAAGTTAATTCACTTTCAAAGTGCTTTCTTTTTTAGAAGATGCCACCTTGGATCTCTGTGTCCACATGCTTGATTTGGCACAGGTTTTTTTAAATGCTGGATGCCCTCCCTGACACAACCCGCCCCATTTACTCAGGCTTGAGAGTGCTAACAGAGTAAGAGTGCAAAGGTTTGTGCAACCCCAAGTGGCTGGAGTTGGTTCCCTGGCCAGGAAATGACCAGTCCACAGCAGTGAAAACACAGAATTCTAGCTACTACTCCACTAGGAAACCATAATTTCAACCTGCTTTAATTTAGAACAATTTCAAGGTCAAAACTACAACAAAGCACATCATTAAACTAAATATTCTTATTCTAATTAATAAAACATATGAATTCATAAAAAACATTGGAACTAATATAACAAATGACAATTTTACACAACTAAAGCTACATCTTTTTTTTTTACAGTTTGTTCATCTCAGTCTGATGTAGTCTAATGTAAATACATAAATACACAAATATAACTGCTTTACCTTTGCTAATATTCTCACTGCAACATTTACACTAATATCTAAAGTCTAAAAACAAAATAAAGTCTAATTGGCATTTTTTGGTTAAAGGATCTCATTTGTCCATCACGCATATACACACACACACACCCACACACACACACACACGCACACGCACACATATACACACACACTTTATAGACCTGAACTCTGCCCAGCAGTGATGGCGTAATGACAGGATAAAAATCAAGGGGGATTTGGAGGGTTAAGATTTTATTACCCATAAACACTGAGCAGTGAAGATGTGAAGACATAAGCTCTGCTGTAAATGTGCATGGCACCTGCTTCAGTATTGACTCAAAATCCCCTTCCCCAATATCTAATCACACCACCAACAAATGGCTCGTCTTTTCTTGTATCACAGTGGAATTTTTACTCACTTTAAGCAGACAGACAGACTGTTATTAACAAGGATCTGGTGAATAGCCTGGGTTAGTCAGAAGAGATAGTGGGTGACTACGAGGCCTCCAGTGGGGTTGAGTCTGGAGATATGCATGGATGTAAAAACAAATACCTAGAAAAAGATTACCAACCAATCAGCTACATGCCTAACATGACCGCAGTGCTTGTTTTAACTACTTGCATCCTGGTCTTGTACTATTAATTATGACATCATATATGTGTCTATAAACCAGACTCAGCAATAAAGTCTTGGTGTTAAATATATAGATAGATATATATATTTAAAATAGAATAATAGAATAATATGTACTTTTAAATATAATAAATGAAATAATTAAATGTAATATCATAAACATGATATATTGTTAATAGAAAGTGAAAATATTGAAATGCATTGCCAAATAAGATGTAATGCTTTGTGTCATAAAAATAGTAAACTTTTGTGTAAAAAATACAGTGGATACCACATTTTATGCTACAATACCAAGCCCTGAGATTTTAAATAAGAAGGGTGTGTCTGCTGGAATGTACATGACTGTGTGCCTCAACATTGCTAAACTTTGCATATACAAGGAACTTTGCAAAGCACAAGGTGTGACTCATACTTTAGCACAAAACCATGCAAGCTACCAGGTCTCATGCTATCAAGGTATTTGTCTAAGCAGTAAAGATGAAGACCACTCCAATTTTAACATCCAACCAAAGTTTCTGCACCGTTGATATTTGCATGATAAATGCTGTACAATTGATGACAGTCTGGCAAAAGTGGGCTTGTCTAGTCTTGCTTGTTTTGTAGCATTGCCTAAAATCTTGTACTTCACAACCTGATTGATATACTGCACCCTATATCCAGTAAACTTTTAAATTATTCTATCTTTTATTTCTCTATACAATTTACTAATAAATATTTTAAATAAAAAGCTCGTTGATGTCTTGGTGTGTTTACAGTAATACAGCACTACATTCTCATTATTTTAGTACACCGGTTTTTAGGGCTACACTCTTCTATTTTAACAAATCATTAAACCGCTATAAATAACTAAGTTTTAACAATTAGGTGGTCCTTAGGTGAGGATGAGTGAGAAGGCTAGAAATACATGTTCCCATGTTCTTCTCCATCTGTTCTCCTTCATCTGACTCTCTGTATCTCTTAAGTCGAAGTGTGTGTTCAGTCAGTGTGTGCGTGCGCATGTGTTTGTCAGGCTGTGGTGGTCCAAGCCTGTGTCGCACAACACAATGGAGATAAGTAATCTCATTGCCACTACAAGAATGTCAGATCTGTCCTCTTTTCTTCTAGGAGGTTCTCGAGCAGATGCCACAGTGGCGTTTCACAGATGGGGTTAAAATCAGAGGGAAGTGTGAGAACTGAAACAGGTAGCATGTCTGTGTAATTGTAACCCCCTTTGTCTCAAACCTGACAGTAAGCCTATTAAAGTAAAAAAAGAAAACTTGTTGCTTCTGCAAAAGATTATTTGCCTTAGTAATAACTGTCAATTTGGTTAGATGTAGCTGATCAGTCTGTATTTCCTAGCTGCCCTGTTTGCAATTCACAGAACTGTTGTATAGGTCAGAAGTTAATTTCATTACATGGTGGTAAAGAAAATTGTAAATGGAAACTCTAGATCCATTTTTTTCCCTATTTGTAGTCTACACATACTACTTGTTGTAATACATCTTCTGACATTAAGGTACATCTCTGAACTTTTTCCTGTTGTTGAGTGGTACTATCAAGGTACATTTTTATGAATGTTTAATATCCTGGTTATTGTTTAGCTTTTGAAGTTGCATTAAAGGTAAATCAGTGGTCCCTAAAGTCCAAATATGTGCCCTAAATTGTTTTTTAAATATGTATAGAAGGGTAAAGGTACCCTGATGGTGTCATCCCAGCACTGGGGAATAGTACAATTTTGTACCTTTATTTCTGAACACGTACATCATCACTCTTTAGGGATGAGGGATTAGAGCTGTAAATTTTTTTTGCAAAAATATTATTGTCCATTTGCCCTTCTTTCAGGTACACAGTATCCACATCTAGATACACATTAATGGCTCAAAAGGCTCACTGTAATATATTGTAACAACAACCTGTGTTGCCATTAAAGTACTGTAATTCTTTGCATACACTTGTGCTTTTGGCTGATACTGAACACAGCTGAGCTCAAGGTTACAGGTCTTGGCTAACCATAACAGTGCTGGGATTTGAAAACACACACACACGTAATCAAAGCTTTCACCAGAGAGCCATGACTACTAGTGCTAACTTGCACTGATTCAACTATTGAATTACTTTTACTAAAAGACTAAATAAAATTAATGCAAGCTAGCTAAGCTTGTTTTTTTTTTTCACATCACAGATGTTGGTGTTCAATTCCCAGCACAACCAAACTGTCTTGATTGGGTGCTTGAACCAGACACTTCAGCTCACTTGTACTCTGTCCCAAGCAAATATATAAAGGGTTATGTACCTATTTATGGCATTTGGCAGACAGACTTTTCCAGAGTGACTTACATCAGTTTTTATAACTCATTACACATCTGAGCAGTTGATGGGGGGGTTTGCTCAAAGGCCCAACAGTGGCAACTTGGTGCGGCTGGGGTTTCAATCTGCGCCCTTCCAAGCAGTAGGCCAATGCCTTAGCCACTGAGCTATCCCGAACCTTTAGTCTGTGGGACAGATGAGTTGTTAACTGATCCTTTTACAGTACTTTTTGGCAACACGGGTTGCCAGTACCATTTAAAATGTACAGTATTTTGAAAGGGAGAAATGTACACTTTGATTGAAAATCTTATTAACTTATTACTAACTTAACAGTTCCCTTCCTCTTCCATCCCTCTTTCTGAAATCCCACCCACGATCCTAGGTGTAAATGGGATACACTTAATTTAGCCGATAAGGCGAAACGGGTGATGAAGATAAAGCGGAACAGCTCGCGAGCTAAGACGCCCGTATGCGCGAGCTCAACCCAACCCCCAGTATCCAATAGGATTGCGGCGCGTGCTGGACGAGTGCTGCTCGTTTCCCTCTCTCTTTCGTGTCGCGAGCTCTGTCTTATCTCGCGCGCTGATTTTCGGTTAGATAGCGCGGCGTGTGGCCCTGGAGATGTTTGCTGATTTTGTTTTCCGCCTATCTGTGACCAATAGCAGGGGCTTTCTCCTCTTAAGACAGTCTGAACCTTTTCAAGTCTGGACTATTTGTTTATTGCTGTTCGGGGATTTCTGCCTCCTTTATCAGTCCGGCCTGCAGGTGAACTCCGTGGCAACAACAAAAAAAAAAAATGCCACAAAGAACAAATAGGCATAACCTGACTGAAAATCATTAAAAAAAAAAAAAACTTCACGTGCATCAATATGTGATTATGTGAATGATCTGAGTTTAGATGTAAAAAGAAACCCAGTCACATTTGACTATTTTGTGCCCTGAAGTTAGACATGTAAGTTCAACTGATATGTCCTGACACGTTAAACAATAAATAATTCATATGAGAAAATACAAGAAAATTTTAAAGAAAATGAACCCACTTGCCCTTTAGGTGAAAAACATAAAAATAAAGGAATGGTGAAAAAAAGGATTTAAAAATATAATCATGCATCACGTGGCCAAATTTCCCATAAAATAAATCATGGAAAGAATCATGTAAAAAAAAAAAAAAAAAGATTGTAAGGAGCACTACGTGTGGCGTAGTGGTCAGCACTGTGGCCTCGCACCTCCAGGGTCAAGGGTTCGATTTCTAACCTGGGTGTCATGCTTGGTGGGTTTCCTCTGGATACTTCAGCTTCCTCCCACAGTCCAAAAAAATGCAGCTTAGTCTAATTGGTGTTTCCAAGTGTCTGAGAACACTTGAGAATGAGAGACTGTGTGCTTGTGTGTCCTGTGATGGACTTTCATCCCATCCAGGGTGTATCCTGCTGCCCCCCTGTGACCTTGTAAATGATAAGTTAGCTGTATAGAGAGTGAGTGAGTAAGTTGTTTTATTCTTCTTATTATTATTCCCGTCTCCGTGTGCATGGAGTTTGCATGATCCTCCGTGCTTGGTGGATTTCCTCCAGGTACTCCGGTTTCCTTTGACAGTACAAAGACATGTAGGTTAGGCTGATTGGTGTTCCCAAATTGTCCGTAGTGTGTGAATGAGCATGTGAGTGTGTGTATGTAGTTCATGTGTGTGCCCTGCGATGGATTGGCACCCTGTCCAGGGTGTACCCTGCCTCGTGCCCTAAGCCTCCTGGGATAGGCTCCAGGTCCCCGCGACCCTGAATACAGTATAAAGTGGTATAGAAGATTAGTGAGAGTGATTGAGTGAGAGTAAATCTTGAATCTTGAAGTGAGTGAGCTTATCCTATGTAGGGGCCTATAAAGGGCTGCAGGGGCCTATACCAGGAAGCTCAGGTCACCAGCTTAGGAAGCCAGAGAACCTGGAGGAAACCTATTTAGACAAAAGCACACAAAGGACATGTACTAAAATTCTACACAAAACTCTGGAACTGTGGAAGCAATGCTACCTGATTCACTTGAGTAGGAGATAAATCCCAAATTATTTCATGGATTTCAACAATGTGAGAACAAGGAAACAGGATGTTCAGTCTAAATGATGTTATTAACACTGACACAATGAAAATATGATCCAACATATTTGTGATAAGTATCTCTGTCTAGGTTTAACTAACTGCAACTTGAATCATTTGCCTATCAAATGTGATGAAAATATATTTACTAGAAATTGGCTTTCTGTTTGAAAACATGGTTGATTTTATCTAGCAAATGAAATAGTGATAGTGTAACCTGACTATGCAAAGTATACTAGGTACTCAGAGTGTCATTTGAGTCTCACAAATTTTGCATTTATTAGTATACATGTAAAATAAAGCCAAGAGTTTTTAAACATAAGTAAAGTGTTTTTACCAAACTATTTGCAGTGAACGTTGGCTATTTCATGAGTAGAAAACTACTTCTACTACTACTATTAATAAGGTTTATAATGAATTTTATTTATATAAAATTTAAAAGCTTAGAGTCAACTAGAAAATCAATCAAAACAACTCAGCAGTGTGTAAATACAAAAAGCACAGATGTGCTATACCACATCATAATGTGAGCAGGGTATTTTACATAAACGTCAATATTTTACAAATCATGCGTGAAGTCTTCTCTCTATTGCCATGATTGGAACATCACAAGCAGTACAGTATGTAGCGCGCAAATATAACCATATAGCAAATTAGTGATGGCCCTGTGCCAGCACACATCTGGCCCACATAGTGAAATTGTATGATGATGGTGAGCTCATTTAAATGTAATGACCAAAAAACAGTCACAAGTTAATAATACTGAAACCATGTTGCGGGTAAAACATGGACCAGAAACTGACCTAGAATCCAGGTGCATGGGATAAAATGTTAGTTAAATGAAAAACATTTAGCCTAAAATGTACTTTTTCCCTTGTCATTACCAAACCTTATAGAGTTTAACTCATCATCAGAGTTTAAATCATATTTCACCTGGACTTGTCTAGCAAGCAAAGTTTATAATAAACCTTCACATAAAACACATTTTGTGATTTTAAATACACTTTCTTTCAAAGAATTATCATCAGGCAAATAATCATCTTCCCATCAGTATACACTAGAAATGATCCGGACAGAGCGTATTATACTATAGGACATGCAGTCTTTAAACCACACAGCATATCATGGGTATTGATGGGTCACTGGAGTACATTTTTTGATTTTTAGACATGACCACATACTTTTCGGAAAATTCCCTATATAGAGAATCATGTTTATGTTCAGATATAGCACTGTGTGATGTACAGTTCTAACATACAATTTAGTAAGGCAGTATGTAATCTGGGCTATAGTGCCTCTATGAAGTGTAGGCTGGACAATGGCCAAAGAACTCAGATGGTAAGGAAAAGATCTGGATTAAAAAAAAATTGTGCAAATATGTTTAATGTGTGACAAATTGGATTGGATTACAGCTATTCATTTAGAAAGAAATTAAACGATTCAGCAAATATAGGTTATCTATTTGTTTACTGCAGATTAATTTGGGAGAACTAGTCAGTTCTATTATCTGTGTGTGTGCGCCAATATTGACTTAGTCTTTATTCATCATTGACCTTCTATCTATTCTGTAGTCACCATGAATTCAAATGTGCATGGAGATGCATGTTTGTCTACAGAGACATGCACAAAATGGCAAAGTAAATTTGAAGCCAGGAGAAAAAACACAACTTTGTGTTTATTCCATCAGTGATTCAATTACCCAGAGTTTGGTTTGTTTGAACTTTTATCATTTTCATTTGATTTTTTCATTGCTTTCAGATCACTGAAATCACTGCATTGTGGTCCAGAATTCAGTAATGACTTTCTCTCTCTCAGTTTGAAGTTTTGAATATGTGGGAACATTTAGCGGGCCACCACATTGTTTCCTGAGGTTATGGTTAGGGTCACATCTAGGTGGAGGTACCACAGTGTTAATATGATGCATTAGTATTTTTATCAGTGGGAGGCCCTCACAATAATACTAAGATTAATGTGTGTGTGTGTGTGTGTGTGTGTGTGTGTGTGTGTGTGTGTGTGGACATGGTTGAGAAAAAAAATTACTTTCTTAGACTGTGTGGGCGAAGCTACTTAAGACATAATTTACTGGAAAACCCCTTAAAAGAAACACACACACACAAACGCACGCGTACGTGTGTGTGAGTGGCAGAGAGGAGTTAAGCAGAGAACCTGTAAGTGATTGTGAGCTTGCCTTTGACAAACTGTGTCTGAAAATCTTGGTTCAGACCAAATGTAGGCATGAAAGGTGTTTTATACTCATGACTTTTGACATTGTGAAGTTTTTTTATATTAAAATGGTCATGTTTTTCTATCTTTGTAAGACACATACTGATATGAACGATATGCAAAGATATGTAAAATACAATTTATTGGAAAAACCCATGTAAAAAGAAATGTGCATGCATGCGTGTGTGTGTTTGTGTGTGTGTGTATGAGAGAAATTTAGCAGAGAGCATGTCTAAGTGACTGTGAGCCTTGCTTGGAGAAAGTGTTTGAGTGTGTGTGTGTGTGTGTGTGTGTGTGTGTGTATGTGTGTGGCAGAGAGGAGTTAAGCAGAGAGCATGTCTAAGTGACTGTGAGCTTTTCTTGTATGTGTGTGTGTGTGTGTGTGTGTGTGTGTGTGTGTACGAGTGTGCATCTGTGAAAGGCACCATCTGCTCGGTGTGACAGTAATGAAGTGAGGGGAATTGTGGGACAAAAGCCCAGTCTCATTGAGTGCAGCAGTGGGTGGCTCTAGCATATTTCTCCTGCCCTGTTTGGGATATTTTCACTCTGGGACACTGTGGCGGCATCCACACTGAACACACTGCACTCACTGCACAGGTACAACTAAAGATGACCTTTATTTTCCCCTCTCATTTACTCCCTCTCACTATTTATTAAACACAAGTATTATAACTGGAAATATTATATATTTACTAGAAACAAAAAATGCGCTCTATAGGATTAGGTCTTTATCTACTCTCAGACTCGCAAGCTGCAGCAGTAAATAAGGCACCATATCTAGATGACAGAATACATAATCTAGGCATGACTGAAAGACAAATAGTTTTCTTGACTGAATGTAATAAGCTTAGTTTGCATATCTTATCATAGTTCTGTGACAAACTGTTGTTAGCTGTAAAAAAAAAAGGGGAACAGTAATGTTTGACTATTAAACAGGTTTATAGATGGGACACAGTGGGTCGTTAAATCTTGCAATCATTTGCAAATTAAAGCATGCAAAGTAACTATGAAAGGTTACTGAGTGTATATTGTATACAGCAGATATTGCGCAATAAGGGCGACAAGATATTTCCCATTGGAACAAAATTGGTACTTTTTTTGAAAATTGACCTAGAGAGGTGTGTCAATACTATAGGTTCTAAAAATCTAATATTTTGAAATTCCATCTGCATTTTAATTATTTTTCCCCAAGCATCATACAAATGTCTTTAATTACTAACTGACATTATGTGACGTTAATTTCAAGTTACTGGTTTGTGTTATTAGCTTGATCGAGGTACAGATTCTACAAACACAAGAAGGCTTATGCATGCACTGTCAATGCTTAACAATCTCATACATCTAGATGGTGCTTTCAGCTGCCGTTGAACTAAGGGCTTTGTGTTCCTGGGTTTGTCTTTCTCCTGCCTGTCATGCCTCTGTCCTCATACAGACAGCCACCGCAGCCTGTTCGAAGCCCTGAAGGAGCCTAGTTTGCATATTTTCCTCCTCATACTTCTAGAGCCACAGTGCTGCTTATTAGGCCTCTTCTGTTCCAAAAGGCCCTTTCTTGCCGAGACTCGAGACGGCGTCCTTCTCTTATGAGCTCAAGGATAAGGCTACTATTATGCAAATGATGAGTCCTGCTACTAATAGGGTCTTTACACCAAAGGTTTTAATTCCCTTTTTTTCCTCTTCAATAAATGGGCAAAAGTTTTTGCTTTTTTTTTTTTTTTTCAAAGTCTAAATAGGATACATCAGCGATTTGCTCCGAAGGAGAAGTTTTTTCGGGATGGTTGAGCTTGTCTACTGTATAAAGCCTGAATTTGGATTCTTTTTGGTTTGCTTAGGGGGACATTTAGGAGGACATTGCCTTGTTGCAACAAAGGCACAATGGCCTCATTCACTCAATGTTGTTTTCAACAAGTGAGAAAGAATAGGATCCTAATATGATACAAGCCATGCCTTGTGAGCTTAACCTGCTAGAGATTTTGACCAAGATAAATGTTCTCTGCTTTTTGCTTTAATGTAGAGTATAGATGCAGATTCTGAATCAGCCTTTGGTAGTACTTACATGTGTTTGGGAGAAGGATAATTTGCAGTGATACAGTACACCTCTTTATTTAAAGTGTAGCTTTTGTTATAGCCTGATGTTTATTTTTTTTATTCAGTCAATAGATTCAGATTTTATGGACATTTAAACTTGTCTAGAATTACCTGTAAGTAAAAGATTAAAATGGTAATAGTTGTTAATAATAGTAATCGTGGTTTTGGAAAACAATTAGGTACTGTACAGCAATAAGGTAATTTACACTTATTCAAAAAACAACATCTGTTATTAACAAGGCTATTGTATATATTTTGGCTCTATTGAGTCAAGTGGTGTCATTCTTGAAAATTATATATTGTGGAGGTTTATGAATCTGGGATATTTACAATTACATAAACAAACCAAAGTAAAATATGTGTTGTTCTTTTAAAGTTAGTCCAGTTGTAAGTACGGTTTTAATTCAAATTATATAAAAAAAAATAATCATTAGTTATAGAAAAATAATATAACATGAAGCAATAATACAACATAATTATCGTAAGCAAAGTTATTGTTACAACCTTAAAGTTGATGTTAAGGTAATGTAACCACCCTAAAGATTTTCCTATACAGTTTGCACCAAACTGTATTATTCTGCTTATACTTTGGCAATTTGTGAGTGATTACAAATTTACAATTATTTAGATGCAAAGACAGCAGGTTACCTGAGAAACCAGAATTTCCAAATTTTACTGTTTTAAAGATTCTTCTGTACAGGACTATTACAAAATACTGACACAGAAGGCTCTCTCTCTTTTGAGTAGCGTTTATAATTAATTGAAGTACACTGATCAGCCACAACCCCAAAAAATAGCCTAATGTTGTGTAGATTCCCCTTGTGCCACCTGGGAGACTCCATAAGACCTCTCGGGTGTTCTATGGTGTCTGGCATCGGGACACAGGCAGCGGATCCTTTTGCTTCCCACAGGCATGAATGAGCCCTGAGTGCCCATGATTCCGTCAAAAGTTCACTGGTATGTAATTCATAATTTATATTTCTGTGGTAATGTTATGTGGTTAATGTTAAGGTTGATTAGTGTGTAATATAACTAATTTTCTCCATCTATATGCTTTATCATATCAATGATGAAATAATTATTAAATAATGCAAGATTTTTAATATAGTTCTTTCAGGGTTGACCTCCTTAAATTTATTACAAATCATTATATAATGTTTGTGTTCAAATGCAACTTCTAGCAATACTAGGCAATACAAGGATGTCCCAAAAGCCTCAGAAATAGGGGAGCTGAATCCACACTGGTTTTGCCTGTGTGAATGTGAATGCAGTGAATGTTTGTGGACGACCTTTTTTTAGTTGGTCCACAACACTTTCAATGTTTATTATTATTATTTTTTAATTTTTATTATTATTATTTATTTACAGCACAAGGTGTGATGTTTCCTGCTAATGTCCACTGCAACCTTACAATAATTCTGTGTTGCGCGATAATGATTTCAATTAGTTTTTTTCCTAAAGATATTCTCAAAAATATCTTAAAAATATATGTGTAATTATGGTAGGCAGCATGGTGGCTTAGTGGTCAGCACTGTCGCCGCATACTTCAAGTGTCCAGGTTTGATTCCCACCTCTGGTCTGTGGGCATGGAGTTTGCATGTTCTCCCTGTGCTTGATGGGTTTCCTCCGGGTACGCCAGTAGTGTTTGTTTCTGTCTATGCCCTGCTGTGGATTGGCATCCTATCCAGAGTGTATCCTGCCTTGTGCTCTAAGTCTCCTGGGATAAGCACCAGGCCCCCTGTGACCCTGTATACAGGATAAAGTGGTATAGACAATAAGCTGGTGAGTGAGTGAATATAAATATGATGGCCCCTTAAGGGTGATGTGATTTAGTTTTTTTTATCAGGAGGTGTTGAGTTCAATAAAAGTTAGGTTAATAACTGTGAAATTTACCAAACTGGACATTTATAACACCCTAAATCCCAACCCACATCTACACAAATGATTATTGTGTGTTGTGGTGTGCTAACTACAGACTGGTAGGGCACTGGGGATGTGGCAGACAGGTTTGCTCATGTCTCCCGAGGCAGAGCCGTTATGAGCAGAGTGGAGTGGGGATTCTCCTCTGAGTGTGTGTGTGTACTGTAAGTGTGTGTATTAGAGCAACTCCCTCCCTTGCATTCCTTGGTACAGTGTGTAGCTGCAGGGGAGACTCTTGCCCAAAAGTCAGCATCCCATTACACCAGTAATTAAAGTTTCACACGATCTCTGTGCCTCATATCACTATGAAGCAAGAAAGTGTGAAGCAAAATATACTTACATCATTATGGTCTAGAGAGGGATTAAAAATCCTATTCATTTGTCATGACAGTGTAAATAAGTTGGGGATGACATTATATATGTGTGTAGGTGTGTGCGGGAGTGGAAGGCCTGGGGGGCTCCATATGTGTGACTAATAAATAGACCAGCTCAATGCACTTAAAACCTCCAAGCCACATCTACACATTGACATACAGTACATCACTTTCTGTGTTGTGTTTGTCCTTCTGTTGGGGCATCTCACAACCTTCATCATGTCTCCTTTGGGCCAGTATTATCCTTCCATTTTCTGTAGAAAAATACATTCTGACAGCTTTGTCAAGCAGGAAATGGTGCTCCTGGCGAGCCCTGCTACCTATTACTGCTCCACTTTCTCTCCAACTCAGTGTGACGAGAAACAGCGGAAAAAGCAACACTCCTTCGTCATTGTAGCTTTCTGTTTTCTCTCACTTCCATCAGCCCTTCATCATGTCCTCTTTTCTCTCTTTGTCAGAAACCTCACTCATGTTGGAGTACAAACTAGTGTTCTCTATTAATGCTGTGTGTTTGGGTTTTGTTCCAAACCTCCACAATCTCACTTCTCCATACACACTACTTTGTAAACCTCTTTGTCTGCACATTACATGGAAAGATGGGTGTGTATAATTCAACTGAGCAGAAGATTTTCTATCCATCAGACACATTTAATAAGACATTAATGCAGTATTTTACCTTGGAATATGTCCAGAGCAAAGTATTTTTTCAAAGGTAACCTAAAGTACATATTTCATATCATTTGTGTACATATTGTGTTTTAAAGTAGTCTGATATGTTTCAAATTTAAATTCAAATTTTATTTGTCACATACACAGTCATACACAGTACGATATGCAGTAAAATGCTTAGACAACTGCTCGTGACTTTATAATAAAAGACTATGAAAAGGAAATAAACATGAAAAACTAAATAAAAGGTAAATTTAACTAGGAAAGAATAAAATAAAATATAAATTAATTAAAGTTAAAATAAAACAACTGTACAGCAAAAATACACAATATAGAAAATATATGAAGAATATATGAAGAAATGTAGAACAATAAGAACAGCTGTACAAAGTAGGTATACTTTTATGTCATTTTTGTGTGGAATGAAGTTAGAATAAATGGTAATAAAAAAATGGTAATGTCCAGGGTTGTGCAATCCACTTATTTAAAGTGTCTTGTGCAGTGCAAATATGCTTAAAGTGATTTATTTAAAGTGGCCTGTGATTTAACTAATGAGCACGAAGTGTAGTTGTGCAGTGGCCACTAGTGTCCAGAACAGCATTACTAGACCTATACCAAGCAGCCATAACATTATAGTGCAAAACATTAAACCCAGTATTGTGTAGGTTCTCCTTGTTCTGCCTGAGCACCTCTGGCCCTTTAGGGCATGACTTCACAAGACCTCTGGAGGTGTGCTGGGGTGTCTGGCACTAGAATGTTGGCAGCGGATCCTTTGGGTGTTGTGGGCTGGGGCTTCTGTGGATCAGACTTTTTTTTTTGCACCTTATGAGTGTTTCATTGGAAGTTTAGAGGCAATTTGATGGCCTTGGGCAATTTGATTACCTGCTGGGCTCCGTGTATGGCGGGTTGTGTGCATTGGGTGTTCTGGTGCCTTTCTATTATGGATAGCATTGACTTTTTTCCCCACAAATCAGACTTCATCCTGTCACCAGTTTACTGGTATATAATTGATAATCAAAGTTGATGTATTGTTTTTATGGCTGTTTGCTGTACATGTATATACATAACAATAATCTGTACTTTATAACCTGTTGGTAAGCATTTTAAACCACTAATAAACACATATAATAAAAAATGAATGAAAACTAATGAAAACTCTCATTCACAAGATGATTATAAAAATGAAGAAAAACATATTGTGTTTTAACATTTTTTCCTGGTCGTTTTATGTTAGGTGTCCGGTTACATTTTTCTGACCCTGAAATAAGCTCTGTCCCCAGACACAACAGGTCTGCCAAGCGCTGCCCTTAGAAAGGAAATCACAAGGCATGCCAATTTCCAACAGAGGTAATGAGGTCATTTTTGGGGAGATTAAATGACTGAGACGTCTTTCACAATCAATTGCTCTTAACCTGACAGTGAGCAGAGGACATCTTTAAACTCTTTATTATATTTTAAATCCTATACTTCACAGTTTCTGTTAAATGACTTCCTATATTTAAACTTGGAGATATGTTTAAGGCAATGTTTTCTCATTGTCTGGAAAATAGAGTCACACACACAAAACTTCAGACATTATTTTGGACTCAACTTTCCTCCAATGCAGATGCAAATTAGAAGCAAACAGACGCAAAGGCAAACATTTTGTCAGTTGTGATTACGGGAACAAAGCATTTCCATTCATAGCACAAATCTCATGTAGGTGATCATTTCACAGAAAATGTAGGAAACATAATATAGCACAAGTTAAAAAGTCAGTCAAAAAGTTATGGAAGTCTTCATAATCTTTAACCACTGATTGATTTAACAACTGGAGTTGAAGTTGCGACATGTATGTCCTATTATCAATAAAGTTAAGTTAAAGTTAATTTGAATGTTTTGCCAGAGCCTGCCTTTACATGCTGAAATCAGTCAAGTGTCAGTAAAGAAGCATCCGAAATATCACATACTGCTGCCTCTGGATATAAAGTAAAAACAAATGAGATGCATTTAAATTCCTATAGTGTGTTTTCATGGGATTGTGTATATGTACACTGGTGCGTCTCTCACTCAGTATTTCTAGATGGGAGGCTGAGGTGAGCCCGAGGCTGCTGGCTGACATGAGTAGAGTGTGGTGGGAGTAAAATTAATGCCTACGGGTATAATAGTAATCCTCTAACCCTCACCACACCACCCCCAGCCCAATTCCTTCTGTGCAACAGGCAGCAAAATATTTTTACTCTACTCATAAATCATTATATATTAATATTTCACTTCTACAATTATGCTCCATTTTTAAATACAGCGAATTGTCTGGGGTTCTTATATGTGTATTTTGTATGCCATGCCATGAATCATGACCTTTATAGTTTATTGTATTATGCTTTATTTAACTAATAAATCTCCAAAACATTTTACAGTTAGAAATATTCGCTTTTTCTAAATCTTTTTCCTGTGTAAGTGTTATTAGTTTTCATGCCGCAGTGATTTATGGTGAATAATTTTATGCAAATTTATATATCACCTACTATTTTATACTATTTATCTAGACTACTTTTCCTCCCCATCATAATCAAATTCCTTATTACTTGTATTGACTTTATGCTTAATATTTTATCTACTGCTTAATACTAGTTTATATTATTTGAATTTTATTTTATAGTACTTCATAATAATTTATACTGCTTTATATAACTATTATTTATGGCACTTCTACTAAAAATATACCCACATCATATTTGATAGTTATTAATTAACTATATACAATATAAAACCTGGGCTATATAAGTTATATAGATGTAGGTTATATATAGATATATAAAAACCTCCAAACCAATGACATATCCATGGCACCGCTCACCTCCAGGAGACGGGCTTAGGGTTAGGCTGCGTGCATGGGGTGTGCATGCTTTCCCTTTGCTTGGTGAATTTCTTCCAGGTACTACAGTCTAAAGTCATGTAGTGTTATCTGACTGGCATTGCCAAATTGTACATAGTGTAAGTTCTGTAAGTGTACCCTGCCTACCTTGTTCACTGAGTTCCCTGAGCTAGGCTCTAGGCACTAGTTTCCACATTAAATGTCAGCAATCATTTCATAAATTGATTGTTTTGCACTAAAACATGAAGAATTATGACTACACTGTATGATGTGTCTGCCATGACCTCAGAGTTTCTGTCTACTTCACTCTGATTCATGACTGAGAAACCATGCAAGTTCTTTGGATCATTGTAGTTCATCCACCGGTTGTAAAGATCAGAGGAGGAAGAAAAAAAAGAGACGCAAGCCAGTGAAATTTAGCCAAATATTTATATTCATATGTATTTTAATAATATGAAAAAAAAGACATGCAAGTCAACCAAGATAGCCAAAGATTTATATTTATATGGGTTCTAATAATAGTCATTGTTACAAATCAGTTTTACTTAAATCATAAACAAGTAAACTGAGAGCAACAAACTGGCAAGAATAATTCTATAATGGAATGAGGATGAAAACATGTAACCCTTTATTTATTTTGTGCATGAATTTACTTGTGGAAACCTGTAGATTTTTCCATGTCTTTTTCCATGTACCACACATAAGAACATAAAAAATAAATAAAAAAGGGAATAGTTCACAAAAATGAAATAGAGAAAAACACAAACAGGTTTGACTTGCCACATTATTACTTTGCCTTCACATTTCTCCCATGGCAGGCTAATTACACTTTAAATATGACTCTCACAGGCAATCATTACAAACTTTTTGACATCTACCTTATGAACGGTGATCTGTGTGTGTAACAACCGACCTAGCATGGTTCTGATGTTGTCTCTTAAAGCTATTAAGGAGATGTAATATACTCTGATTGACAAGTGTGGAGCGGGGGATGCAGGTATGCTGTGAACTTCTGATCGACTCTGACAGTTGGCGACACACAGCCCTAAGTGTCTGTCAGGGTTAAACACAAAAAGAAAGAGAAAGAAACGGGTTTAGTAAAACAAGTTGTACATATTTTAAACTTGTTATGATTAGCAGTTTGTAAGATGCCAAGAGCTCATCTAGACTTATTGTACCACTTTTTGTACCCATGGCTGTCATTGTGTTTCTTTACTTTCTCATATAAAACCCGTTATTGCATAAGACAACTATAAAAAAATTTTATTTTTATCAAAAATGACTCAAAAGCACAGAATTTTTAGCTGGTGTCATAAAAGTACCCAAATTCTTTAATTAAAAGTGTAAGTAAATAAATTCCCTACTTAGTTTATAAAATTTCCTGCTATATTTACTTCAGTGGAAAAATGTAAGTAAAAACTCTTTCATCTAAATAAAAAATGAAAAATTACAGGAAGAATTCACCAAAGAAAAAGATGACTGTCTAAAAACAGAATTAAGTTATTGATTATAAATCAACGCCCCTTTTACTATTAGCTATTATTAGCTTCATTTCCAATCTCTCCAATGTTAGCTGGCATGATAATAACTTTAATAAATATACAGTAATACATAAAAAAGTGCTACTGTAAAAGCTACCTGCCACAATAGAGATGAAATTAAAGTACAGACTTTTAAAAAAATATATAGTAAGTAAAACTCAAAAGTGTTTTCACTTACTTACCAACTATACCGCTTTACTCTGTATTCAAGATCGCAAGGGCCTGGAGCCCATCCCAGGAAACTTAGAGCACAAAGGCGGGGTTCACCCTGGACAGGGTGCCAATCCATCGCAGGGCACACGCACACTTCAGGCAATTTGGGAACGCCTAATTAGCTTAATCTGCTGGTCTTTGGAAGGAAACTTACCAAGTACAGGGAGAACATGCAAATTCCATGCACACAGAGACAGGAATCGAGCCCGGACGGTAATCGAACCTGATCTTGGAGGTGCAAGGCAACAGCACTAACCACTACACCACCGCGCCGCCCCAAAAGTGTCCTTTGAAAAGAAAAAAGTGGCATTGTTCTTCTTTAAAGTGTTCCTGTAGAAATTTATTTCCACATATTTAATTTGGCACAAGTTGTTCTGCCAGACACACTTTCTGACACAACCCCTCTATTTTATCTAGTCTTGGGAATTGCACAAGACTTACAGGAACTGTTTTAGTGCACTGGCTGGGAATTAAACCCAAGATTTCCATGTGGTACAGTAGGCAAGGGTACCACTAACCCACCAAAGTCCAGAAACTCAATTAATGTCCAGATACATAAAATAGAGTTAAGTACAGTAACAAAGTCACTGTACTTTGCTACTTCCCACATCTGTTTAGCATTCCCTTGTACCTCCAACTGAAAAGAATTCTTGTAAAGATGCAAATTAGTTTATCAAAAAAAAAAAAAAAACCCAGTTGTGGTTTTTTCCGTTATCAGATTATTTTGTCTAAGTAAACAGGAACCATGTAATTTTGTGCAAACCCGCCTCATGTGCACAATTAAAGTTATTATACAGACGTTGGTGTAACAGATCATGATCTGGGTAAAGATTGTGTAAAAGCATTTTTACTCAAGCAAAAGCCTTTGGGGCCTCTCGAAACCTTTAGTAAATAATACTGGTGAGATGTGCCAAACCCTCCACTGAGGCAGAGTTCAAATGAAAATCCTCTAAATTTGATTCCCTCAAGCATCTTCACAGCCTTGAATTTTGACACAGAAGGAAACTTGTCGAATGATACCTGTCTCATGATCTGTGTAAATCAGCCACATTGTTAGAAAAACTGCATAGATTAATTAAACGGTTAAGATGTGATTATTTGTTGACAGGCTGAATAATGCTTCGTGTGAAAACCACTAAAATAAATAGAGCACATAATCTCTGACATTAGTATCATGCTGATAGTGACTGTAACAACTGCAATCTGAACTAAAGTGTAGTTTTGGACTGTGTGTAAACTCTGCCTTACCTGCATTCTGTATTGATGTGATAGGTCTTTAGGCTGTCAGCATGACTTCTCAAAAACATCTGGTATTCAAGAACTGCATATTTTTTGGTAGAAGAATGATCCTTAAACGTTTTTCTCATGGAAGATTTGTAAAAATTAATTAAAAGTTTATTTGTATAAATCCATATTCTAGGACTAAAGGAGAAGATTTTATTGTTAAAGGTGTTTCATTTATTATTGTGTGTCATTTATTGTAGCTTAATTGCAAGTATGCTCACAGTTCAATAGTGACATTCACATTGCAGAAATAGTTTAGTGAGGTTTGACATGGGAATTTGCATTGTTGTCTAAAGACACAACTATTTGAGCTTGGGCTTCAGGTTGAAGGAAAAACTATCATTCTTCAGTGTTTAGTGGGGGTCTGGACCTCTGGACTATAATGAGAACAATGGATCCAGATAGATAAGCGCATATTATGCAAAAACCATCTTCTGCAAACCATTTAAACCTGGTAAGTAGTAAACATATATTCCATCAACTGTAAAATATATTGTTATGTTATTATTTATTTTATCGTCTAAGCTATTTGTTTGGGGTGTTACATTTGCAATTCAGTGAACAGTATTTTACAAAGCTTAAGCTAAATAAAATAGTATTGAAAGCTATGTGGTGAAGCAATGTGCAATGGAGAGAAAGAATGAGGGTCACATCATGCATGATAGAAAAAACGCTATAAAAAGCTTACAGAAAATGTCTTCACTTAAGGTATCTCTAAAGTGCAATTACCTTCAGAACCTTTAGGGTTCGCAACATTGTCTACCCAAAACACAACATTGCAACTATAGATTGTTTTGAAGATTCACCTATCTGATTGATGTACGTTCGTGGTCTCCTGACTGAAGAATGAGACAAACAGCTTCCCGCACACATGTCTCTCTTGTCACTTGTGCATGTCTTGATTGTTGTAACATTATTTTTCTGTTTAATTTAATTTCTAAATAGTACATTATGGCTCCCAAAGGCAGCAAAACCAGAGTTACTTATAGCATGGACATATAGAACAGGGTTCAAGTATTGCTGATGTAGCTGAGGTTGAGGTTAATTGCAGAGCAGTAAAGGATTAAGCACAGAATTAAATCAGCTAAAGGATAAAGGAAGGTTATAGTGCTTTGTAGCAGATACCTGCAACCGTAATAACCAACTACTTAGATGATAACTGTTGTATAAATAACCCTGTTTTTGTATTTATGCTTGGAGGCAAGCAAGGAAGACGGAATGATTGATGTTTGACAGGGGTAAATCTTGTTACAAACGTTTGTGCTATACGTCACGAAGGGGTTATTCGGGTGTTATGTATCACCGCTGGCAGATAGAAGGTAAAAAACAGATTTTTTTAGTTATAGAATTCTGAAGAGAAACCTTACATTTAGGACTCGAAATGAGAACTTTCTTATTCCTTATCAAATTCAAACAACATTTTAAAATAAAAGTGTCAACAGTTGGTGTTTTGGCCAGTAGATGTCAGGGCTTTACTAATGCAGCAGTACAGTACAGTACAGTATGTCTCAATGGTAAGCATTCCAAAGAGGTATATTTAAGCACTGCTTAACCTAGCTAGCTAGCTATATATAAAACGTGCATTTAAAAATGATTCTTATTTAAATTGAAAACTACTCAAGACAGTAAGCCGAAACGAATGTCTGTCTGCTGCACTTTATGTATAGTCATGCAAAGAGCAAATTTCAGTGGTAGTGAGTCTGACATGACTTGGAGCAGTTTATGGAAATCATGCAGAAGAGGTAAAATATTGGGCATGTTGTTGAAAGACAGATAGAAAGAGAGAGAGAGAGAGAATTAAAGGGATGTTCATGTTCACTGCTAACACCCATAAGTTCATTCCTCCGGCCATTATCTGACAAACAAGCCGTAAAATGCGGAATTGTGGTTTGTGTGTGTGTGTGTGTGTGTGTGTGCGTGTGTGTGTGTGTGTGTGTGTGTGTGTGAGTCTGTGCATCAACACAATGATTGTTTTGTTATAGTATATTTAAACCACACACAAAAAAAGACTAAATACTGTACATGACATTCTTGAGTGATGAGCATTAGCCACAGTGCCATTGGTATTTTATCTATAAATATGAATTTCTTGGGGGCAAATAGTTCTCCTTTAGTGCTTTTTTTTTCATTAGAAAGAAAGTTCCTCAAGTGCCCTATTTTTCCAAATCTGACATTTCAAAGGTTTTACTTATCAAGGTGTATTTAGTTGACTTATTACAGTAACTAACTAACTGAAATACTGTAGCAGTAAATCTCCTTTGGAGATCTCATTTAATGAATAAATAAATAAATTAATAAATTAATTAATTAATTTAAAAGAAAAATGTCAGTAGCAATAATTTTTCGAAATCATGTACAATGTCAGACACTGTAACTGTTGTTTAGTCACATTGTTTTGTTTTGTGTTATCTTTACAGTGCTTATGGATTTTAACTGCATCCCCCAGGCTATAAAGATAAGCTCATAATTGATCTTACAGTTCTTTTACTGAATTGCAGGCATGATCTGGCATATTAAATGATGACGCAGATACTTATCGTTGAATGAGGATTAAATATTCAAACCGAAAACCCCAAGCAACTCTGCACAATTCTATAGCAGTAATTCGTGAAATCGTGATATGTCAGGAACTAAGCATCTTTAGCTCTTTAATGATATGCTCCTTCTGCACATTTAAAAAAAAGCCTCAGCAGCCCATCTGTAACCCTCCATCGTCAGTCTGAAATAATTGTGTTTAAAGCAGCATCTCCCCTGGGCATACACTGGGGTTAACATGGACATCCGTGGACATGGAAATCCTTCACAGATGGTTACTATGTGACAAAAACTTTCGAGAATTCCTGCAGAGAACCTCTATTCACACATCCAGGGTATTTCTTACAGTTCGTTTAGACAAACCCAAACGCACCCCTGCTCATGTTTTCAAGTCTGGAAAACCATTAAACGTATGCTTTTTTACACAGACGGTTTCAACAGGCTAGTTGACTCTACCAGGTTCAAATCTAGGAACATTGGGGTGGGCCCCAAAAGCTTCCAACATGTCAACAAAACTCATCCCAAATGCAGAAAGCAAATTGCTTTGCATCCTGCCACAGAAGAGGTGCATTGTGAGAGTCAACAAGCGGTGCTTCAGCATCAGCCATGGGAGCATTGTAAGAGCGATGGGAGGTCATGCAGTCATCGGGGGCGTTCTGCGTGCTGCCACTGAGGTGGAGGCACAGACAGATGGGCTTGGCAGCAGAACAACAGCGAGGCGTCCCCCCCGATTTGCCCGCGAGGAGGACCACTCTAAAGTTTGCCTCTATTAAATGTCGATTATGTGACACACTGCACGGATGGTGGACGGCCAACAAATGTCTCTTTGACCCTTGAAGGCCAAGCTCATGCGACAATAGAAACTGATGCTACAGGCCAGTACAATGAGTCTGCAAGCCTGAGAAAGTGACAATATGTTCTGTTCGCATCTACAGTATTTTATGTCTTATTGATTACACACACAAAAACTTAATGCACTTTTTCTTTGTGGTTGTTTGTAAAAAATATATAGTCGAGTAATATTAGAATTATAGAAACATAGTGCTGTTTTGTAGCTTTTTATGTAATTAAATTTCTAAACGTGTATTTTGTTTAATATAATTTAGTACATTTAGTAGATTTAATAAAGGATTCATATGTTTTGTTAAATATAAAAATATCTGTGCTGTGGTTCTGGGCATGGCAGATGGTGCAGGAACATCAGGGTGCAAACCCACCACTGGGCTTTTATTGACGCTTACATCACCTCCACCTCACTCATACTTAACTTCTACTAGTTTCTATGAATTCTTAGAAAGGAATGTTATGTCAAAAGGCAAAAATATTGGGAGTAGAAATGGACTGAGAAGAAACAGCATTGTTTTGACATTGCTTTATCTTTCTCTCCTCCTCTCTTTAATCTTCTGTCTTAGTCTGTGTTTTAACTCTTCTGAAATTCTTCACCAAATATTTTCATATAAATGCAAAATCTCAAGAGTTATCATATTGAGTGTGTATTATGTGGAAGATCCAGTCAAAACAAGCCACAATGAAGGTCACAGGGAGAAAAGGGGGATCGCGAGCATCCAGTCGAGCGTGGGTGGATAACTGCACATATGTGTGCGTGCAAGTGAGAAAGTGTGCAAATGTGAGAAACGGAGACAGAAAGAAAAAAGGAGCACGAGAAATAAAAGAAGACCATCTGTCTCATATTTGTGATGAAGGGAGTGCAGGATAAGAGCTGTGAGTAAGACATGATTAAAAGACTGACACTATCGTTCCTTTCTCCTCAACACATTATGAGTTCGCTGTGCTCCTTGGTTCCCTCTTGCTGAAGTTTCCTCTGCTTTTCTTCAGTCAAGAGCCTCGAGATTACAGATGCATCCCTCTGACAATGCCATCTTAAAATAGAAAGTACATGACCCATTTTTTTCTGTTTGTACTGACTCCACTTTGTGTCTTTGTGAAAATGCTGGCACGACCAGTGCCTCACAGGAAGTAAGTCTTAAGGGACAGAATGTCAAGTTTTTATTGCTAAATCCAACTACGTCAGCAGAGGTGAAGGCAATACGAAGCCTTTTTTCCCCCTTCCTCATATGTCTCCGCCGTCTGTTGCGTACAGATGGACCTGAATGTTTGAGTCCATATGTGTCTTTATAAAAGAATTGATGTATAAGATTGCTTAGCTAACGCTCAATACTGTATACTGTAATATTCAATGAGCAAGAAGACTACCATATGGAACAATATTTTAACTGGATATTTTAACTTTATATCTTAATTTATTTATATAATTGATATATCTTTACTATGCTATATCTTAAAATAAAATTCTATATAAAAAAAAAGCATTTATTCTTAACAAAAAGTATCTTCAAATGCATTATAATTGTAATGGATTATTTTAAGAATGATTGGTACTTATCCATAAACTATAACAAATAATTTTGGTTGCAAATAATAAAGGAGGACAAAGGGCTTTTACATTTACATTTATGGCATTAGGCAGTCACCCTTATCCAGAGTGACTGAAATTTTATATTTCATTTTACATGATACATTGTATGTGTGTGCAATCTTAAATATGGTGACAGGTAGTTTCAGCTTTGTAATTTTAAGATTACAACCTTTTTAGTTTTCTTCTCTTCGACACATTATAGGCAGACGTATTGCAACAATAGTCACAGTATAATGTGTTAAAAATGTTTTCAAGACTTTTTGATTTAAAACAGTGCAGAGTTACCATGTTTGGTTATTTATAATGACAAATAGACAAATATTTTGAGAATACAGTATTGAGTAAAAGTCTTGAGCCACCTCTCATGTCAAAGTTTAATTAAAGTATACTAATCACTCACCTGATAGTCTGTCATAATCTGCATCTGTTTTTCATTGCCTCAATATTTTTTAAGTTAGATGTTTTTTTTTTATGTTTGAATGATTCATACGTCACTGTGTGCTTTAACAAACAAAAAACATTGCTCTGAAACTGGTCAGGTACAGGGACTCACCTGAAAATGAGAGCAAAAACCTTGCCAAAATTTGTATAAAAAAATTATTCAGTAACCCTGGAGAACTGTTCCTCAAGAGTACATTAAAAAATACAAGAAAATCTGGGTCTTTGGAAGCAAAATCTGAGGAAATAAGCGGTGACTCAAGACCTTTGCACAGTACTGTACATGGACAGGTATAGTGACAAGGAAAACAAGACTATTTAGACAATCTCAAAAAATCTAGCTTGGTCTGAACTCTAGATCACACATACTGTTATTTCTGTTCTGGTAGTGCATGATGATTATCAGACTATATCTCCCAATACATCTTACAAGGCACAGAGCTGAATGTGCACGTGGATTGTGTTTATTGTCGATGAGTTTACCTATTTAGGTTTAAGGTGTTCAGCATGCTTTTTTTCTTGTGTTTATTGTGTGTGTCTAATGTTATATTAACCTGTTGATTTCCCTTTTATTTTTTATGTACTGTAATAATACTAATACTCATAGTCCTAGTTTCCCCACGTACTTACCAGGATATATATTGTTAAGGTATTTACATTCGTGTTTGTGCGGTTCATGATGGTTGTAAAAGAAGAGGCCGTAACTGCATTCTCTCTGTCCCCTGACAATCGTGTTTCTTACATTTTATATTGATTAAGTATGCGAACATTTTTGCCAATTGGATTTAAAGAAAATATTGTTATTTTAAAAATATGTTTTTTAATATGGGAAGTGTTTAATTAACTGTTTCTTTAACTGTTTGAATGTCTAAAAAGTTTTCTCTTTTCTTTCATGGTGCATGATTGTACATGGTTATGAACACAAAAAAACAATAGAAAATAATACATAAATATGGTTAAATACAAAAATAAAACTTTTTTATGCTATTTATGATGATAACAGTATATTTTAAATGTATCACAAATTATTATTTTTTCCTTCTTTGGCAAATATCTACATCATGTATCTACAGTAAATACAACACCTTAAGGCTTGTCCCAGAAACTCTGCATCATCTGTACATGACTAACTTTGTTTATTTATATCTTTGACTTGAACTGCCTATAAAATGTTTTAATAGGATAACTAAACTATGAATTGCGAGGGAGGAACATAGGATTAGATGTTATCCATCTAGGCTTGGACTCCTAGGCCTCCCGGGAAACAGGAGGATCTTTTGTTTAATCCCACTGATCCTCAGATGGCCATATTGTGGCTCTGTGGGATGTCAAAAAGCACAAAGGCATTCATAATGCCTTCTGCATTGTCACACTGCAAATGAAGAAGTTATCTGAGTGACAGCGATCAGAGCCTGGATGTGTCTTAGGTTGGTTAGTGTGTGCATAAAGTTTCTTTCTCATTAATGCATCACTGCAGTCTTGGAGGACACAAAATCTTGCCAACAATAGTCTGCCAACAGCAAGCTTCAGGCGGAATTCTGATTGGAAATTTGACTGCTCTTCTTGGCATAATTGGTAGTCTTCAATCAAGTTTGTTGGTTCCCTGGCATGGATCTGACTTTAAGGCAAAGTTCACACATTTTTGATGGATTTGAGGCTCACAAATCGTAATGTTAGTCTGCTTTATCCATTCCACAACCAACTCTGATGTATGTTTTGGGGTCATTGCCCTGTTGGAACATTCAGTTTTGTCCAGTTGATGATTTGAGGTTAAGCAAAAGAATTCTGAAGTAGTCCCCTTTATTTATTATTCAATCCACTTCATGCAACGCTTCAGTTCTAATTTAAAATGACACAAAAAATATATGTACAAAACTTCTGCACAAAATCGTAACATATAACTAATAACTGTTTTTTTTTAAATAGTTTTCATACGCCACTGTTATTTTTTTATGAATGGCCATATTGTATGGGTTATTTAAAATGATCTATTAGGAGAAGCTTTAGTGTTGTTATAACATGACTCTGAAACTTATCCAAGTACTTTTCAACAATCATAACATTAAAGTTAGCCTTTAAGCTATAAAGATTTGCATCTTATGTACTGCATTAATGTACTTGATTGCTCAGTAGTTTAGGAAGTGTCATGGCAAGATTGAAAACAGAACAGAATTAAATTAGGCATTTGATAAATCAAATCTGCATTGACAAAAATACTGTTTTGCTACTGTTCTCATAAGGATCTCATAGCAGCTTGTTTTATGGGGGGATGGAATGTGCTTGGAGGCAAACAAAGTCATGGCCTCATTTAGGGTCTCCACAATAAATGTCCCATTCTTCATAAATCAAATGCCTTACAATTTCTGTTCCAGCTGTAGTGATGCTAAAATATTTCCCAGTTCTTGATTATCATCATATTATTTGAATATGATCTAATGTGCCACAGTGGCGGACCTTCAGGGAACAAAATATCATCCTTACGGTCTTGCTATGAAAATATCACACTGTTGATGCCAACGACATCTAGCTATCGCCCTTGCATGCTACCTTGAGTTCACCTCGTGCAGGAATGTTCAAAAACTACACAGCCTCACAAAATGCAGACTATGATTAATCTGTTTGCCCTGAAATATCCTCACACTGAGCGCGGCATGATTTATGTGAATATTACTCTCCAAAGGAACACATCGCATCTACCGTAGCTGGCAAACTCCCAGAATATAAACCCTTGCTGAAGGGGTTCAGGTGGGACATAATTTAGGTGTGCTAATAATACACTGTAGATTTCTTTTATTACGACTTCAGACTTCAGATTTTGCATGTCGTCACATCTTCAGTTTTATCACATGTTTGAAATGCATAATGACATGGGTTTTACTGTCAGTTTATGACGATTTCTGGTACTTAAATTCTCATTTACTCTCAAGATACCTGTGTATTATTTCCTATTATACCTATGTGAACGTTTATAGTATGTGCCTAAATTATGCGTGAAAAGATTACTCATCTAGACTGCTAATATAGGAGTATGTCTTTCATCCTTTTAAATAATTTGACTTATGGTTTTTAGAGCAATTAAAACGCCCCAACACACACACACACACACACACACACACACACACATTAGAATAAACTTGGCTGTTGTTACTGGCTACTATTTACAATTATTATTGGTGTTGTTCTATAGAAATAGTAAGCTAGTCTCTTATCTCTCTAGTGCATTTGCATTGGCTCAGCTGGACTGGATAAGACCAAGCCGCACAATTGCCACAGAAAAAGAGAAACAGAGATTCAAAGAGAGCAAAACTTGTCAGACAAAGTATCGCATTATCTGCTCAATCTTTTAAACACATATGCATAATGCCAGTGGCTTGAGGTGGAAACCCCTGAACACTGAATCCCCTTTTCTTTCTCTGTATTGATGAATTCCCTTATCTCTCCCCACCAGTCACACCAAAAAGAAAAGACATGACTGAGCTTTTGTGCGCCTTATAGAGCCCCAGTTTTGTTTCACAGAGTTTTCTCTGCCTCACTTGACACACCACAATTTTTATTAACCCCCCCCCCCCCCCCCCCCCCCACACACACACACACACACACACAACCACAGCGTTATAGTTTCCCCCCTGCTATTATTCCCTAACCAGATTCCCTGTGTTTGTTTTTTGAAAGGGGGTGGAAGTGGGATGAGATGGGGCTGAGGTCTCGAGAGAGAAGGGTGCAGGCAAAGTTTGTTGTGTTGTATTTGGGGCTCTGCTTCCATACCATTCAAATAGCAGTTGGCGCTATACTGCTTGTGTTAAGATAGGGAAATCCTAACAATAAAAGGACCATTCGTAATCAGCCCATTATCATAACTTGTGGCAAGTTTTACATTAGAAAAAAAAAGGGTACAAAAACAAGTCTTTTCTCAATAGAAGAAAAAGTGGTTCAAATTGGTAAATTCCTTCAGTGTAATATATGTGCTAGTTGGAAAGCTTAAGTATTAACATTTTCAAGGTAAAGGATGGTTTCACTACTCAGTTTGCCAACTTTGTTACTAACAGAACTTCATCCTGCAACTTAAAAAAAGATTTGCCCCCAAATCCAAGTGATTTTGTTCAGTGGCATACATTTTTATCATTCATATCAGAATATATAACTGGCATCCCGATGAGCCCTTCGCCTCCTCTTTATTAATTTACAACAATTTAATTTTAAAATTGTGGTGAGCTGGAGTATTGAAGTGTACTCATCTGAATAATGTGTGCTGTAACATAGACTGATAACACTAATCTTGTAGGAATGGTGACTACTTCAGTGGTAGGACTTACCTGGCTGATATCATTTTCATAAACAGTTTAGCATCATATTTGAACAGATAATTCCATTAAAATGATAAAGAATTTGGAAAGCATAACAGTGCGCATAACATAGTTGAAAGCGAAACATAGTGTGGTTAAAATGTATGCCACAGAGAAGAATGACATCATTTGGTTTCAGTTACAGGATGGGGATCTCTTAGTAACTTTTGCAAACATAATAAATTAATATATTCAATCAATTAAAAAATGATACAACCTCTCTCTATATATATAAATATAAAAAATAGGCAAGATTGAATAACATGCGATATCATAACATGTGTTCGCATAATAGGTAAAATATGATATTTTTTTAAGAAAGTGTTTAGAATAAATATACTTATCATTAACATAAATATACCGCAAATTATCGAATGACTCTCAGTATCTTTTCCTATCACCTTCCCCCATCTAAATCTCTGGACTTTAAAAAATGATCACTAGATACATCCTTCCAAAGGGAAGAAATTCCACCACGTTTTAAACAGCTAATTATATAATAAGATCAGGTCCAGCTCATCTATCACCCCATGCACAAAGAGACATGCTGGTGTGAAGGTCTCACAGGTCTCACATTGTTTGTGATTTAATTCAATCTTATAAGCAAAGAATAAAAAGCCACAAAGCTCAACTGATCTTTTATTTAATTAACTCTGATGTCATTTCTTTGTATTGAATTGAACATCTGTGACATCAGTGTCTACATTTATAGTGTTTAGTTTACAAATAAATGTCCACAATTTGAAATGAGGACTTTGTATTGTATACAATCACCACTACGGTGATTACCATAAGCAGCACGAATAGTGTATTTTATTTTGATAATGAAAATGTATTTGCAAACAGACGTCATATCAGTGCCCTGTTTTTTGCCCTTCAGCCTTTAGCTGGTCTCTGTAGCAGCATCGGTATCCACTGGCATTAAGACTGGCATGCCAGAGGGTAACTCCAGACAGGGGAGGACGTGGCTGTGTATAGAGAATATCTCTCAATCAAGTGAACGCCTGGGTGGCCAATTAGCTGGAGAGAAAAATAAAAGCAGATGTCATCAGCCCATCAAAAGAGGGAGCACATTTTGTGACACAGTTGAATATTTTTTAGCAAATTTCACCTTCTCCTTTTTTTTTTCGTCTTCACTCATGGATTGCCATAATGAGGGCTTTGTGCACTGATGGTCTATATATATGTATATATATATTTGCATGAAAATAAAAAAAATACTGCATTCTCTGCTTTCTATGCGGGTCCCAAAGAATCCATCTGGAATATTTGCAATCATTGAAATGCCCTGCAAGTGTGTGACTAATTCTCAAATTAAACCTGCCTACACTACCATGCTCAGCCACGGGGCAGTCCTCCATTCTACACCAAGGATCGTTCAAATGAGGTCAGGTCTCCAGCGTCATGAGTGCACGGCAGAGTCCCTGAGGCTGGGTACGACTCTAATTAAGGAACCTGTGAGAGCCTGCACTCTTCCTGAGTTGCCCGAGGTTGGAGCAGGGGAAGGATAAGATATGCCCCCAAATGAAGAGCTGAGCTGAGAGAAGAAGCTGGAGAAGAACCAAAAAACACTAAGCTCAAGTAGATCAATACAAACTGCATCATGGTTGTGGTGAATAATATAGAGTGTTGTGGTGACTATTGATTAATAAATAAATAAATGATGAAATGTATACCTAATTAATGATATACGGTATGTTATGGAATGCAGTATAATGATATATTCATACACATGGCCTCATGATAGGCAGCCGCTAGACTCAAGCCTGGCTGCATTTCAGAGGAGTGGGAGCATGTGCAGTCATTTTTAATGATGGGGGTCTCTTCAGTTTGAGATGGAATTGTGCCGGACTAATTTGTGTGTGCAGGGACGTACGTGCTCAGAGTGGGGCTGTGTGCGCGAGGAGGGCTTTGTGTCTGAGGCCGTGGCTGAGGTCAACCTCGTGGGGCTCCGCTTCGGGCCTCCAACAAAAGCCATGGCAGGATAATCCACCCGAGGACAAAGTGTGTGATTAGCATGAGAAAGCGGCCTGGTTCTGGCACGGCAGTCAGGAAAGGGAGAGGGAGAGGAGTGCTGGTCTACAAGGCTTGCAGACTCTTTGAGCAGAGACTTTAGATGCACAGATCAATGCACCAGTGCGCAAACAAAAGGGTCCGATTGTGATGCTGTTGATATAAGACAGTGTGCTGGTTTACGCTGGATTTTGCATAAAGATTTGTTTTATGAGAATGAGTGTGAAATGAGAGAATGTAGATCTAGCATGCTAAGTGTGTGTGTGTGTGTTTGTGTGTGTGTGAGAGAGAGAGAGAGAGAGAGAGAGAGAGAGAGAGAGAAAGAGAGAGAGAGAGAGAGGGGAGCATTTGGGCATTGCGAGCAATAGGATCTATGGCAAATCCCAAATCCTGTTGTGATGACTAAACTGCCTATTGAGGAGTTGCAGTTCTAAGCTCCCAGCATGTAGATTTTCCTTCTTTTCACAATCTCTCAGTGTCCTGCAAATGAAGAGGATGAGTCCAGCTCTTCTGTGTAAACCCTCTCCCCCCAAGTTCTCTGCTTTGGAGAATTTGTTTTGTCTGGAAAGCAGACTCCTCCTGCTAAATCTCTTCTTCTCCGTGTCTGGACTTTGGATGGTTTAAGATGAAGGATGCTTCAGATGCTTCAGCAGATGCTCTAGAAGAAGATCTCCTCTTCAACGTCCTTACTCTTACACTATCACTCCGCCTTACACACAAATACACACACATGTGTATGGTGTGTTCATTACGCGTTAGTAACATGCAAATAATTACGGCTTTGTCTTACCTCTGCGACCTCAGAGGTCAATGAAAAGGTCAGAAGTTCGGCATGCTGCCACACTCAACCAAAACATTTACATAGACTTTTGTATGTGATACGGCTCTTTTGTTTCAAGCATGTGTGCTTATTGCCTTGCTGTATTTTACAAGCCTATTGTTTCCTGGACATGACTATGGAGAGGCAGCCCAATTTCCCTCCGTCCTGCTACTAACTTAGTGGGGTGTAAGTCAGGTCAAAGCTGTAAGTAAGACATCTCTATCATGGGATACAATGCACTACCTTTGTCACTAATGAATACTTATAAGATCCCGTAGCAACCGCTGCAAGTGAGCTCAGCTACAGAAATAGGAACACATTCCAAATGAGAGTGAGGTCACGTGACTGTAGGGAATATTATCCAAGTTCTTCAGTTTTATTCTCCTATGCCTATTTTTTTAAGCAAGTACCCAAACAGGCTCTCAAGAAACCATGCATTAATCTATAGAGTTTGGATATAAGACGGATAAGTCTGAAGAAAACTGACAGCATTAATGAAACATTTGCTGATCGGAACAAATAATAAATAAATATTTGGAATTCTCACTCACTCATCGTCTACACTGCTTTATCCTGTATTCAGGGTCGTGGGAGGCCTGAAGCCTATCCCAGGCGACTTAAGACATGAGGCGGGGTACACCGCAAACAGGGTGGGAGGAAACCGGAGCTCATGGAGGAAACCCACCAAGCACGAGGAGAACATGCAAACTCCATGCACACAGAGACGGAAATCGAACCTGGCCAGGAATCAAACCCGGACCTTGGAGGTGCAAGGCGACAGTGCTAACCACTAAGCCATCAATATGCCGCAATATTTTGAATTAAAATCTTAAATTCTATTTGATTATGATTTGCTTAAGGTAACACTTAATACAGACCTTCATTTATTATTGAAAAACAACTCCGTACCTAATATGTGTGTAGGGAGAAAGAGAGAAAATCTTTGACAACTAATTAAACATTTCAATAACGCGGAAAAACTACTTTAAATACTTTAAATAAGTAATCTTCAAAGATTAGCTTTACATATTATCACGCTTAGGCCTAGATAATACTTCTCAGTGCACTTCGAAACGCCTACATACCAGTGACTGAGACTCGCAGACCCAAATTAATTTATTTTATTTTATCTCCTCTCAAAGTTGCACAAATTCCCTTTGCACAGTTATTATTTGTCTGTTTGAGAGGCCAAACGAATGTGATGCCTGCTATGGCCATAGGCAAAAAAAACAAGGTTTAAGCCAAATATAGTCACCCAAGTCCCTCGTCTCTGCGCTCTCACCTTGGAGATGAGGCTACATATTCATCCTCTCTACCTCAGGGAGCTGAGGTGGCAACAGAATGGATTTCTTAACCAGAAGAGATCATCCATCTTCTCTGTGAGTGCATGTGTGTGTGTGTGTGTGTGTGTTTGTGTTGTTAGCTCAATAAAGATTTGAATGTGTGTGAATCAGCAGCAGAACTGAGTTAAGGAACCAGCAATTAGGTTATAAAGTTCTGGACTGTTAGCCAGTGTGTGTTGCAGACATTATTCATTAAATATCGCTTCTACATTAATAACACAGTAAGGACGGTACTAGACTCAGCCACAGCATAATAAATGGCAGCAGTTGAAGCGATGGTGTAAAAAGATGAATTCCTCAGTCATCCTTCTGTAGAAAATTATATACTAATATAATTAAAAAAGACACAAACTACGTCTGTGTTAAAGACAGACAATATGATCAAGTTAAGTTAAAGAAAACTATATCAATTATAATTAATAACAGTATCAGTTACTAGGCTTCTTAATATAAGAAGTTATTATGAGCCATTTAGGATTCAGTATATGATTTTTTTAAACCAATATTCAACATCATTTACTTGGAACATATCATTAAATAATTCTTTATTCATTTAAAATGAAATTAATTGCAGAAACAATTAATATTTTTATTATTAAAAAAAATAAATATTAAAAACTAAAAGATCTACATACTGTATGACCAAAATTGTTAACTCAATGTATGGCTGTAATGCAATATAGTATATATCAAGCCAACACATTGTGTTATACAAAGATTTTAAACTAAATTTACTCAGTGCTATACCTCTGGTTATTTAAGCAACACTTCCATCTTGTGGCAGTGTTGTCCGATCATGATCTTGGGTTACTGTCTACATAGTTTTGTATGATGGACATTCTGCTGTGTAAGTTTCCTTTATACTGGTAGATGCATTGCCCCAGTTAGGTAAAAGTGTCCTATGCAACCTATGAACAATTCATCCATAAAACCATCTAACTTAAACATGAACCAGGGAGAAACAGGTACAGATGATGACAGATGACCAGCTGGTGATGCTGAATGCTTGTGGTTACATAAACCAGTTATATTTCGGCACTTTGCAGTAAAATATTTGTGCCCTTTACTTTAATCAACATAAATCAATTAAGAATTTTATAAAGAAACGAGTGGTGGCTCATGGCTTTTGCACAGTTCTGTATACATTATTGATAGGACGAGCCTTGATTCTAGTCCGTGATCAGCTGATTTACTGTACATTTTAATAAAGCAGCTGATTGATTGATTATGAAAATTGCCAAACAATTTAAAAAAGTGAGAGTATTAAAAACACTATGCTGCATGTTTTCTCTACACACCCAGGCAACTGCTATGTAGCAGAAAAGCACATGCGTATAACAGCAATAATTGCAAGTTCTTAACAACTTGGCTGTGTATGGCTTACCAGGAAAGAAAAGAGTTAGGTTTATACTAAATATGCCATACCATTGAAAGATAGCAGCTTGATTTAGCTCAGCAGGACTGTGAAAGCTTTAAATGAGTCTCAGCTGAACTTTTAAATGCATTTTTGCATTTACATGGCGCTACCTTGTGGTGGCAGAGCTGAGATGCAGGTTCTCCCTTATATCCAGACTAATAACCAAAATAGTTTCTAACCTGAGTAGAGCCCTGTATGAACAAGTAAGCACAGGAACATACTGATTGTACAGTGAGTGAGGCACTTTTTTTTACCTGTCAAATGAATCAGTACCAGGCAAAAAACAAACAAACAAACAAAAAAAAACTCCATCTTAAAACCATTTATTTTCTGGAAATAATATTTACATCAGTCTGTTTGTTTCGCCAATATAGAATGTATTAGTCCACCTTCAGTCTTCTCACCATTATAATACTCAGCAGCTGTCTACCTCTAAAATATCAGGATGCTCTTCCCAGAACAAATCTCCAATTATATCACAGTTATGAGCTGTAACTTTTCTTCTGCTCCGTGTAAAAGTGACCTCCTTTTCTCCCTCTTTGGGCAATGTGATTCTTTTAGTCGATGTTTCATCAATCTGTAGGGTGTTCAGGTTTTAAAAAAATCAAAACAAACAAGACAAGATTAGAATAAGGCAAAGTAATACCTCACATATTGGCAAGCTTTTTATTATGGCTATGTACCTTTTCCCAAATCAGTGTAGTGCCTTTTCTGTGCAGAGGTGATTCATTGTTGTAATTCATATTAAACTCTGAAAACAACATTTCGTTCTTATCCCCAGACAAAGTTCCCTGAAACAATACAAAGAAAATACTAAAATATTTAAAATAAATCCAAAATAAAAATACATCTATAATTGTATACATATGATCACATTTTACACACAACACAATGGATTACAGTATGTGAGGCAAATACTATATTGAATTTTAAAAGACTCAAAGATTGGTTAATTGCCACAAATGAATAGAACACTTTCTAAAATTGACCTAAATGTAAATCATACACTTAGTCTCTCCTCTGCTTGAGTTGTTGAGAGTCCACCCTTTTGCACCAGTGTCCAAAAGGCAGTGTTATACAAGTTGTTAATGTGACCTGCAAGTTAATTGCAAATAAATAACAGAAATTGGAGTACATACATTTGGTCAAAAGCTAAACATATATAGATCAGAGAAATATAAATTGTCAATCAGGAAAAAAAATTCTCACTTACAGTCAGCCTGTCTCCAGCTTAAGTAGTCCTTTAGATTACGGTTGGTTGGATACAAGACGACTCTGCCATCAAAGCCTGGAGGATAGAGCAGCGGCTGATCTTCAAAATACTCCTTCCAATAAAATACATAGCTGGAGGAAAACTGTGATGCCACATGGGTCATCAGTTTACTATGGAAAATAAAAATAGAGAAAATAAATTTAATAGTGAAAGTAATAGCATTTTCATACACATAGAATGTGATAAGAATTCACTGATCCTCAAATGAAATCTTAGATCTACATGACTCAACCAGGACTGCAGCATTTACACATTATTTTATTAAACATATAAATACATGAATATGGTTTTTTACTTTGTTTAGGCTAGAACTGTTTTGTGTAATTTCAAGATTTAAGTTTACCTTCCTCTTCTTTTGAACCAGTTAGTTGATCTCTTGAATACAAAGCTGAACTCATCGCTCTGTCCATAAGCTATAGCAATGTCCTCCAGATCCTCCATGACAGATCGTGCGCTGCGAGCCATCAGGCCTAACGCTCTGTTATCATTGGGCTTTGTAAAGTTGTGCTGCTCAGCAAACCTAAAAGCAAAGAGTCCCTCATAATAAATTAGGATAATAATACTAATAATAATGATAACAATAATAATATCCTCCTGATAACAGAGAGACCTCCAGAAGAATCTTAATTATCACAAAGCTTTAAGCAACATAAACACATCACATGATGCCACTAATTGTTTATTTAGTACACAATTAACGTTACAGATACTTATACACATTTTTCTGGTTTTAGGCATACTATACTTACTGTCTCCTTTATTAGGATCGCTTAGCATATGAACTTTGTAGGTATAAAATTGTTTTGCCAACTACAAATACACAGGATTTAAAAAACAATCACTATAAAGAGCTAACGCTGCATATTTACAGCACATGGGGTTACAACCACTAGTTTGGCAGCCCCTGGGCTAGAGGACGATTTAAACACACTATGCGTGGGAAAGGATGAGCAGTTTGGAAACTTTGCCGCTGACAAAAAGACAGGAAGCAGAGCTGGAGGTGGCGGAGCTTGGGAAGCTCCAATTTGCTTTGGGAATGACAAGAATGGACAGGATTAGGAATGGGTAGGATAGTTTGGGTAAAAAATTAGAGAAGCCTGATTAAGATGGTTTAGAAAAGTGCAAAAGAGGGATGAGGAGCTGTCTAGCCATGACAATTTGGCCCTTCCCACAGTAGCTACATTTTCAATATCTCATTACAAAGGCTCCTGGAAGCGGGTAGGATATATTAGACAGAACAATAAAAATTTTCTGCATTGACATACAAAGCACTTGCAAGTACGCCCGGGAGCTGTTCAAAACTTATTTACGCCAGTGGAAAGCCAAATTAATCAAGTTTACGAATTGTAAGATTCTTTTGCGGGGTTTTTTTGTATTTAGTAACACACTTTCCTATGTTTACTTCTTAATAAAGCGCTGACATCTTGGAGGTTGTGAGGTACCATCACAATGTAAAGTCACGTCACTTACTTGTGAAAATTGCGGCCATCCAGTCGAACGACGATGTAGCAGTTCCGTAAACACGTGTCATCTGTCTCAAAGCTGCGCACGTACTCAAACTTACTCTTCGCCATCACACAGCTTGTGCAAAACGGAGCCAGGCGTCTGCTGCTTTTTATCGCTAGATTTCCAACGAACGCAGAGACCTGACTCAGCATGGGATTTCAACTGAAGTCAGAATCCTGCAAAGCTCTTAGTAGCCACATGTAAGTCGTAGTTCACCTAGCTAAAGGGAACTAGTTGACAAAACTACATTGATGTTGTACATAATCATTAGATGCAGTCTGAGAATGAACCCTAGTCTGTGAGATTTGCCCCGTCACTCCGAATGTTACATGCGGTAATTATGAGGACTGCGGGAGCGTCGTTTGTATTGGTCCGGCAGATTGTGCGGTTGTACTGAAACACGCGTGTAAAACATGGTTCCGCATTGTGTGCTTCGTATAACGTGGCTCCAGTAAAGGTTTTTTCACGTTTGTTGCACTTAGGTTATTTAAAAGCAATGGTTAAAATAAATTAAATAGATCAGGGAAAGTATCACAAAAAGCCGAGTAGCATCTGTACTCTGTTTTGTTAGGAGAAAAGCTAAACATTGATTTTACCTCATTAAAAATACCAAGGAATCAGTGCAGTGTTCTACCTCAAATCACTACACCATACTGTTTACATACAGTAACACACAATCCACGCAAATAAGCACACAATACACACATTTCTAATAAAACATGATTTTTAATAATAAAGCTCTCTATGTATTATAAGCAGTATTTTCCAAAAACAAGCAATGCCCCGTATCTACACTAATCAGCCAAAACATTATAACCACCTGCCTAATACTGAGTAGGTCTCATCATTGCCACCAAAACAATAATGACCTGTGTGTTCTGACTAACACCTTTCTATTCGAATCACTGTTACCCTTTTTCTCAATTTGACAAAGTCACTCAAATCTTAATGTTCTCCCATTTTTCTGCTTCCTACAAATCAAAACAAATCTTTTAGATAAGAAGATTAATTTGCTGCCTAATATATCCCACCCACTTCCAGCCACCATTGTAACAAGTTACTGAAAATGTAGCCACATCAACTGAGTAGAGCCAAATTGTAGTGCCTAGACAACTGGGTAAGAGCAACAGTAAACTGGCAACAGGGTCATGGGACATGCACATGGGGAGTGAAGACTGGCCTGTGCAGTCCGGTTCAATAGAAGAGCTACTGTAGTTCAAATTGAGAAAAAGGTTAATGCTGGTTCCAGTAGAAAGCTGTCTGAACATTACTGTTTTAGTTGCAAAGAGGCCCCTTCTCCATTTTATATGGGTGGTTATAATGTTATGGCTGATCAGTTGATATATGTTTACAATAATATGTTCAAAGTTCTTTTTTAGCTACATGAATGTAGTAAATAGAAAAGCAGAAGTGAAAGAAGAAGTTAAAGTTATATAAGAAAGGAGGTACACAGCTTCCTCAGCAGCTGCCGTCTTTCATAATCATGATGTCTGTGTTGGTTTGCCTAAAATTATAGTCAATCAGTTACAACTGCAGCATTGCAAGATCATTAGCTCATTTTCTGACAGCTGATTTTGATTATTGAACAATTATTATTATTATTATTATTATTATTATTATTAATAATAATAATAATAATAATAATAATAATATATATTTGTCTCTATTGTGCTTTCTTTTAATATAATCTGGTAGATCCTAGTGTCATGTGTGATGGTACTCACAGGCATTGCACACATAGGGCACACTCGTTGGCGTAGGTGATACCATCACTTCCACATACTGGAGCATAGTTAAGAGGGCAGGCCTGAGTCAAACTCATGCCCCCACATTCAGGCTATGAAATTAAACAAAAAAAAAAGCTGTATAGAGTCATAAATGAATAATTATGCTGTGATGTTTAGCAGGTATTTATTACTCTACCTTTCGGTACTGGTTTGACTTGTCTTCAGCATCTGAAGAAACAGGATTTGAAAAAATGTCATTATCCAATCATATAATGTTAGGTCAAACAATTTGATACAAACATTTAATAGGAATTTTTCTGTAAGGATTGTTTAAAAATTATGTTATTAATTTTTAATTATATATAATTATTAATCTTATATAAAAATATTTTTATTGGGCATGTGAAATTTGCAAATATGATGCATAAACATGCATTGTCACATTTTAAACAGCAATTAAGTCATAAGGTGTACAATCATAATAATAAACATGTGAACAACTCATGTGAAATGATGAGATTACTACTGAAAATAAAGGAGAGACAGAGAGACGGAGAGAAAGAGAGAGAGAGAGAGAGAAAGAGAGAGAGAGAGAGAGAACTTATCCCAGCCCTCAGTTAGCCATAAATTATATAGTCACAATTAGTCTCAGTTTACTTTTGACAATATTAACCAAGGAAGTACTTTGTACATTAATGTATGTAAAATATATTAAATACTTATGCAAATAATTATATAACAATAGCTGCAATCCTAAAAGAAAATTCTTATTTAACATTTTATAAATAAAATATGTACATAAATACTGTGTAAAACTATTATCAACAGTTTATTATAACAGATTCATCAAGACCTAGACTTACCCACAGAAAAGATGAGAATCAGGCACACCATTAACAATGTTGTCTTTGTCATGATGAGAAATTGTTTGAGATCTTGAAGTTTTGACAGATTTGCTTTGCTAAATTGTTTGCAAGATAACTCAGGTCTTTGCCTTATTAATAAATAAAACAAGATGTTGTGATGCTGACCACCTGTTGCAGGTTATTTATGGAGAGATGGTGATATTTTGACACCAGGCTGCCCCACCCCATTCTACCTGACACCAGAGCCTATCTATTGTCCCTCTCTTTATTAAGGGATGAACATTCTGTCTAGCCAGTAAATTTGCTGAACACAGTCCAAAATGCAGTTGCGTAAAAAACATCCTTAAAATTGGCATAGGCAAGTGATTTTGACACCCTGATACAGGTTACACTGCTGAGATGTATGAGCGCACAACTTTGAAGCCCTTTACAGCCATGGACAAAAGTTGACACAAATATTCTTTTTTACAAAGTCTGCTGCTTAAATGTTTTATATCTTTTTGTCAGATGTTACTATGCTATACTGAAGTATGATAACAAGCATTTCATGTGTGTAAAAGGATTTTATGGACAATTACATTATGTTTATGTAAAGAGTCGATATATGCAGTGTTGACCCTTCTTTTTCAAGACCTCTGCAATTCGCCTTGGCATGGTATCAATCAACCTCTGGGCCACATACTGACTGATGGCAGCTCATTCTTGCATATTTAATGCTTGGAATGCGTCAGAATAAGTGGGTTTTTGTTTGTTTACCCATCTCTTTAGGATTGATCACACGTTCTTAATAGGATTAAGGTCTGGGGAGTTTCCTGAGCATGGATCAAAAGTTGTGATGTTTTGTTCCCAGAGTATTACTTTTGCCTTATGGCAAAGTGCTCCATCATGCTGGAAAATGTATTGTTTGACACCAAACTACTCTTGGATGGCCTCTTGGAGGATATTTTTGTATCATTCTTCATTCATGGCAGTGTTCTTAGGCAAATCTGTGAGTGAGCCCACTCTCTTGGCTAAGAAGCAACTCCACACATGAATGGTCTCAGGATCCTTTACTGTTGGCATGAACTGATGGTTGCAGTCACCTTTTCTTCTCCAGAAAAGCTTTTTTTCCCGGATGCCCCAAATAAATGTAAAGTAGATTTATCAGAGAAAATGACTTTACCCCAGTTTGCAGCAGTCCAATATAATCATGATCACACACTAAGTTTTCTTGATGCACAAACCTGTTGCTGGAAATTTAAATATTATTCCTGCTGTGTTAATTGGGTTTATAATTAGCTGATTGGTTGATTAATGCTGAAGCAGGGATGTCCTGGAAAAGGGGTTATTCCATGACCAAAGTTGTGTGATTATGCAGTGTAGAAGTCTTTATGTTTGAACTTGAACTTGACTTTTCGGCTTCCGTATTACTCTAGGATTAGTTGGGAAAACCTGCTCTGTCTCAAATCTCAAAGTACTGCACTAAAAATGCAAAGTTAAACATTGTTAGTGTGAGTGACTAATAAGTCACAGTTATTTTAATGCATTTCCAGTTGAAAACGCGTTACTCAATGCATGCTGGAATTTACTTATAAACCTATTTAATATTATTTAGGCTGTTACTTTGGCGTACTGTTTAGTAGACTAGTGTGCGGATTGGGACGCAGCCATCCGTGGTCGAGGGCACGTAGAACTTCCAGTATACGATAGGGAGTGTTTGAGTGCTGCACTAGTGGACCAGTCATGTTTAAAATAAGAAATGCGCTTCGAAAAGCGATTATTCAAGCGGACAGCGTCATCTTTTGCAAAGCAGGACGCGAGGTTAGTTGTTTATAGTGTGTGTTTCACTCTAAGCTTCCGGTTTTACTTCAGCAGAGTGCGCGCGCGTGACTGCAACTGGCTTATAAATGATTCAGGTTTATAGGAACATGACAAAGCATTTCATCACTAAATCCTCCATGTCAGGTAGGAGGAGGGAAAACGGCTTTTATAAAGTTATTCGGCTTGTGAGTTTGTTTTGTTTGGGGTTAGATGAGAAACAAACATCACTAACAGTGGTTAATGCAGATACACTAACAATATGACAGTTGTATTTGCACACACACACACACACACACACACACACACGTTTAGTTACTTTTTGTGAACGTTCAGTCTTTTTTAAATACCACACAGCATGGTCTTTGTTCTACTGTGTATGAGGCCCAGAGATGCCTGGGTTTATAATTAACATGACAACAAGGTTCAGGTGGTGTTGACTGAACTTGGACTTGACCCAAGGCCTGACTAAAATAAACACATCTATTTATTCCTTACCCAAGCTCACGCACTAACTCACATTCTATACCGCTTTATCCTGTGTAAGGGGTCACAGTGTGGCTGGAGCCTACAGTATCCCAGGAGACTTAGGGCATGAGGTGCAGTACACCCTGGATGGGGTGCCAATCCATTGTAGGACACATTGACACACTACAGGCAATTTGGGAACTCCAAAACCACTTAGCTACTGTGCCGCCCCTTACCCAAGCTGATCAAGTTCATTCATTCATTCATTCATTTTCAGGGTCCACATTTTACTGGTTAGGGTCATGGAGGATTCAGAGATTCCTTTGCCAGGAACGCAGTGATTCAGGCAGGAATACTTTCTGGATCGGATGCCGGTTGATCACCTCAGCGCACACTTCACAATTAGAGACTATTTAGAGTAGCCAGTGCAACTTCCAGCATGTTTTTTCAAACTGGAAAACCTTCAGGATATTCACATGGGCATAACATGTCTCCACTCAAACAATAACCTGAGCTTATGATCAAAGCAGGGATCTTGGAGCAGTGGAAACAACGCTACACATTTTGTCATCATGTTATCTCAGATGGTGTTGGTTTAATTTCAGGATTTGATGAAATGCAAAAGTGCAGCATGGTGGTGTAATGGTTAGCACTGTCTTGCACCTCCAGGGTCGACGGTTTCATTTTTGCCTCGGGTCTGTGTGCCACAGTCCAAAGACATACAGATTAGGTTAATTACGACCCTGTTCAAAGGTTAAGCACCATAGAAGATGAATGAATGAATGAATGAATGAATGAAATGCAAAAAGAATTTAAGCTGTATGTTACTAGTGATCATCAGTGATATCATGTGTTTTTTTTTCCCTCCTCAGCATTCCAGGGCATTCATCTCAACAGGACCACAGCAGCAACATGGGACCTTCTACGAATTTCGCACCTACTACATTCAACCACACCTGAACACAGCCTTTCACAAACTGACCAGTGAAAAGATCCAACTGCGCACGGCACATTCTGAGCTCTTGGGCTATTGGAGCGTGGAGTATGGAGGCCTTAATCAGGTCTTCCACATCTGGAAATATGGTAAGAGCAATTTCGACATGACTTGTGTGACTTTAGCGATTCTCAGTACTTCCAGTAACTCTGCAATCCAATATCAATGTACTGCTTAAAATCCTTTGTGGTTTTATATGGGAGACTCTGAATCTTTATGCAGGTTTTACAAACCATATTTCCAGCCTTAATAGATCAGCCTTAATAGATCTCCAAGCTCCTGAAACAAAATTTGGGAAAGACCATTCACATTTAAAATTCACAGAGAAATGAAGTATAGTAGAATTGCCAATTCAGTTAAATTCAAGTTTATTTGTATAGCGCTTTTAACAACATTGTCGCAAGCAGCTTTACACAATCAAAAGAATTATTTAGGTTTGGATGAAATGACTCTTGTCACATATTTTATGTTTTGCACAAATTGCAGTAACTAATATTTTCTACTATATACTATATATTCAAATCATTATAAAATCATATCACATATTGGCAAAAAAATTTTATCTGATCCACTTAGTTACAGCTTAGAGGTCTGTTGTCTGTTTAAAGAGTAATCTTTTAATGTCTATTGAAGATAAGAACTGTCCCTGCTGATGAAATGCTTTACTACCTGTACCACTTGACACTACTACCACCATGCTTCAGTGTGTCCATAGTGTTCTCATGGTGATGAGAACAATTTTTTCACATATATCCTAGAGAGCTATGCTCATCGGGCGGCAGTGCGGGCAGCACTGGCACAGGATCCTACCTGGATGGAGCAGTACATCTCGAAAGCTTTGCCCATGCTGAGCTCTCAGGATAATGAAGTAACATATTTGGTGCCCTGGAGCAAGATTCAGAAACCACCTAAAGAAAGAGGTAAGAATAAAATTTGATTAGTTTATACATTTTTGTCTGTTTTGCACTTAGAGCTATGTGACTAAATTGAAAATGTGATTGGTTGATTCAGTTAATTGAGTTGATGGATCAGTTTTTGATTTACATTTTAGTATTACATGGTCTAAAATTTTTAATTCCTTAAAAACAAACCATGGCTTTTGCAGGAAAATCTAAATTTAAATCTTTTGCAAAGTACTTAGAAAGTACTCTGTTTTTGGGAGAGTATCTCGTCCTCTTCTTTTGAGTTTATGGCAATTGGTGTAATACCACCACCTAATGGACTAGTGTGGGAAGCAGAAGATTGGCAGGAAAAAAAACATTATCGCTATATACAAGACATAACATTTAAACAAACATTATCATCATTTCTATATTTATTTAATAATACCTAAATTTAGTGCTTGTCTTTACCTTGTAAGAAATCTACTGTAGCTGCTTGAGGGAAATCAACCATTTATGCTGTTAAATTGAATTGGAAACCACAATGCCCGAAAATCTAATCGACAGTCTTATCTGTGATACACAGCTCTCTTGACAATACATCATGTTTAAACATCTTTTGATTGTTTTGGTAAGGTGCCAATAAATAATTGATATTTGTTTTTAAGCTTAAAATCTAACAAAAACTCTTTTCCTCCTTCAAGAGGAATTGGTTTCTAAATAGAACGGCAAATGAAGTGTTTGAATGTTGATGGTTTAAAAAGTGTTTTGACTAAGAAACTGCTGACAGCAGCGTTTAGTTTTTTGTTGATAGAGGTATAATAAATTCATAGACAGACAGACAGACTGAAATGTGTTGGTGTCTAGTAAGTGAATAGTGTCTAGACAGGATGGGATTAAGGTTAAACATGTAAGCATCCCATTTATCTGTAGAGGAATGCCTGTTTGTACAGTGACCTCTCATGAGAATGTGGGCATCAATGCCTAAATATGTGCATTATAGTTAATGTAATGGTTCTTTTCCATGTGTCCTACTGACTAAGAGAAAAAAATAGCTATGTCAAACTTTTAGTATTGTATCAATCATAATTGTATTGGAAATACTGCTACTCCAAACATTTGAGGTTTTGGTTTGGTTCAATCAGAAAATAAAATGCTGTCTTGTCTTCCCCAGGTGTCTACGAGCTGGTGTCGTTCCAGATGAAACCTGGAGGCCCTGCTGTGTGGGGTGAAAGTTTTCAGGGGGCAGTGGGCACCCATGCAGCTCCAGGATATGCTCTCCCTGTGGGTGTTTTTCACACTGAGTTTGGACTGCTCAATAGAGGTGAGTGTGTGTAAATGTTTAGATTTCATCCACAAAATCTGTTTTTGTACCACCAACAGTGTTGGGTGTAACGCATTACAAAGTAACACGTTAGAGTCCTTTACTTTTTTGATGTAATGAGTAATCTAACACGTTAGGTCCGCAATTTAAGTATTCAGTTATTTAGTTATATTTGCAAAAATGTAATCCGTTATTCAGACAATTTATGTAATCTGTGAGCCAGACAACAGTGATTCCGTTTGGATGTCTATGAGTGTGTGTGTGTGTGTGTGTGTGTGTGTGTGTGAGAGAGAGAGAAAGTTGACCTATAGGTATCCCCCCACTGTTATTTTTGCCGTTATACCCCTATCTCACCTATGCGGTTTGACTCGCAGTGGGAAGCGGTGTTAGGCACAAACTTTGCTGAGTGATGATGATAGAATAATTATAATGGTCTTGACTAAAACAACATGCATGGAATCACAAAGGAGTTTTTATTTTTTGCAGAAAAGGAAAAGTACTCTAACTAGTTACTTTTATCAGAAAGTAACACTGTAATGTAACTGATTACTTTTTAATGACAGTAATTTTGTAATGCAATTACAAAATTTAAAAAGTAAAGTTCCCCAACACTAGCCATCAAGGATTACATTTTGGCTTGAGGTCCTACTGTATCTTTGCTGAATTTTTATGTCAACTTTTTTCTTTAGGGATATTTAGAAATATCTGTTCTATTAAAGGAACAGTTTGTAATTTTAAGAGACCTTTGGTGCATACAAAGCAAATCAGAAATAGAAGGATAACAAGGTGCCCTTGCTCTGTCTTCCACCCTGCTGTTGAAACTTAGTTGCCTTTTAATTAAAGTGGCCTGAACCAAGCTGCTTTGTTTTGCTGGGGACAGAGCTAATTTCCGGGCTAGAAAAATTATCTTTAATTGATGTTGAATTATATTGAAGTCTAAAAACCCTTTAAGCATCACAAAGTGCTCCTTTAAACTGATTTCATATAAAGGTGTCCTGTGTGTAAACTATTATCTTTGTGTGTCCTGCAGTGCATGTTCTATGGTGGTATGAGAGCGCAGATCATCGGGCAGCAATAAGACACAAAGCCCACAGTGATCCTAGGGTTGTGTCTGCAGGTAACCTCTTTCTCTCCATCACATGTCCTTTCCTGCTGGTTGTCCTGGCAAGTAATTACAGAAAACATAAACTTGCTCTTGTTTGCACATTTGCACGTGCACTTTATGTTGTCTATAAAAATGTTACTTAGCTAGTTAGTTATTGTTAATTTATGTTGTAATTTATGTTAGGTCTCTCTGTCCTGTCTCTGCTAGCCAGTTAACTAGGCCTCTTGGCTAGCTAGTTTAGTGTCTCTGTTAATTTATGTTGTAAGTTTATGTTGCATGTAGCACCTTGGTCCTGGAGGAACGTTGTTTCGTTTCACTGTGTACTAACTGTATATGGTTGTAATGACAATAAAGCCTACTTGAACTTGAACTTGAAACTCTTCAGGGGACTACTGACACTGCTTACTAAGGAATATAAAGTGTCTCTAATTAGGAGTTTAAGGGGAAAAAATATATTAACACAGACTGATTTATACTTCCAGAAACCCTATTCACTTTCTATAAGAAGAGTTGAGATCTTGGATATATTTATTTGTGTGTTTTCTCAACAGTGCGGCAGAGTGTAGCCTACCTGGAGTCTCAGAAAAGCAAGCTGTTGTTTCCCTGTTCTTACTCTCCTCTCAAGTGAACATTTAAAGCTGACTTGATACAACCTATGATCAATTCTTACCATCTATTGATCCATTGAGCACTGAACTCTCGGCTGATTCTGACAGGTGTGTGCTGGACTTTTTTAAGTGTTTTGCTTACGTTTATCAATATGTACATGAACATGTATGGCATGACAATAAGCATCTACAGTATTGTTTTCTGGGTGTCATTTACCTAAATTTCTCCATAGCATTCATTTCTCTTAGTAGTCATGGTTTACATAACATTTCTACTGTATATTTCTGAAATACATGTCCATCACTGAACAAAATGTGTTTTGTTCTCTTTTTTTTTTATAAAATTTTCATTTACCTCAAAAGTGCAAAGGTTGCAAAGCAGGTTGGTCTCAAGGCACAGCAGGCATGTCAGATTTTTTTTACAGCTGGCCTCAGATTACAAATAGTACTTGACAATACACAACTATTGTTTAAGGAAATCAAGTGTTCTAGATATTTTTGGGAGGGCTTCATCATTTTTCATAAACTTGCTTCTTACACAATATGATCTTTTGTGAAGGAAAGATTACAAGATAAAAAAAACAATTTTAGTGAAACATATTTACAATTTCAAGTTAAAATGTTATCGGCCGAAGAAAACAATTTTGTCCAAATCCCAATCTTTCAGCCACAGAGACATCTGGTGGACGTGTTACCAGTTTGACTTGTAACCAATAACCATTATTGTTTTCTTCTGCCATTAAGTTTTCTTTAGTAGTTGTCATCGTATTAACCAGCACCAGACATCTGTAAAATGTACGGTCATGCTTTACATGTAGCAGTACTCTAATGCACTTAATTGTATGCCAGATGCTCTATATATGTGTGTATGTATATGTGCTGGTATGTAATACTTAAAATTAAATAAAAATCTAATTCAATGTAAAATATGGTGGATGTTTTATTTTTTTATGTAAGAGATATTAAATTTTTGCTGTAAATCTTAATAGTTGTACCATGGTTGTAGGAGCAAGCAGGACTGATTGGTTGAAACTTATTTATAATTCAGGATTCACTAGGATGCTCCTAGATAAGCAGTTTGGTTGCTCATATGCAGTTTTAATGTATTTCTTTATAATGTGGAAAAAAAAACAACAAAATTGTAAAATTTTGTTTGTTTGATGTTGCCTGCTGAAATATTACCACTTTATAACAACTATGTTGTGTTACAATATTGAAAAAATAGGTTAAGTGCTTTATTTTATCTATCATACCAAATGTCAATGACTAAAATATTTCTTTAATGCAAGTTTTTTTTATGAAGCTCCTGAAATACTGCAGATTTTTCACATCAATTAGGCAAGACATATGACCATTATTTCCAAAAGCCTATGTTAATGTTTTTCTTATTATTAAATATATTCCATTGTCGTACATACATTTTTCGTTAAGGTATGCAGGCTTTGCAGTAAACCACAATCTCAGACATTGTTAAACTTGCTGTATATGAACCTTCCTTGCTGTATATGAAGAAACATTTTTAGGTTGTAGATTTGTCATTTTATTGTGTTGTACAGAGTAACAGATGTTCCACAGCCATTATAAATGAAATCTGAAATGTAAACAGGTATATTAAATAAGGAATGTTACCATAGTGAAATGATTTTCAGTTCTTCTTGAAAAAAGTGAAGGTAAAAAAAAACTAAAACTTGGATTTTTTTTTTTTTCCCCTGTGGAAAATCCAGTGCAAAAATATGAATAAATTTTAAACGAACACAGCTAGTAAAGTGCTAGGATTGAAAGGATGGAAATGAAGGCCATCCTTTTACTTACACTAGTGAGAAGCTCTTTTTCACAATACTGATGGATCAATGGGTTGTGTATGATTGTACTAGATCCATAACACTGATTTCTTTTGGGTATACCAGATAGTTCAGATGCCTGATGCCTAATCCATGATTAGTGTGGTTTTAAATGCTGCAAGTCTGTTTACAACCCCGATATAATGGGGTAATTTCCAGTCATCCCCTGAAATGTCCTTCAGTCTGTTGAGCTCTTTTATTTGCTGAGGTATATGTTATATTCTGTGACTGTGAACTTGCCGCCCCTAAATGATTCGCTCTTCTTTAATTAATTTTTTTTAAATGCTGCACTTTACAGTACTTTTCTCACTTAACATTAAACACTTCGTTGTTTCAGATCATAGCACTGAAAGCCAATGTTAAGCATTGTAAGAATGTTACAAGAAATAATGCCACGTTGCATTTAAAAAAAAAAAGACAAGATTATTGTTTGTTCATAAATAAAGGCACATATTAATAAAAAATCAAATTACCAGCAGTTAAGCTGTTGACAACACAAATGATTCTTCATCCAGTCATTTCTAATACAAATAAGAAAGACCCTGATCTTTTTTTCTTTTTAACTATCACTTGCAATCCAGTATTACACATTGTGCTTGAAAGATTCTCATAAACGTCGCAAAAAAAACCTCAAAAAACAACGGCACAGAGACAGGCTTTTTGTTCCCGATCGTACGAGAACATATTGATTGACATATTCAAGTTTTACTCTTATACTACGCTGGAATTAAGCATAGTGATCTGGACCTCCCTAAAATACAGTACGTCCAGACTGAACTTGTTTTCTTTTTTTTTCTTTGCATTGATTTGCATAGAGTTTTTTAGCTACTGTATCTGCAGCAGCCAGTGTACTCTAGTAGGCCTGATAAGGCCCCCTGAGGAAATGGTCTAGCTGACAGCAGCAAGAAGACAAGAACGGCAAGGTGAAATGCATGAATTTCACTGGCTCCAGGTAACTCTATTGTAAGGGAGTCTTTGGTTCACACAAAGTGCTCTTTGTGATTCTCCTCATCCTTTAAGGTTGCTGGTAGGCTGAGCAGAGGAATGTTTACGATGACCTTTTTACGGCGTATGGAGTGGTCACAGTGATCATCACTTTGGTCCTTGGCAAAATTAACAAACACCTACAAGAGAAGGATTTACATTTTAATACAAATATTTAAAAGTAGTAATGTTTCCTGTCAAAGATGAACTTCTGGAGCTCTAGGGAATTGTCCACATTAAGTATTCAGCAGTGGTGTCGTAATTTGGTGTGCTTGCATGAAAAGCATATTTTATAGTGTAGATTGTATAATAAGATATATTAAATATAATTTCATTTCACATATTCTTAGACATACCTTTGGGAATACGAATGCAATAAATCTCAAGTTTGAGATTTCAGCATTTCTGGCATTATTTTTTAAAATGGTAATAATATTGTACAGAAAAGAATGGCAGCCTCTCGTACATTTGTTACAAATCATTTTCTGAATCTCACCTGATCCAGTGTGGTCTGTGAAACGGAGTAGTCTTCTATCTGGAGAAAATCTTTATGTTTGGCAAGAATGCTGAAGATGTGAGCGAGAGAGGACAGGGACGAGGGCAGCTGGTACTGCAGCATGTTTCTGTGTTTCTCCTTCAGTATACTACCAGGCAGCTCGATCTCAATGAACTTCATCACGGGCTGCAGGTCTGGTTCGGGTCCTGCCACTCTCAGGATGATGGTGTATCCATCACCAAACCTATACGAGAAGAAACAGACACACACAGACACATCAGTGTTAGAAGATCTGATGATGGAATAAATGTTGAACCACATCAGACTACATGTAACTCTCACTGCCTGTGTTTATAAACCAAGAAGATATTGTAGGAATTTTTTTATGCAAATTTTTATTATACTTATATATGAGGCAAATTCCATGTTATTCATCTCACCTGTTTTTCAGATGTTGAACGCTTCCTAGACAGCGGAATCTGCCGTTTACCATGATGGCCATCCGGGTGCACAGGGCCTCACACTCCTCCATGCTGTGTAAAAAACGGAGCAAAATAAAACAGGTTCACTTATGTCATGTTAAAGTTGTTTTGTCTTGATAACAGCTTGATAATAACAAATGCATAAAGTAGGAACAATAAATTAATTTTCTTTACTGCCATATCCAAACAGATCCATGATTTTCCTTTCTTGTTATTAGAAAACACTGTTCAAATAAATTTTAATTTGGCATCTTTTTATTAAGTCCGAACATGCTATAGTTATTTAAAGCTTAAAAAAAAATAGTTTAGTGTTTTTCCATCTACACGTGCTATTTCTGTATTTCTGTGTGTGTATTTCCAGGTTTATTATTTCAGAAATGTGATTACTTTTTTATAATTGCTTTGCAGTTTTAACCTGATGGCACATAGATACCAAAAAAAAAAAAAAAAAACACACACAAAATGATGGGTTTTTTTTTTTCTTTTTCGCTCTAGAAATTTTCTCTAAAAATGATTACAATTAGCTTTGAACATTCTTCCCCCCCCTCATCAAGAGCTTTACTGTTAAAGTGCAACAGATCTATTGTGGTCTTAAGAGTTTTGAGTAAGCAGGTCTTTCTGCACTTGTTCAGTACAGGCAAACATATTGTTGAGGATGGAGATTAGGTTAAACAATGCCTGGAGTATTGATTTAAACATACAGTATCAGCTGTTTGTATAGTTAAGAGAATGAACAGATGCAGTACCTGTGTGAAGTCAGCACGACTGAGCGGCCCATTTTGATGACACTGTGGATGCAGTTCCACAGAGCTCTGCGGGCCTTGGGGTCCATGCCAGTGGTGGGTTCATCCTGGGACAGATGGCACACATTCTAGTTAGCGCACATATCTTATACAAAGCAAGGCTACAAAACAGAACACTAAAAAAACTTTACTAATGATATTACATCTTACAAGTATACATATTATTAATGCAAGACTACAGGCTTTATTAATGGTCACTTTGTGAGAGCACAACAAACTGTTTGTCACAGGAATCTGGCCTTGTTTTTGTTATCAAGAGCTTTACAGAGACAGTTCATGATCAACCAGAGTGACAAAACAGTAAGAGCTGATTGTGCAAGCCACGGGGGAGTGTGTACATACCAGAAAGACCACTGGTGGGCCTCCGATGAGGGCCATGGCTGTAGAGAGTTTGCGCATGTTGCCCCCGCTGTAGCTTCCAGCTGCTTTGTCAGCATATTTTATGAGGCCCAGCTTGCGGATGCCCCACTCAGCCACCTAGCACAGACACACAATGAATTTTATTTTCTTTGTTCCCAAAGGATTTATTATTATAACCTCACAGCCAGCACTAGGGGGCAGTGTAGCATTTAACAAAAGCAGCAGAATACAAATGACACCAAAATCAAGAGCCTTAGGGTTCTCAAGAAAAAAGATAAGAGAAGCAATATCCTGAATTATAAAGAAACATCTGTTTCGTTTGCATTTTACTTGAGGGTCAGAATTTGTCTTGCGCTGACTGAGACCTTCACTAGAGGGCAGTGTTGCACCTTTCAAACTAACAAGGTACAGAACTAAAAAGGGCAAATATAGAAAAAGTTCTAAATGATACTGAATCACTTGTTCTTTACACTGTACAGTACTTGAGGGCATTATTTCACTTGGAAGTGTTATTTGGATTTTACTTTTTTCACACTTTATGCCAGTACATTTCTGCTTATCTTTTTTTTCCCCCCTTTCGCCTCTTTCACTGCAATAAACAGGTGCAGTCTTCAACCTTTGTAAAAAGTAATGAAATTCCAGCATGTGTAAAAAGATAAGATGGAATTTTAATGATGAACCAAATATTATGTTTTTTTTTCATTATGGTTTCATATAAATGAGTAAATGTTAAATCTTTTCTGTCAACCAATCCTCAAATGGCTCCACTTTGCTAATGCCAATTCGCCCCAAAACACTTCTCTACAGATAAACGCTCTGGTGAGCTTCACACATAGGTACAGCTCTTTATATTTCAGTCACGTTATACACTCACCTCACACACTTCCCCTTCGGGAACACCACGCAGAATGGCATAGAACTCCAGGTGCTCTCTGCCTGTCAGCAGGTCATTGATGGCATCAAACTGAGGACAATAGCCCATGTTCTGATGTACCTCATCTATTTCCCTGAGTATACTGAGGATGAAAAAAAAGCAAAATAAAAAAAAGGGAAGATTTGCTTAATGTTTGTGATTATAATTTCTATGAAAAACATACAAGTGTTAGTAAGTGTTAAATGTAGGTATTCAGGTTTACCTCTTCCTAGCTAGGAACGCTTCTCCACTGGTAACTGCAGAATCTCCTGTCAGCATTTTAAAGGTACTTGTCTTCCCAGCTCCATTCACTCCAAGCAGACCAAAGCACTAATGGAAAAACGATAGAGGTGGAATTTTTTACTTGCTAACACTCAGGTAACACTGTAGCATATTTGGGAGTTCCAAACAAAGATACCGAGGTATCTGCATGTGTCTTACCTCTCCTGGAGGAATTCCCACGCACAGCCTATCCACAGCAGGCTTCTTCTTCCTTTCATACACCTGCAATAAAAAATATGCATTTATAAATAGGCACAACTGAATCACTTGGTTTCTTAAAACACTATATAGACCATTTGTCAGACCTTTGTGAGTTCTCGAAGTTCAAGGATGTCTCCTTGTCCTGCTCCACTAACGATTCTCTGCCGTTCCCTGGCCACATCCTCATCTTCCTCGCCAATTGGACTCAGCTTAGGACGAAGAGCTCTGCAGAGGCACCAGGATGGTACAGTAAATCAAACTGTTTAACAAAGACCCACTTCTCACTAATGTGCTTTTTGGGGTTTAAACTGCTGCTTACCTGGGTTTGATGAAGAACCGGTACTGTATGAGGACCGTGATGATGAAGAAGACTAATCCTTCCACTGCCATGGCAAACAGGTTCTTACCCACCATGTCCCATTCCAAAGGAGAGCGGAAACGGTTCTCTCCTGTATAGAAAACCCACCAAACTGTTATGGTTGTGTGTGTATTTTACAGCTAGCATTATAAAACATAATGTCCTCAAATCTTAATATATTATTAAACATAAGGATTTTATGCATTTAGTGTCTTTTGCTTGACCGTTCACAGCATGAACTCACAAACTACTATTTGTTAATTTATAGGAAATACTATACTATACTCTTAGAATAAAGAATTCCACTACCAGTTCTATTTAACATACTTCTTTCAGACTCTACATTGAGACACGCTGTTGGAATCTGTTTATAAGTACAGACAGCCCAACAAACTGTTATTTAAGGCCATGCTATCTGGTATTGCTCAAGTGAATATGGGTTTCCTTTTGAGTCTGTTTCCTCTAACTGTTTCCTTATTTCATCTCAAAAGTGCTGTATAAATAATAGTGCTATATAAATAAAATGTAAATTACAATTGAATTAAATGTAATATTATAAGACAAACTGTAGATCATTAATTTGGAAAAACAACCTTAGGGGCATTTTTACTTCATCATTTTTATATGGTAGATATTTTCCTTGTTCAAATTTTTATTCTGTTTATTTATTAATTTATCTTAAGTAACTGCTTTATCATGGATAGAATGCCTCAATAATTATGGCCATAATGCTGGAATAACCATGGAAACATCAGACAAAGCAGACAAGTGCAGTAAATCTTTCACTGAACATGTGGTTGACAGCTTAGCATGTGTACATTCTGTCTTTGTCATTCTGTGCACATGCTAGGGTTTTTCCTTGCATTTGACATCCTACAGCATGTCATTATCAGAAACCAAAAATGGAAATTTCTGTATAAAAACATCAAACTGTCACTCAAGCCTGCCAGCTGCCATTTTCTACACTAACAGTCATGTGACTGTTACAAGGGGGGGGGGACATAAATTCACTTTTCTATTTTTTCTTCAGTTTTTATAGTCACAGTAGTATTATTCCTTGTTTAAATGCATCTGTAATTCTTTGTTTTACCTTAGTGCATTATTTTATTTTGGTTCATGTAAATATAAGGAAGTTTTAAGTCAAACTGGGGCGTTTGATTTAGCAGAATAACAGAACACTGTTATGAGAGTAAGAACTTATCTTTAATATTTTCTTAAGTTATCTGTTCATTTTCAAAGATCAGGTATACTACTTATGAAAACGCCTGAAGTTGGCGGTGAGCCACCTCTCCCAGAATCAACATTCACAGACGTACATCCTACTTTTAAAATGTTTGCACCTTTCAAAATTTCTAGTGCAGCTAAGAGTCTCAGAAATTGCATTACAAGCTCTAATTTGGTGTGAACGCCCCTCATATTGTTTTTGCCACCCATAACCCCACCTCAGAGGTCTACATTAAACAAACTATTCATACCAAATCTCTCGAGAGCATCAGCCATGGCCTGGTTCTTCACCATGTCAATCAGGCCTCGTCCAAGACAGAAGTGAGGGAAGATCAAGAGGACATTCTTCAGTATGTCATTGATGCCACCAACTTTCTAAACAGCGACCAAGACAAGACCGTGGAGTCAGTCATTCATTAGATTTTAATTAAGATGCATGTTTTGTTTATTATACTTTAATCAAACCCTAAACTTTCAAAACTGTTTTACAATTTATAAATAAACATTTGACTTACAATCCATACCAGTTTAACTGCGGGGAAGTGGCTTTATTTATAATTTGTTGCTGCAAAGTTAAAAAATAATAATAATAATTTAAACTTACATCGCCACCAAACAACTCCAGAACAAAAGTGGACACACTGCCATTGATCCCAATCAGTATGTTGACACTGGTTAGGACAACGTACGCAGTGCTGGGGATCTGGAACAGGAAGGAAGCTGGGTACATCAGAGGAGTGATGGACCATCTAAAAGAAAAATTTATTATCATTATTACATTCCCTTTGATTTTTGACAGTTATGTAAAAAGCATAGATTGTACTGATGTCTTACTCACCCATATAGAAGCAGCAATAGGGCGAGTACTGGCAGATTTGTGGCTGACACATAGGCTTTTTGTTGAAAGCACACGAAGATGATTATGACCAAGGTTGCTGGGACGATGTAATTGCACTAAAACACAAAATAATTTGTTCAGAAAAAATAATAATCAGTAAGCAGTAATTTAATAAGCAGTATTTTTAAATAAAGTGCAAAAAAAAAAAAGAAACATACCATATCCCAGGTAAAATTGGCCAACCAGTAGAGGTATGGCTGCACTCCACTGATGAATTGCATATGCTTGGCCTTGCTTACACGTTCTTGAATGAGAAAGACAACAAAGCTAGCAGGGACAAATGACATAGCGAAGATAACGCAGATGGACACCAGTACGTCCACTGAGGTCGTCACCCTGAAAGAAAACAGGTTTGGAATACGTAAGGAACCTATTTAAAAACCTGCATTAAATGAAACATTAAAGCAAACATAAAATTGTCATGATCACTCACAGTGCCACCTGGGAGATCTGCTCTTTAGTAAGGTTCAGGGGGTGATTGTACACAGTGATGCCGTATTTGCTTGGGTCTTTCCCGGGAGGCAAATTGGCCCTCAAAATACCGTTGTTCATCACATTGAGAAAGGACCCAATGCTGTGCCAGCCCTTGTTATTGAACCAGATCTGAGAGAGAAGTTCAATAAATTCAATCACAAATCAATTCCTAATCTAGGAATATAAGAAACTAAAATCAATTAGAACACCAAGATGACTATATTAACTTACCTTCACATTATTTTTAGTGTCCAGGCCGTTGATGAAAGCAGAGAGGCTGTTTAGAAAGCGATCAGCTGCTGTCCCTGTGTTCTAGATAAACGTAAAAAACCCATGTTATTAGCTACTGAGCTAGTGGTTGAGCACAAGTGATATAATTTAAAGATAAAAATAATGAGCCTACCTTGCGCAGTTGGAATATTTCCCTCACTCGTGAAATGGCATCATCAATCTCCTCGGCAGGCGGTAGAACCTGAGTGCTTCTAGCACCCAGTGAGAAACCTCCATATCTGAACTCATTCACCCACACCTTGTTCTTTAAACTTAAATAAAGCAAATGCAGCAAAATTAATATTTGCACAAAAAGTATTGACACAGGGCATGACTACGTTTTTCACAACGTCCAAACAGTTCGGACAAATATTACCTTTTGCCAATGATTTGTGCATACGTCTTCACCAAGTAGTCCGAGATGTTTCTTCCAGTCAGGTTTTGAAGTACGTCCCTATCACTGATCCTTATCTGTGGAGGTGGAAGACCTCCAGCACCAGCAGGGCAGGCTGGGAGCATCTGTTTCTTGCCATCACAACTGCATTCACATTCTGGTGATGGGTTTTCCATGGTCCAGTTTGCATTCCTGAACACCTCCCACAAATTTTCTGTGACCTCTGGTATGGACCATTCATCATCACCCATATTACAGGGAGCATCTCTGTAAGCATGGTAACAGCTGGTAAAGTTACTCATTTAGGCAAAATATGGCATACAAATGGTTTTCATGAAATGTTTTATTATTTCCTCACGGTATTGAATATCCCTCCATGCAGCGTGTTCCAAAACCGGGCCCTTCTGTTAGTGCCGAGAGTAGGTTTTGAGTGCTGGCGTCTTCAGGTGCATCATTGCTATTTAAAAAGTAAGCAAATATATACTCATATATATTTATATACTCTCCATGGTATGACTGAAAGTTTTACATTACATTTGTTATGTTTTATATAGTGTAAATATCCTGCCTGAAATAAGTTCCCTTCATTAAATATTAGAAATTGAATAATTATAAATCACTTGGAGTCAATGTTATTAATAAACTATCACTAAAAATCAACACAACAGACACAAAGAAGTCTTACATACTTTGTTTAGATAGAATTTTTTTTTTTTTGCAATTTAGATTTTTTTTTTTCCAGTCAGAACCTCTGATCCACCAGTGTTATACAATACCATATACACAACCCAGTGCTATTTATAGGTGGCAAAACATGCTGTAATAGTGAGTCCAAGGTACATGATCATGTAAAGTGCCTTGCTGATATGGGAGGTTTTTAACGCTTGATTAGGTGTACACCGGGGTTAAATACCTGATAAAGGTTACTTGTTCCTCATACATCCATGGCTGCAGGGCAAGACTTGGGTATTTTCCGAAGGGAGGTACAATAAGACTAAAGACCAGAGCGATGCACACAAATACTGCAGGCAGGACAATCTGCATAACAAAACAGAGCAGAAATGAGTGATTCTACTTCTAAATCTTAATCATCTGTTTTTCAGATTTTAAGATATAAGATTTAAAGAACTTTATTAATCCCAGAGGGAAATTGCTTATGCTAGGTTACAGTTGATCACAGTTGTTATCTAAGGAAAGGTAATAAATAATAATAATAATCTCAAAAAAAAAAATATATATATATATATATATAGAGAGAGAGAGAGAGAGAGAAAGAGAGTATAACAGTAAGTACCAAAAATATGACCCAAGAGCATTTCTAAATATTGCACAGTAATCTCATATATGTACGTAATGTTGTATTATTATATGTAATCTTGTATTACATATTTTAGTAGTATTGCAGTTATCATATTATTAATACGGATAAGTATTAATGTCCTGTTTTGTTGCAGTCTGTGAATATCCACATACATGTGTGTATGAGTTACAGAGAAGAGTTGTAAACTTTTATGGCCGTTGGGAGAAAAAGGATCTCCTGTGGCGCTCTGTGGAACACTTGACGGTAAACAGTCTCTGGCTGAAATTGCTCCTCTGTTCAGTGAAAACACTATATAGCGGGTGAGGAGGATTGTTCTAAATGGATTGTACTTTGGACAGAATCCTTCTTTTCGTTACTACATCCACAGCGTCAAGCTTCATGCCTAGCACAGATCCAGCCTTTTACCATTTTTTCAACAGATTCCAGAGCTGTTCACTTCATACCTGAGCGAAGAAGCCTTTCCTGGAACGACGGGCATACAGGAATCTTTTCCACAGCAAAGCCACAAACTGCTGTCTTGTCAAGCTCCAGCTTTGGACTTGGTATGAACCTTTCCCATCAGTACTATTTAAGTGATCAGTCTCTCTTGAATCTACAAAATGCACAAATGTTTTTTTGTTGTAACAGTGGCTTAAAGAAATGAAAATTCCTTGCTCAGGTTTAACTTATCAGGTTTATTAAGAAGTACCTGGGTCGGCTTCAGAGTCGTTACCGTCAAAGTTGTCATCCTCAGTCAGGGGTTTAAGGCAGCTCTGGTGATCAGCTCCAAAAGCATGTCGTCTGCGTCTGCGTATAGGGAGTGTGCCATCTGTGCTGACACAAAGAGGAGCATAAGAAAAACTATTCTAACATTTTTTCTCACCATCTCCTAACTTACAAGTGAAAACCTTACCTGACATCATTTCAGTGTCAACCCCACTGTCCTCTGCCACTTTGAGGAAAATCTAAACAGAAAGAAAAAAAAATAATAAACTAATCAATTACTACTACTATTAATAATAACAATAACAATAATCTGATCTGATTAAAAAAGGCATAACATACCTCTTCAAGTGTGGTGTCTGAAACACCATAACTCGAGATGCCCAAATCAGCGAGATGGTCATCCAAATCATGGAAGAGGTCAACAAATGCGCCATCTTTAGCCGATTCATAAGGCAGAATGTAGGTGATCTCATGTCCCAGATCTTCCACCATGCGTGAGTTAGGGACATGCTTAATGATTAGACCTGAGACTAGAGAGATGTCTGCAGGAGCAACAGGTGAATCTGTCCACGGGGTGCCTGTGTGTTCATTCACAATTAAATACACAACAGGTTTGTGAGTATATTAATATTAATACCAGGATTCAATTTAGAACTAAAGTTTTATAATATTTTTTAAAGGATCAGTATGGAAGTCCAGATTAAACGTTGATCTAAGATTAAAACCTTACAGATAGCTGTGGCGGCATCGCTCTCATGGTCACTTCCCAAACCGGCATCCGAGCTGCTCTCCGAGTCTTCTTCATCCTGCAACACACAATTCACATAATCTTAGAATTTCAAAGCTACTGGATGTAGAATTTTATTCTAAGGTGTTCACTGAATAACAATTGGCTTTATTGGGTGGATTAGTCTCATATAAGTATGGCAGAATGCTTTTGTAATGTGGACCTGTATATCTAAGGATATTATGATGTAATTATATAAAATATAATATTATAATATAATCATAAAAATGTCATATAAAATGTATTGTACATTCATTAAAATATTTTCTATTTAAAACCTTATATAAAAAGTCTATATAAAAACAGGACAAAATACAAAACTATCACTTCTGATTAAAGTATTTTTATCTGTGTACTTTTTATCTGATTTGTGTGTTGTTGTTTTACTAAAGTCTGCCAGAAATGTTAGAATGGTAGTAAAATCACAGAAAGCTATCATTCCCTATATCAAACAAATCACTACAATGAAACCAATTACAGAACATATAAAATAAATGCATCATTTACTCAGCAAGAAAAATAAAAAACTTAGTTCTCAATATTTGTCACATAAATATCAATAAAAGAACAACCGAAGATATCTTTCTACCTTCTTGATATAAGATTCAGTGGTTGTGGAGTTTCTGCTGGAGCTCAGGGAAGCTTCTGGTTCCTTCTTCACCAGTGTTAAGTAATATCCAGTTCCCAGATGAGTTTTCAGGAAGAGAGAGGAGCCCACACAGCATAGCTTTCCATGAGAGATAATGGCAATACGATCGCCCAAGATATCTGCTTCGTCCATGTGATGAGTGGAAAGGATGATAGTTCGGCCTATGGTAAAAATAGCTTTATATCACTGAGCTTTTTTTAAAATTTATTTGGTTATTATTTGACTGAAGACTGAGTCTTCGACTATTAGTGATTGAGGCAAACCTGCACGATATTTCAGCAGGAGGTCCCAGATGCCCCTGCGAGCGTAAGGGTCCACTCCGGCAGTTGGCTCATCGAGAATGACCACCTTTGACCCTCCAACAAATGCAAGGGCCACTGAAAGCTTTCTCTGCATGCCACCTTTAAAAAAGCAAACATCATTAGCACTTAAGTCAAACATGTCTGGGACAGTTTTGTTAATTGTAAGGTCAATTTTACCTACCAGATAGTTCACTGGTTTTGGATTTGCGTTTGTGTGGCAGACCGGTGTCATACAAAATCTGATCCATCTCAGCCTTCACCTTCTGTTCGGAGAGGCCTTTGAGTCGTGCATAGAACCAGATATGCTCCTCCACTGTTAGCCTAAATACACAACATATACAAATATTATATAGTAGTTCTGAAAAATAAATACACTTAAAATAATCTGGCTCAGTAGTTGCACAGAATTTTATAAGCATTTACATGGATAACAGTCAAAGGTCAAAAATGCAGCTTCAGATATATTCAACAATATATTCATGTTAATCAAAAACAGCTTTAAAAAAATAAAAAGCCACTTACATGCTGAAAAGGACATTGTGCTGAGGACAAACTCCCAGGCTCTGCCGGATGGCACTTAGCTCTGACCGGATGTCTTTACCCATGATGTATGCTGTTCCAGATGTTGGTGGAAACAAGCCAGTCAGGATGGACCTGAAACATGAAATAAGAACTATCACACTTTGCCTATGCATTCACAATCTTAAATACAGCGCTTTGAATGTTGTTGCTTTAAATTATTAGTTTAGCTTCTTACATGGTGGTGGTTTTTCCTGCTCCATTGTGCCCCAAGAAAGATGTAATCTGACCCTCATAGAATCCCAGTGTCAGACCATCCACAGCAAGCTTTTTGCCATGCCGATAGACCTTCACCAAGTTCTTAATATACACCCCTAGTTCAAGATGCGTGGGCTCTTCCTCTGTGCAGACAGCTACAAAATACGAAAGAAGAGTACAGATGAAAGAAATGATCAATATACAGAAATAAAAAAAAGCATTCAGGGCAGTCCTACTTTGTTTATAGTTAATAAATCTATGTTTAAAATTTAAAGTTTAAAGGTAAATGAAGTTATGCTTTTACCTTTTGAATTTGTCTTCTTTCCCTGTATTGTGGGTGCCTGATTTTGCTCTCCTTCTCCAAACCAGTAAGACTTGGTGAATGGGAAGTACCATGGTCTGGGAATACCATACTGACCAGGAAACACCGCCTCAATGTACCAGGTCATGAGGCCATAGATGAAGGCATCGACGTACATCATGATAATGGCAGTAGTGAGACTGTACTCATCCCCTTCCATTGGGCTAGAGATGAGGTTGCTCCACTGGATCCCCACTCCCTGCTCTTCAAACAGGGCAAAATACTCACAGCCAAATCCAAAGGCCACAGGAGAAAGAAGACTCTGCAGATAGAAACTCAGAGTTGGCTCAAGGTATCACAGGTATTTTAAATAATCAAATATTGATTTTTAAGTCAATAATTTGCAAGCCTTTATTTCCTGGTGTTCAATCTTACCTCCCCTGTCAAAAGTACATAAAGAGAGAGGAGCTTAGGATGGGACTAACTTCAGGGATGAACAACTGTGCGGAATTAAGCACTCGGCCAGATATTTTTATTAATAAAATGTCACGCTAGATAAATAAGTTCAGCTGTAAGGATAATGTGTTGTATTCAGAAAAGCATAAAAAATTACATGAAGTGGCCTTACGTGAAGCAAAGTAAAGCAGAAGTGCACATAAACAAAGGAATTCAGATCAGTTGGTTTGACTAAGATAAGATAAACCAGCAAGGTCGCTCCTGAATAAGATACTGGGTTGTATACAGGCTGCACTTTGCCACAGGGTCACTGTTGGAACGTGTGGTGGTGGTTGTAAACTCACAGCGATAACTTTAGCAGAAAGACCCACGTAATCCTCCCAGGCGACACACAGCACGTAAGGCAGGTAGAGTGTAAAGTAAATAATTCCTCCGCACGCCGCAGCCAGGTTTGCCCGAGAAAATGCTGTGCTGATGAGGAAACACTGCATGATAGTGACCACAGCGAAGGATCCCAAAAAGAGGAAGATCACACCAGCATCACTGTAGGGAAGCAGGTTTCCCATCTGCGGACAAAAACAAAAGCAATTATACATTTGTATATTTTTATAATTATATTCTCTGCTGTTGTTGATCATTTATCTACAAAAAAACTAAACAGCAGTGTGCTTCAAATGCATTAAATAATCATAAGATTTACTGGCTTACTGTCACAAGTAAATCAGTTATTAAATTAGTCATGAAGAAGATTAAATATTGGCAATACCCTGAGCGCAAACACAAGTAGTCCAGCACTCATGAGAAGTGGAATAAGACTGCTGATGAACCAACTGAACCACAGGATGCCGTTGTCCAATCCCATAATCCTCATGGTCTCCTTAAGGCGGGCTTCCTTCTCATAGACAACACTTTTTATTATTATAGCCACAGAGTACATCCAAGCTAGGGTCATAAATAGAGGCATGGAGCGGCTCATCACACGCAAGAAACTACAGAAATGTTGAAGGACAAAAAGAAAAGAATACCGAAAAGAATAGTTAGGATTTGGTCGACAAAATACCAACAGCAACAGTGATTTGAAGAGAAACATACATGTCATCGACATAGCATGGATAAGGCATCTGCTGGATGTAGATTCCAGTCTTCTCTTTAGTTCCTGTTACTGCTCTGATGATGCTCTGCTCTATAACATCCTGAAGGTAAGAGAAACCGCCCCAAATGTACCGCATGTCCTCAAATGGGTCAGCTCTGGGGCCAGGGTCCCAGTAACTGCAGCAATAGGGGGAAAAAAAAGATTGATTGGCAAAATATAGGACTACCAATTATTTTCCACAGAATGTTGGCTGAAATGAAAATGACCAAAAATCGACATACGCATCCTTGATCTTGTTGGTGCGCTCCACATTGTCAATATCCATCCGGATTTTGTAGTTGACATGGGGAGGAAGCTCTGAGCTGTTTAGGTCAATATCAGGGAAGACAATTCCAGCCCAGAACTTCCTGTTGTCCAGCAGCCCAAGAGACTCGTTCACTAACTTCTCCTCAGTGCTCACAGCCTCTAATTTATCCAAATTCACACACTGTAAAGAAAGACAATAATTCAGATTATTTTAAACTACCTCCTACTGGACTCACTTATTTATTTATTTATAATTTTTCTAAGCAAGTATATTTGGTTGGAGGCTTGCAATGTTAGCAAACTCTTTCTTAAAAAGAAGGTGATGTTTGGTTCTGTTTAGTGATAAAGATTAATACCATGTCATTAAGATATTCATTTACGTATAAAGGGCATGAATCTTTTAGACTAAAGCTTTCCACTTGCTCCTTTATTTTCACTTCCTTTTTTTATCTGTGTCATAAGTTCATGCGGTCTGCACATTGGGTGACAACTTAGAAGTATGACTACGTGTGTAAAATGAAGTTCCTTTTGTGCACAAAGTGAGGGTGTACATGTAATTTAACTGACCTCCATGAAGCGGGATATGCTCATAATAGCCTGATCGGTTTCATTTAAGACATTTCTCCATGTGTAAGCTGTCCCAGGTGGACGAGTGTCCTCTGACTGCTTGGTCAGGAAACTACTAAGATCCTGTACACTCCACTTAGTACCACTCAGCTGGGCACTGAAGAAATAGGCTGTGACATTGTTCTGTAGTAACATCTGTATGCAAACAAAGCAAGCAGGCAGATGTTACACCTTAACAAACACCCACATTACAGGAGCCTGTAGCTGTATGTAAATTTATCTCTAGAGATGAGCTGGTGATGTGCCCACCACTGGAGGGCAGTAACAAGCAAAAGGATCAACATACCCGTACTAGGTTCACCTCTTCACTGTTCTCCATGAAGTTCCACACCTTGGGCCTGGCTTCATCCCACATTCCACCCAGATCTCTGAGAATTCCAAGCTCCTGAAATGTCCTGTTCACCTAAATCACAGGGAAAAGTATGCAGAGAAATCTATTTTTCCTTTTCACTTCAGATTAGGGGAAGCATTGTAGCACATACGCCAATAATATTCATTTTTCTATGTTGCATTCAGTATTAAAGGTTTTCACCTCTTGGATGATCTTTTGTGTGGCAGGGGTGTGAGGTGTGTACAGAATCTTCCCCATAAGCAGAGGTTTCAGTGCGCTCCAGATCATCCGAGAGATGGGGCTAGTCTCCATCTTCTTTATTAGATTGTTACAGTAGGGTGCTGCAAGAAATAAGATCAAATAAGATTATTAGATTAAAAATATTTTTTTTATTAATAATTATAAATTAATAATTTTAATAATTCTCCTGCCTTGTTGATACCTGATTGGTCAAAAGCTGTTGACTGTATTAACTTTATTAACAAAATTAGTTAAAGTTACCTAGAAAAAAGTCTAAGGATGAAGAAAGTGGCTACTTATAGCTGTGACAATGGGAATCAACCCTCAGCCAATGTTTTATTCCCATCATGTATCAACTCTTACACAAGCCACTGTAGTAATGTGTTCTGCATAGCAGCATTTATAATCCTTCTTTACCCCAAGTAAATTTATTTCAGACAGAGACAGCATGCATTAGCCTAAATAGAGAGTGTGCTTACTGGTCGTGTTGTCGTAGACAGAAACAGGTTCGTCTTCACTGCTGTTGTAGTTGCCAAACATCGCTTTGAAATTGCTGTCCTCGTACCAGTTAAGTGACTTGATTTTAAGGCCGCCACCTTCAGGGTGTCCACACACTATTCGTGACACAGCCTGGTACATCTGACCGGGCGAACCAGTGGCATTCTGGGTCAGGAAGAGGATCTCATTGCGCAGGTCGCTCCAACTCCGCATGCTGGCCAACTGAGAAAAGGTTATAAAGATGTTTTAGAGGCATGAAGGAAAAAAGGGAAGCTGCTAATAAAACTTAGCCAACATGTCTAAGAATTAAACGAAGAGAATTGACCTTAAACACATTAATCAAGTTCCGCTAAGATATTAAAAACCCCCAGTGTTTTTTGATGTTCTTAGTTTTTTTTTTTTTCATTTTTGTTTTTATCTAAAACAAGTCTAATCAAATGTCAAGACTGTTTATCTCTTCTGTTGCCATAGATTCAATATGCAATAACTTATTAAAGGGAGTGACAGCCCTAAGGCCTCCCAAATTGAACTTGCCAAATAAATCGCCACCTTGAAAAGCTTGTTCTGACATTTGATATTGCAAACCCTAACAGGATACACTAAATATGAAAAAAAAAAAATGCAAAAAAAAACCCACTACAAATGTCAAGTGAAGCTCATACACTTTGACCCAGCTACAAATATTACTTCAGTCACTGTTCCCGTGTTTTCCTTACAAACGCATGAGTCAATGAGAAAGCGTGTCATGCGCCGAGGCAAACAGCACAAGAGGGAAAAGTAACTATCGGTCATTCTGAGGTCGTTCAAGAGGTGTGCCGCAGATGTACTCCATGTGAAGTGTTAGCTTTGATTTAGAGAGCCACATCAGCAAGCCAACCTGTCACATGCTTCCAATTTTGTAAAAATGCTCCACTAGAAAAGGGCATACAAGAAAGAAGGGAAACAGGAAAACAGTTGCTTGACTGTTCCAGAACCAGGCACATGCTGAACAAACAGATGTAGAGAAAAAAGCCTTAAACAAATGCAGAAAGTGAAAAAATACTTTTTATTCCAACAAACGGCAACAAGACTCTCATAGAACAACATTTAGTTGTTTTGTCCTCGTCATTAAGCAAATAATACCTGTATTTTGCTGTAATGAGATTCTGCAGCCCCATTGGTCCTGTGTTCAATGAATGAAAGAAGACAGAGGACCTTTTGTGTAAGCACACAGATTCCAGAGCAAAAGTACACCCTGCTAACCAGTTGAATCCTTGGTTCAGGAATCCTTACCTATTCTCTCTTTGTGGGACTCTTTTTGTCTCTGTGCTTGATCAGCTGTGCCTGGTTGTATATCTGTCCAGCTGAGACTTAAAAACAACTCACCCCAAATGTCCCTGAAGGCACACAGCATGGGCTACATCCAGATGCAATGTGTCACTTTAATTTTTAGCTCCCGGTGTACTAGCATTATTACGGAGAGACTCAAATCTTTATTGAAGATTATCCTAACACTTATTGTTCAAAATGACAAATAAAAGGCTCTAAACAGATTGAAATATGCAAACTATGTAGATATAATGTCTGTGCATAATTCTTTATCTGACTCTAAGACTTTAAATGGAAAGCAGACATAGAGGAAAAGAAACTACTGTGGAAATGGGACCAGAAGCAAAAGCAGAAAAGGCTTCTATTGAAGTTCTATTCCATACATTACTGCTACTGTATGTCTGAGATCAAAACACCTTATTGTTTTTAGTCATATACACATGCAAGCTCATATACACTAATTTATTTTGCAAGTGTTTAGACTCACGCTTTAAACATACCTGGTAAAGTTGACTGACATTATCTTGACATCAAAACACTGAGTGACTCCTTGTGCATGCATCTTTTTTGTTTTTGCAGCATTACAATAAATAAATAGTTTATAATTATAGCATTTATATAGCGGCGTTATTACCTCCACCGCTACAGAACCCAGGCTTTCCAAGAGGTTGTCCGTGGCTTTGGCGACATGGAGGGTGGTGTCATTTCTCTCAGATCTTACGTCCGACTAAAAAAAATAATAATAAAAAATGCATATACTGTATATAATAACCAATTATTTAAATCTGACCAATTCAACACAATGTTGTTTATGTAAATACACAATATTGTACATGTAATGGACAACCACTAACAACCACTTTAAGCAAAATGAAAATGTTTTAATGTTAAGATACATTTATTTGCATCTTTATTAGATTCACTTTCCTAGCTCAATCCACAATTTTTCCTAGCTTACTTATTCAATATTCTGCTTAAAATGTTAGGATGACCCTGTCTGCTTTAAGATCATTTGTCTTCCAGTAACTTACTGTATCTAAATTACGGGGCTGTAAAATCAGAGATAAATTTCTTAATGACCCCACGAGAAACTATAAATGTTACATAATACATGCAATGCTGTTCATTCATTTTCACACTAGGAGGTTTAGTAGAAATACCAATGCATATCACTTATTAATTTCTGTTTTATTTTTCTCTTTTCCGGTGAGAAAGTAATTGTCTTAAAATCCTAGTGCTGAATCATTTTCATGAGCAAACGCCTGGAAAGAATATAATGCTCATGGCTTTATAATAAACTTACAAAAAAAAACTAAATCTGCCGTGGCACGCTATAATCAAACTGCATCTCCAGGCTACATGTTAATGTAGGTGTGTTTATAACTCAAGCCAAAACATGTCTGGTCCTCTGCCTGCTCTAAAAGGCCTTGCCCCCTTTCCAACCCTCTCTCTTTCTTTGTACTTCTCTCTTTGTCTCTGCCCTTCTCTTTCGTTGGTTCTGTACAAAGTGCACCTCAGTGGTTGAGTCACCTAGTTTGGTCTCTCAAAAACAGCTGTGGTCAGTGAGATGTATAGGGGAATATTAAAGTTTCCTGATAAGAGCAGATAATAACCTGGTTCTATTCTATCTCTTAACCTTAAACTCTATAACAGTGTATTTTCTCTCCTAAATATAAATGAAGTCATTAAAAATTGGAAAAAAAAACTGCTTATGATCCAAGGGATCCTAAACAAACAATAAAGCTTTATTTTCACCCACAGGTTATTAAACTCATCTCAAATCAAGATCAATTGATGTTCAGGATGTATTTTCAGTTACAATATGTGTTAAGTGTGTAAAGAATTGATTGTGACAAAATTATTTTTTTTTCAAAAAAGCCCTTTACAGTACTTAGTCGGAGCTAAGTGAATGTCTGATCACAATACCCTTGATTATGACTGTGAAATGATTAAGTTATGCTACACAATCAGGCCAGAGTTTTTGGAAGATTTATCTTTCCTAAAATTAAGAATATTTAATATGATTCTGTCTACAATGTAACAATAATCTTTTGTGGTCATATACTTCTATTTCAAGGCTTTTTCTTGCTTTTACTGTAGAAAGAGCTGTTACTTTCTGAGATGTTTTTTTTTTTGTCAGTTAACCTTGTTTCTTTATGTCACTGTCTTACCCTCAAAGGTCTAAAGAAGTCCAGATTGGCCAGGAAGTGTTTCTCGGCTTGGTTCAGCCAGTGCTGAGGTGAGCCACAGATCACGTTTTGGGTAAGTTCTGCTACTTCTCTGTTTGGGAAAGTCACAAATTGTTCCAAGATGGAAGTGTTACACATGGTCCTCAGATGAACCCCATAGCCTCGTGTTAGCACCTGAAACCAGATAAAAGCAAAGAAAAGCCTGAGGTATAAGTAGCTATGTGAGTCTCCATGAGTTAATATGTGTATAGCAGACTGATTGATAATCTATATTAAAAAAAAAAAGAGTAGGAACTAATGTATATACAAAATCCTGGCAAATTCAAGGTAAAAAAAAAAAAAAACTCCGTAGAACTCTTTTAAAGTGTGTGCCACAGTTGCAATGCAGGCATCTTTTGGATCCAATTGCCCACTAACTTGAGGAATCACTTACTGATCTTTTATCCTATAATGAAGTTCTTCTATCCCAACAGATAGGCAATGGTCTGTTCCAGGATGACTCTACCCCCCACCAACAGGACAAGAGGACTCAAAGGATAGTTGATAATGAAAATGATGATAATGATGCGCTATGGCCTTCAGAGGCACCAGCGAGATTTTGAAGCTAAACCCCAGCTGAGGGGATATATAATGGAAAAAAAAAAATGTGTTTTTTTCCAGTCCATTTCCAGACATTCGTAGAGTCTGTGCAAAGACCTGTTGAAACTTGTCTAGCAGTTTGTCATGGGGAAACACTAAAAGTACATTTTTATATTGTTGTTGGTTTTTTTCCTATAATATGTCACCCCTCATTTACTGTAAATGCTGCCTGACTGTGAATAGCCATTTGCTGAATATTTTTTTAAACATAACTTGCTCCTTTTCATATCTGATTTCAGAGAAGCTATGTTAATAATAAATTGCACTATAAAACAGTGAACATGTCTTAAATGCTATTTAAAAATGAAAGTTTTATACCAGTGGAAGAGAAAAGGACAATAAGGTTGCTCTTAATTACATACTGCTTCAGTTAGAGAAACATTTATCCAGTTATAGCACATATTATAGATAATATATTGCTATATAATGTGAAAACTGGGACCAAATGAGTTTAGAATTTGCTCTAGTTTTTGTCTCACTGCTCACCTTTTCCAGGTTCACTTCTGCCATTAAAATCTCCTGTACCACATTATCTGTGATGGAAGCATTTTGCAGGAGGAATGTAGACAGGGTCTCGTTGTCATTTAGGAAGTCTTTAAGCTTGAAACCTAAGAAAAAAACAGAATTAAAATGCTTTAACAAATCCTTTCAAGTTCCTGCAATTCGACCAGACTTGATTCTTTAAAATAAACTGACCCAAATGGTCATCTATAGATTCATTTGAGAAGTTTAATATTTTAGGATAATTATACCTTTTTTCCAAAATTCCCCTTCCTTTCAATGGCATTCCTGCCATGTCCCTATGCCTTTGTTATTATACATGTACGCACACGCTGAATGCGTAGGAGCTCAGTGAGGTGTAGGACCTTTGTATGTTCCTGTTTCTTGCTCCTTTTTTCTGGATTAGGTTTCGGTTATTCTTTAAAAGGTCAAATGCATGCCCCAGCAGGTAAAGCCTGGCAATGCATGGAAAATTCACACAGAGCCTACATTTGGGATAAACATTGGTAACATTTTAGAATGGTGTAGCTTTCCTTCTAAATAGTTTACCATGTAAGGTTTGGAAATGAGAAGCTACAGAAATATTTGAATGCAATCAGTTTTGAGTTCAAATGGTAACCTTTTACATACTATATTTAAATCCAGAAATCTTAAACAGAATCCAGCAGATATTGATATGTGTTTTTCTGACTGTAACATACTTAAGAACTTACTTCACCAAAACGTTAGAATAGATTTCTGGATCATTTAAAATATTTTTAACCTGGCCTTCTTGCAATATGAATGGTAAATGATCCTAAAGTCACGCTCTCAAGTGCCAGGAGTCACACCTCTCTTCAGTGTTGCCATTCACACCTTCACTCCAAGGGCCACTTTAAAAGTCCACTTTAAGTAATGGCCTGGCTGTCTGGCTTCAATGCTCCCATTCTGCTATCTGGCTCTTTGAAGGAACAAAGGCTGGAAGTGTATCCACTCTTTATTCTGGAGAAGGGGACAAAAAGCCCCAGCAGGTGATAGATTCCTACATTTTGAAGCCTTTCCACACTGGATCCACACTCAAGGACAAAAATGGAGAAAGTGTAAACCTGTTGAGGTGTTAAAAGGGAACTGTGGTACCAGTGAGAAAAGGCATTTGCTCAGGGGATGAACACTGCAACTACCAACAAATATGGTCTAAAAACTAATAATTGGAAATGCATTCACTATTATTGAGATTCTTGCATTGTTCATTGATACATTTTTAAAATACAGTGAATCATGAATAAAATTAAACAAAAAATTCACAACCTGGATTTAACTAAGCAAATAGTTAAGAGCCTTCCATTGGATAATGAATTCAGTGATAAATATGGTTTAGCTACAACAATTTCTTTAACCCTAACTGATGCAGTGAGTAGCTTCTCATTTCTTAAACCACCATGTCAGAAGACATACCGTGTGGTCATGGCAAGTGTGTTACTCTGTTTCAGTAGGGTCAAATTATTGGCCTGCATCGAGCAAAGAAAACAACTAAGGAGATTGCTGAAACTACTAAAATTGGGTTAAGAACTGTCCAATGCATTATTAAAACCTGAAAACTTTGAAGAAAAAATGCGATCTGAAAAAAAAACCTTAAACCTTTAGTGGAATGTGAAAAGAGCTCAAGCGACTCAGACTAAACAGCCCTGTAGTCTTAAGATAAAACACAGGCGGATGAAGTCATGCCTAGTGCCTTGGTTCAGTGATGTTATGTGTCCAAAAAATGTATGTTAGCGGATAACCTGAATACACTAAATGACTAGGTTTTTACATCAATAGATTTTTTTTTCTTGCCTGATGGCATGGGCATATTCCAAGATGATGATTCATTGGGCTTAAGCATTAGTTTAGGCAGCATGAGACACCCTTTTCACACATGGATTGTTTACTACAGGGTCCAGACCCTAACCCCATTGGAAATTTTTGGGGTGTACGGGAAAAGGCTTTACACAACGGTCCGACTCTCCCATAATCAATACAAGAACTTGGGAAGAAATGAATATGTCTGGACTGAAATAAATGTTGTGACTTTAAGTAAGCTCATTGAAACAATGCCATGGCGAATAAATACCATGATCGTAGCAAAAAAATTTTTGCCCAGAAGTGCCTAATATGTTCATTGTCTAATTAGATTTAAAAAAATGTCATAAACCAACATTGTAACCAATGCTACAACAAATACCAAAAAGTATTGAATTAAGTTATACAGTACATGTACATAATAATCTACATATAGATCTATGTACATGGATATATTTGGACATTAACAAGCTATAGCACAAGCAGTAAATGCTTTCCTAACAAGAGCAGATAACAAATATTCATGATTAAATAATTCTAATGTTTGAGTTAAAGTATCCTAATTGGAAGAATTATTACCACGCTAAGAATAAACCCTAGATTTCCTGTACAAAAAGATCAGAAATCAATAACTTTTAAATTGCTAGATTACTAAAGTTCAATTATGTGCATTGATTAATACTGCATATGTAAACATTTTCTTTGTCCAACAGCTCAACAAGATTGTACAGTCGAGTTTACACTTTCACAGGAATAATCCATAATCAATATTTGGACACATCTTTAAGCAGCTGAATATATCCCTAGGTACCATATACATTATTTCCAATTATTTCCCTGATTTCCCAATTATTTAGCTGAACTAAAAGCAATTGAATCATATTAAGGACTATTCACTACTATTACTAAATATAATAAGTTGTACAATGCCTTGAGAAAAAAAGGCCCACAACCCTACTGTGATGCTTGTGTGAATGAGTTTAAGCATAACTCACTCAGCAGCTGGGGCCAATAATCACAAACCCGGTGACCCACTGGGCTTTCAAGTCCTTTATCTTTTTATAAGGAGAAAATACTATAGCCGAAATTAAATGTCGGCACAGCAGGAGTAAACACAGAGAGCCTCCACAATACCTGGAAAGCATGTTCAAAGCACCCATGTACTGTACTCAAGTTCTTATAAGGGCAGAGAAATAGATTTTGAAGTGTCTACATTAAATAACCTTTCTTGTTTTTTTCTTCTGAGTATGCTTGTTCTGGTCTCTTCCAAAACTCAGCACCAAAGCTGAACGTTTGTAATTAGTCAGCTTTACTAGTGCCTATTATTTATCAAGATTAAACATCATGTTAGATAGGATGGAAGTATAAAGTTATAAAGCAGCAGTAATATGAGATAACAACTATGTAGACAACATCCTAAAAACAGCAGTGCATTATTAGTGCATTAATGCTGTAATGCTTAGTTTCTCCTATGTAAGAAACATGCACATCATACAGAGCACGTAACGACTAGCAAAAATTTGTATATTTGTAATTATCAATCAAACTTGTATGACAAACTTGTATAGTAATAATGATGCTATTATAAGTCTATAATTGTTTTTAAATATTTAAACTTTTTATCCTGCCAGTTACCTTGCCGAATAAGAAGATAGATATCCTTTTAATGCCAAAATGGAAAACCATGATTAATGGAAGCTTAATATCTGGCCACCAAATTCCAGTTAAAGTAAGACCTTAAGACGCAGGTCAATAAAACGGCCATCAATCAATATTATTTTTCAATTAAACAATACTGTGAACAGATTTTTTAGAATCCATGATTAAAATAGATAAAAAGTTCAGCCTCCTAAATCATCCAACCATGGCTCAATCAGCATCTATGCATTTTCGATAAACAAGAATAAATAACTGAATTAATATATACAAATCACCGTACTTCAAACAGTCTTAACTTGTCAAATTAATAGATAAGCTCGACTTAACAGTTCTTGGACATCAGCTTTTAGAATCCAGTGTGAAATGCATATACTGTCCCTAGTAAAGTATAACTCAGTTAAGACAATGTGTAATTTCTGTGAGTAAAAGAGAAGTTTTAGGATTTTGAGAATTCTGTGCTCATACTAAACAGAAGGAAGAGAAAGGCTGATGTCGCGTGAGGCCTGAATGGAACAGCATGTGTTTGCGTGTGCATGTATATCTTCCTCCAGTCCTCACCCACACAAACCCTGTCACTAACTTGCCTCAGCTCGCCCAAAAGTTCTTAACTCTCAAAACTCCCAGTCGCCCACATCCTCTTTACGTAGATCATTTTGCGCTGTACAAATGGCCTCTTACAGCCCACAACGAATACACATGGATTTACATATTTGATGTTAGACATTTATCAGACATTCACACGAAATGCATGCCTGAACAAAGCAGCATAAAATAGTGCCTAGGGTTATGTTACGCATTAAGCACAAATAAGGAGTTTTTTTCAACACTCCCACTTTAATCTCACCTGATGAGCTGTTCTGCATGTCTTTCACTGCATTGATTAACTCTTTAAACCCATCCAGACTTTTGTCATTTTGACTGTACAGGAGGATTTTCTTGGCATCCGAAAAAAGTCTTGATATTCTGGAAATGTAAAAGGTGAGACATTAAATTAATACTGTATAGTTTGTCACTTGAACAGTACATTCTAGTTTAGTTATTAGAAATAATTTAGTTTACAATTATTTGAATGACTTTTGGGCTGATGCCATGCACAGAGATGCAGGTTTAAACTTACATTGAATCATTGAAGTTGCCGACTACTCCAGGAGATTCTCCCGGGGTGGGGTGACGGAAGCATGGGTTATTGGCATTACACACAATGCCCTGGATCCATGGCAAGGTGCCTGCTGAGGGCATGGCTTTATTGGGAAAGTGACCTGAGACCCACAAAGAGAGAAAGAGAAAAATGTAATTAACTGCCTAAGTAAAAAATATATATTTTTTTTTTCCCACCATGCAAAAGTTCTCACAATACAAAAGGCAAAAGTAAAAAAAAAAAAAAAAAAAAACAGACTGGGAAAAAATAAAGCATGGTTGGCAACTCTACTTGTGCACATCCTCAATTTTTCTGAGGATTGTCAAACAAAAGTTTAAATGAATTGATAGACTTGGGTCCCATCTATGTATTTTTTTGTTATTTCAGTTGTGTAATTTTCAGACTTCTAAAAGGACATGACTCAGATAGCAGCCATGGACCCTGTGATCATCTTATCTGTGGCCTAGGAAACATCAGCACCTTCCAATCTCCTTTCAGAAAAGAACCTATCTTAGAAAGACTTTATTCTAGGAAGAATGATTGCCTAAGCAAAATGTAGGACCTTTGGTCTAAGGCTCATGCCCAAACGAAGGATAACAAGTTTACTTGTGTGACATGTCAAATAAGTAGGTCTGCTATCAGTCAACCTTAAGACTGCCAACTGGCCCTTCACTAAGCTAAGCACAGGACAGATAAGATAACATCCAAAGGACTAGTGTACAGCTAATATATGCTAATCACTGCATGCATTCAACCAACAAATGATCACATCCACCATGCTAACCACATTTCCTAAAACCACGTTCAAGCATGAAGCAATCTGCATTTTTAGTTATTTGTCCTGCTTGTTTTTCTGTTAAGTGAGCATCTCTTTAAAACTGGCCACAGTTTCCTTGTTTCTTACACAGTTGCAACATGCCTGGAAACACATCCTGCATGATTCACAACAAAATGATACCACTGTGTTGAACTAGGGCAGCTTTTATGCAGAACTGAGAGACAGCACAGCAAGTGCTTCCTCCTTCAAGAAGGGACACTAAACCAAGGGCCAAAACAAAACACTGAAAAACACTGTACAAGTAGTGAACTATAATAAGCCCATGTCATGTGATGGAAAATGTGTAATTTGTCGGGAATTTATAATGGTGGTGCACCTGTAATGACAAAGTGGCAATATGCAAAATGTTACTAATGAGTTCTTTGTAGTTAGTAAAACATAGTATCTTGAAACATAAATGGTTGTCCAATAAACACTAAGTGACTTGTTCCATGAAATCTTTTATAACATCAATCAACAAGTTTTACAGTTCAGTTTCACAGGAAGTGATTAAATGTGTCTTAACCTGTACATTTCATTAATATTTTATACCAGTGACAGTGATAACATGCCAGGAGGAATAGCAAAGACGTTGAAGAGCATTAAGGTCCAATAAAGTCCAAGCTGTGATACTGATGTTATAACTGCATGTAACACGTAATAAATTTACTGGTTACTGATTTCAAAGTGCTGATGAGTCCTTACATTTTCTCACCTATAATAAACTCAATGAAGGCAATTCAATTTATTTGATTTTTGATTTATTTTTATTTTTTTTACAGAAATGGATAGGTTGCTTAGAATAAATGATTCTCAACATCGTCATCTAATAAAAAAAAGAACTCTTAAAATAAGGGTTTGTGCCAAATCCTTGTCATGTGAATGTTACATTGGTATTTTGAAGAAAGCTTTCCATATATCAAGTATGGAAAGTAAAAAGTAAAAAAACATTAGAAACACACAACTGGACCTTAACACACTTAAGGACACTTAAGGATCGTTAATGCACCTCTAAGAGAACATTTGCACGAAACAGAACTCCATTACAATGTAAGTGTTTACTGAAAATTGTCTGATTCAAAGGACAATATATTCACCTATTTACTGACACTATATTCACCTTTTTATTACTGATAATGACTGATAAAGTCACATTATGAATGCAGCAGTGAAATAAAAGCCAAGTTCTGTCAAGTCGGCATTCTCACCTCACTGGGATCTTATCTATTGTGCGGAGTGAAAGTGTTAAACCATCCATGGTTTGTTAAAGGATTAATATGATCTATTTTTTGCTAATAAAAAAGCCAGTTTAATTTCACCTATCATGTTTAGTACTGAGCAAACATGCGGTTTTAAAAAGCACTTAAATTTAATTAATATTTATAAACAAAACTGTCATTGCTTTTTTACCACTGAAAATGAATATGACTTACACTCATGTTGTTCATATGGGGGGTAGTTCAATCTCACAGCAATCAAGATGAAGAAAATGAAGAGGGGCCATACGATCTCAATTAGCAGCTGGAACTGTGAAATGTAAACATGTGGAAAGAAAAAGGAGGGAGAGAAAAAAAATCTGGATTAGGCAGAGATCGGGATTTTCATGTAAGTGTGGAAATTGTCCCTCACCCCCCCCAATCAGAGACAAGGTTTTGTCTCTTGCTGATAGAGCTTTCAGGAAAAGAGTGGATTAGCACACCTATCCTGCAGACACAACGTCTGCCGTGGAACTATATAGCTGTTCCATGGCTCCGTTTATTCACAGCATTTACTATTAAAACATTATCAGTCATGTCGTAATAATACATTTGCAGATATAAGAAGCATGCGTGTGAAGCGATCACACAGACATCCTCTAATGTTGTTGCATGTTCAATACTGGTCAATACTGACCATGTGAGGTGAAGATTTGACTGCTTGCTTATTTTTGCAGTGTGGTTTGATTTCTCTTAAGCTTCGATTTTGAAATGTAAAAAAAAGCTTACTGAAACACTGTATAGAACATAAACCCTCAATCCCATTAAAGAATGAACAATGTGTTCCATGGAAATTAGCTATGTGTAAACTCTTAAACGTCCAGGATAAGGTATAGTTGTGGGATTGGAGAAGCATTTCAAGAAGCACAGTTTTATCGTAGTTACTAAGAAGCGTAGATCATTGACCAAATGCACATTAATATGAAATAATAAATAATAAGCCAGAAAGTTAAGGGATTAAAACTGAAGGCCCTTTAGATCATTTAAAGATCTGCATCTTCCATAAATGGGGCCCTGCTACTTCAAAAGATGCTACTTTGTCACTTTTTTATTCCGCAAATGACAGATTTACAACAGGTATTGACCCACGAGTCTCTAGTATAGATTAATATAAAAGAAAAACAATGTCATACAAGGTCACACTAAACATACTGTCATAAACATGGTATGAAGATTTACAGGACAATAAACAAAAAAAAATATTTAAACGCATGATGAGAAATGCATTCTAAATTGTTGATTTCATCTTGCTATTTTGTCCCACTAGTCAGTCACACTGACCTGTAAAAATATGTTACTTACATGCATCAACTTGCCTTCACATGGTTTCTACACCAAACTTACCGTCTGTCGTTTCCTATAAGTGAAGTTCTTCCACAGCAGCAGGCCCAGCTGAGTGGAGACAGACATCTTCACTCAGGTCCTCCTCACGCTGCTCTTTGCAGCTCTCAACTGCAATGACACAAGAGGAGAGCAGGACGAGTAAATAAGAGGCATCCAAGTGCAACCAACAGAGCAGCTCAAAAGTCCAGGCCAAAGTGCAGCAGCCTATCAGAAATCCTCCTGCTCACGTCTTTAATGCCCTCGTCTCTAGTTCTGTCTTGTTGTATCCTGCCCACAACCCGGTTTTAGAGGAACCCATCCCAGAATTCCCGATAATAAAGGACCTTATTGTAGGTGGAGTATCGTTCTCACAGTTCTATGTCCCTGCCCAGTCCTGGCAGGCAGCTGCACAGCAACGACTGCATTTGATCAAAGCCAACAAAAAGTGGGCTGCTATTGTTTCATGCTGATGAAACAATTCATATGCGTTTAGGATGTGTGATTTTTTTCTTGTTATAGCCATCATTGTTTAAAGTCGAATGGAATCTTTACTGATTCAATCAGAATTGAGTCACTCAGAATTGGCTAAGCTGTGTATTTTACTCTAGTAGAAACGGTCTCAAACCTGAAAATTAAATACATCTCTGTGAAATAATTAATACACTTATACCCTAGCACAACATGTATATATAGCCTCCTCACACACACTAAAACTGTTATAATATGATTTTTACATGTCACAACATGTTTTCATTTTCATTTTTTCTTTCAGTATTATGAATACTATAAAAACTATATTACTATCCACATTATTATTCTTATTTTCTTTACCAGACGCTTGATTTTCTCTTCCATGTAAAGGAATTGTCTTTGGGAGTAGTAAAGATTAGCAAAGAAAAGTTTTATGACGCATGACCATTATCATTAAAAAGTATTTGACTGTTTTGATGTATTGTATTGTATGTTTTGATGTTGTTGTGCAATGCCAGTGCATTGTCTTGTGATCCACACAGTTCTTTTTTTAATGCACTAATAAATTGAATCCAAATTCAAATTTTATCTGTCACATACACAGTCATACACAGTACAATATGCAGTGAAATGCTTGGTCCATTTATGGCTTTTAACTTTAAAATTCTTCCGTCACCCCACCCCGGGAGAATCTCCTGGAGTAGTCGGCAACTTCAACGATTCCATATAAGTTTAGACCTGCATCTCTGTGCATGGCATCAGCCTTATAGTAATTCCACTTTAAGTCTAACTTTATGTACATGAAAAGGATTGTTTTGCACTGTCCTTCAATGTTGTACCATAAGTACTTTACAAATGTGAATATAAATGGAATGACAATAAAGTTTATTTGGGTGGATATGTTTTAACAATGAATGAAATACAGAAGCAGACTTCAACATGTATTTTACATTACTGACGTTTTTTTTAAAGAACTACTTGCTTAAAGACACAATAACCTTACCCTGATAACAAATTTAAAACCACACTATTTCACACAGCCTTACTTACTACAATGATACAATTGTGCTTAAGTAGGATGTGGATCTAAGATAATCACACAGTCAGTCTTATAGTGATGTAGTACTTAACCTTTTTTATCCAAGAACTCTATATTCATTTGAATATAGTCATATTCATAACATATGTTCAGTATATTTTATATATTGCGTTATTAAAATGTTGAACAAAAACATTGTTTATATGGTAGCCTCCACTAGACAGGCAAATCAGAAAACAATGAAGAAACATCAGCACCAGAGAAAAATGTTTCCATTCACTGATCACACAGAAATACATTTTTAAGTGTTATAAAGAACAGAAGGAATATGTCGGCATTAACCAGACACAGTGCAAAAGTTCCACTTAACTGGTGTGGTCTGTTAATTATGGAGAAAACCCTAGGCCATATTAACTTTTGGCTGAGACAGGTTAATTTTTTGGGAGAACAGTAAAGATGTGCCAAACCACTTCACATACCTGGGCATGCTTCTTCTACCAGGTGTGTGTAATCAAGTTTGAGCGCAAATGAGACATAGAGGTAACGTAACATAGCATGAGGTCACCTATTTTTTTTTCTTCTCACACATTTTAAGACTGTTATAATATGATTTTTACATGCCGCAACATGTTTTTATTCCTTTTTTCCTTTCAGTATCATACTTATGTATCAATAACCACATTATTATTATTATCCGTTTCTTTAACAGATGCTTGATTTTCTCTTTTATGTATATAGGTTGTCTTTGAGAGTTTATCCGGAGTAGTAAAGGTTATAAAAGAAAAGGTTTATGATTCATATCCAGTATCACTTAAAAGCCTTTTGGCACCTATTTGTTTTTCATCTATTCATCTTCTACTCCGCTTATCCTATGTACAGTAGACTTTGGGCATGAGGTGGGGTATGCCTGGATAGGGTGCCAATTTATCGCAGGACACACACTCTTTTACACAATATGCGCAAGTTTGGAATGCCAGGTAACATAATCTGCATGTGGTCGGACTGCTGAAGGAAACTGGAATACCTAGAGGAAAACCACCAAGCACATGGAGAACACGCTAAGTCAATGCACACAAACCTGAGGAACCCCGAAACAAACGTGACGTCACCTATTTGTTTTTGTAAAATAAATAAATAACAAATGAGTTGGTGGCAATTTATATCTCACCCTTTCAAATCAAGATGACACGAGCACGTGTGACAAATTTTTTTTAAGGGGGATAACAGATACACCCAAAAATAGTCACTCTTCATGTTCAAAAGAGAAAACGATTCAAGCAAATAAAGATTGTCTTTCGTATAATGAAGTGTCTGATTTCCACAGCTACGTGTATTTATGAACCTCTTATTATCCATGTGCTTTTTTCTCCGACTAGTGGAAACATGTCTCAAACATTCTGTAGAGCACTTCTCTAATACTGTACGTCACGCTTACATGGGTGAAGCCTGTATAAGTGGGATAATTCTGTGTCCGTGAGAACTTTGGGGAAATGTGTTAAGAAATCAGGTAGACGCCAAAATCAATGCGAACTTCCAGTTTAATTTAAGTTTAGTTGAACCAGTTTGTGGTTTGAACTAATTCCATGGGGTATTCAGTACCAGCATCACTGTTCCTTTTGTTTGTCCCTTTTTTTTTTTTTTTTTTAAAGAAAACTACTGTACTGTTACTTTTACAGCGTAACAAATCCCAAATGTTTGTCTGTTGGGAGACAAACTTTGTAGCAAGTTATATTTTCCTTAAAAAAAGAGAAGAAGAAAAAGAAGAAGAAGGAGAAGAAGCTCGTATGAAGTCATTATGAATCTGTTTTCCAAACAAAACCACACTGTAGTATAGAATAATAGAATAGAATAATATTAATAATGGCAGGACTTTAAGACATGTTCTCGTTCACTTAAAATAATTTGAACATAAAAAAACCCTCTCCAGCCGTTAATCAAGTGAAAGATGATGAGATTATCAGTATACAGACTCGCACTTATTACTCCTAACACTTTACATGAAACGTGAGAGCGAAAAGAAAGCAAAAAGCGATTGTGCTTTACCTTTTCTCCAGCACACCTTGATGGTTTGTTCTCGGGCATTCGCTGTGTTTCCGTATACCACTCGGTTTCAAACTCTTTTCCCCATTCAGTCCCTCCTGCTCGATGTGTGTTTGTGTGTTGTTAAAGCGAGTCTGTCTTTTTGGCAAAGAGCATCTGTTCCGTTCGCTAGCGGCTTTATAGAGCAGGCAGGACGCACACTAAAGAGGTTACCTCCGGTCACGAGGAACGAGAGCGCGCGCGCGCGCCTGCGTGCGTAAGTCTGTGTGTGTGTGTGTGTGTGAGTGGGTGTGGGTAGGTGCATCCTACTCAGTGGGCGAATATCCAGTAAAAAAAAAAAAAAATGCCCGAGATGAGCCAATGCACTAACTAGTAAACAGTGCTTTTATGTCATTATTATTTTTATATACAGTGGTTTATATATAGTAGGATGCTCTTTTGAACTGTTTATCTTACACTGATAATATAAATGTGTTTTTTTATTCATTTATTTATTTTCACAATGTGACAAGTTGGACAGCACGGTGGCTTAGTGGTCAACACTGTCGCCTTGCACCTCCAGGATCTGTGGTCGATTCCCAGCCAGGCTCGATTCCCGCCTCCATGTGCTTTATGACTTTCCTCCAGGTGCTCCGGTTTACTCCCACAGTCCAAAGACATGCAGATTAGGCTAATTGTAGTGTAGTGTGTGAATGAGTGTGTGAGTGCATGTGTGTGTGCACATGGAGTGTCTGCGATGTCCAGGGTGTACCCCACCTTGTGCCCTTAGTCTCCTGGGATACGCCCTTAGGCCCCTGTGACGCTGTATATAGGACAAATCGATATAGACAATGAGTAAGTGATGAAGCGAATATGAGTGTGACTAGTAATTGATTATCACTCACTCATAGTCTATACACTTTATACTGTAAAAAAAGCGATAAACCTGCATGTCTTTGGGTTATAGGAGGACACCAGGGTACCTGGAGGAAACCCACCAAGCATGGGGAGAACATATAAACTCCATGCACACACACCAGTCAGTGCTAACCATTAAGCCACTGTGCCACCTGTAATTGATAAATCTATATTATTAATTTATCAGATATCTAAATTAATTATACAATGTTCAAGTAATAAACAAACAATTCATAGATAGTATAGCTTCATTAGTTACATCTAATTACACTTCTATAATACTGTTTGACTTATCTTAGAAGTGGGATGTCAATTCAATCTCCAAAGCAGCATGAAGTTGATGTCGCCATATTTATCTGATTATTGCTTAGCTGTGATAATAATGTGGATGTAATGCCACAAAACAGCGAACTGTTTAGTCTATGTTACAGTTTAAGTGAAGTGAATATGTTTGCATGCTTATTGATGTCAAACAAACCCTAGGTAAAAAATTACTTTCAAGTTGAAGAGGTCCTTTGCTTACTGCTGATGTTGTGACCAGATTGGTGTTACTTGTTGAACTTGGGGTTGAGAAGAGCTTCCCAATGTTTCTGATTTTAGGGAGGTATATGGGTTTTAGTCAAACAGCATAAGACAAATCTGTCAACATTGACAATATTGCTGTCTCACAGAGTCCTGGTCTAATTCTGAGGCCTGTGATGGACTGGTGCCCACTGGACAGCTTGGAACATACTCCCAGCTATCCAGAGTGTGCTCTAATCTGTTTCTGGGCTGGAACTTGGATCCTGACCAGGATAAAGCACTCACTGATTAAGCACTTAAATTTCATTTTTAAAATAACTACATATTTATTCTATCTATTTTTGTTCACATTTTTTCCTGTTTTATGATATTCTCTTCTTATGAGCCTTAAGGTTACATCTCCCATATCTAGGACCATTTTATTGGCCTGTGTAATAAAATCTTTTTAAAAAAAAATGGAAAGCCACATTAACAATTTGTCCACGAGAATAGATGATTCATGTTTTCACTACTTCATGCTGATGGTAAATGCATTTGTGAAACCACAGCACTGAGCCTAATCACAGACTATTGATAGCATTAGAGCAGCCAAAGGTCACCTGGGCTGACTCAACCTTTGAACATGATGCTTCTCAAACACTTTACATTTTTCACATGCTTGGTTGAGAATAGTTTCCTTATTATTGTCATTCAGAGCATAATATTGCTTAATAGTTAACAGGACAACAGTACAACTTAACATTACTTAACTAAAGCAAAAAAGAAACAAGGCCTGTTTAGTCATTACACATACACATGCAATACAGTACAACAGTGATTCTTTTCATAGCCCAATTTTGACAACAGTAGGGGGTTGAAAGAGGTCAGCTCTGAAGTGACAGCACAGGCAGTACAGAATCTTTCTCCAGACTTACCACTTTACTATGACCACTTTCCAAATTAAAGTCCATTCCCTGGCTTTTCCTCTTTGTATTGTATTTCAGTTCATACTTTTTACACTTGTAAAAATGATGCAATGGGTTTATATATGAGATAAAATCAGGGTGAAATATTTAAGAAATCTCTTTGCTTTAGTTGAAATCAGATTTTTTTATATTTATTTCTAAACCTTATCTTTGATTTAAGGCCAAAGTGCAGTGCTCTTCCAAACTTGACTCATTTGTACTCTCACTGAGGTCATTACGTTACCAGGTTCAAAGGTAACAATTGTTTTGATATACAATTAAATTTTTTTAATTTGATTTATTTGTACCTGTCTTCCTCCTTTATTTTAATTTATTCTGTGGTAATGAGATAATTTCAAAATAATGTTGTTTTTTTTTAATAAGTAAAATATTGTACTGAATGACTCTGATTTGAATGGGTCATTGTGCTTCTGAAAAGAAATGAAAGAACACGAGAGAGGGAGAAAATCCACAGATTTGTCTTTCTGGTTAGAAATCTACTCTACAGTGTTTATTAAAGGAAGACTGGGATCCACAATATGGAAATTTCATACACACTCAGCATGCCTTACATACTGACCACAGGTAACCCCGCGCGCTCCCAATCTGGGGGAAAGGTCGAGTGACGTCATGGCCCGCTTGCTGGTCCAGACAGATGCTGCAGTACAGCGCGTTCGCGGAAGTGATGAGTCCGTGTCCGACATTAGTGATGACGAAAGACATCACAGAATGAGGAAATAACGGAATGAGCGAAAGCTCTGCCAAGCACAGTCACGGGGACATGCTGTCTCTTCCCGAAAACCTATTTATGAGGGGTTATTCTTCTAAACTTGTAAACTGAACGTCAACTCTAGAGACTGGGCTGTAGAATTCCCATAATCACAAAACCAGGGACCCTATACTCCCCATAGACCCTAGATCTATCTATCTATCTATCTATCTATCTATCTATCTATCTATCTATCTATCTATCTATCTATCTATCAGATGGTGGGAATCTCACCCCATTTTCACCTTTTTGCCTCATCAAACCAATTTAAGGTTGTCTAATTTTTTTATCCAAATATATAGGAAAAAACTCAAGCAACATATTAATATTTTAAAGAGAGAACTTTGTGTCTGTAAAAGGCTACGGAATAAAAAGCTCATGGCTAACTAGGCAAAATATACTGGCTGGGCCGGAAAAAAGGCCATCATTTCAGAAGTGGCAAATAACTGAATTTTATTTCATTTTATTTAAAATAAAAATGGGTCATATAGGCAAAGAAATAACACAGATCACATGATCACATGTTTTTCTGGTTGTTTTTGGGTTTTTTTATGATGAAAAAAAATGCTCATTTTAAGAGTTCTACAGTTTTGCCACGGCATTCCCATATTACGGTAGTGGTAAAATTTACACGTTATAAAAGTCATGATAACCTTTGTTGTACCTATCATATCCAAAAACCCAAATGCACAGTATGATGTCTGAAGCCTCTCTGTTATCAAGGCTTCCATAAAAGCTGATATATGGCTCAGTTGGTTAAGACTGTGGGTTACTGAGCTATTGATTGGATGGTTGGGGGTTCAAGCCCCAGCAGTACCATGATTCCATTCTTGAGCTCTTGAGGAAGACCCCTAGCTCTATCTGCTCCAGAGGTGCTGTATCCTGGCTTAACCTGTAGTCTGATTTGAGCTTCCTAACTGGATATGCAATTCACTATGCTGTAAGGTACATGTGATTTTAATTTAATCTTATCTCTTTTATTTTTTAATCAACATTGATCTATGCTGTGTTGCTGGCACTAATCTGTGCTTTTAAGGGTTTTAAAAACTGTCTGACACATTATTCCACCCTAAAAGAACTGTGCTGAACCTTCAAGTTTGTGTAAAGAAATGTAGTCAGGAAGAAATATTGAGTGGCGATCACTTAAATGCTTATTAAAGATGCATGGTTAAACATTGACAGTAGGTAGGTAAAACGTTATTGTCATTGCATCGTACAGGTATTCAGCAACAAAATGCAGTTTAGCATCTATCGGAAGTGCAAAATAGTAGTGTAGTGAAAACAACAGTTATGTTTAGTTGTAAAATTATTATTCCATAACAATGTGATGAAAACTCACATGATTAGGATTAAACAGCTCTGTGGGAATACGAAAACCACTTGCTAGTAAGACTCATTAGGAAAACACTTTAATTTACCAGGGAACATAGTTTGTACAAGTTTGAACTTTTGAGCAATGTAAAAAGGTCATGTGGTCTGATGAGTTCTGATTGACCCTATTCAATAGTGATGTCAGGATAAAAAGAAAAGCACATGAAGCGATGCACCCATCATGGATAGTGTCCAATGTCTGGAGGCAGTACTGTATATTATCTGGTATTGTTTAACTTAGTCAGCAAAGTTATTTGCCAATAAAATGAATCAGTGGATGATCTAAATATGTTAAATACATTACATTTAGGCATTTGGCAGACACTCTCATCCAGAGCGACTTACATTTTTATCTAATTACACACCTGAGCAGTTGAGGGTTAAGGGCCTTGCTCAAGGGTCCAACAGTGGCAACTTGGTGGTCGTGGGGTTTGAACCTGGGATCTTCCGAACCGTAGTCCAATGCCTTAACCACTGAGCTACCCCTGGGCCTGGTCAGGGCATAACATATTTTTTTTCTTCCCTGATGGAAAAGGCACATTTCTGGATTTAAACTGTGAAAATGTGGTACTGCAAGCATAAGGAGTCATTTTCACACATGAATTTGCCACCGCACTGTGCACCATAATCAAAGCTAAAGGTGATCAAGACAATGCATCATTGTAAACACTGAAATAATTGAAAAGTTGGATTATGTGATCAGAACCATCAAGAAATCCAACAATTATTTTATTTTATTTTAAGCTTAAAGGAGATATAATTCCAAAGTAAAGCACTACACCTGTACCATCAATGCACTTTGACAAAAATAAAAATAAAATAGAAAAAAGGTGACTATTTCAGCCACAGTCTACAGATTTCATTGTGTGATATGGGCTTATAAAGGGCCTTGACAGGTTTTAGTGCTGGACCCATTTTGTCAATGCAAATGTAGATAAACAGTTTAGATGAACATGGCTGCCTCTTCTACTGTTACTAACTTCACCAAAAGGTAAATAATGCTGTGTCTAATATTAGTTCCATTGTAAACTTAACAGTATTTTTTGATTGCCTAGTATTATTAACACGAAGGTTATACAATAATGTGGTTTCAAATAACCATTAAATACAGTAAGGGTTAAACAAATGTTTATTATGTAGACTACCATATGTCGTGCAACATAAATTTTTCCAAATAAAACCATGTGATGTGTGTAAGCCTTTGAAAAAGCATGGGGTGCACTGGTGGTATCGTGTTTCCCAAGTGCATTATTCTTTAAAGCTGACTAAACTCAACTTGTCCTGTGGGACAAAGTATCCTGAGCCTGCAGAATCTGACAGGCTGCTACAGGAAGGCTCAGGCTGCGATAAGGGAAAAGTGTTTTTTTTCTTTAAGGTTTTCAGAGCAAATAAAAATGCACAACAAAACATACTGTACTACAACAACATGTGCATTGTGTGCCCCAAAAGATGTAAACAGCTTATCATCACATCGATATGGGGGCCAAACTGTTATAACAAAGTTGGACTAATACAGGTGTCCAAAATGTTCTTGTATTCTGTAGCATTACGATTTCTATTCATCGAAGCAAGGGGCCCAAACCTGTTCCAGCATGACAATACTCCTGTACACAAAGAGATGTTACCTGACCTGACTTCAGTAATGTACTGTACTTGTTGCTGAATAAGAAATCCCCAGAGCCAAACCCAAAAATCCATTGGAAAACCTTCCCAGAAGTAGGGAGGTTTTTATGATAGCAGAGGAAGACTCATTATTGCCCATGGTTTTGGAATATACAGGTAAAACATTTCGGTGTAAGGGTCAGATGTCCACATAATTTTGGCTATACAGTCTATGCAATGGCAAGACACAGATAAACAAAATTATGCTGACATTAATTTGTTCTTTTGTTTTGTTTTGTTTCTAGAGATTCATGTGATTTGGGATGAAAGTTCAAATCCTGGGACCCAATAGAGGAATTGCAGAGTGCCATTAAAGGAGGTAAACAACTTCACAAAAAAACACACACCCCTAAACCACAATGCAATGTGGTCTATGATTATAAAAAGCATTAGGTCATAAATGGCTTAAGAAAATGTAAGAATTGACTGACTCAATTGAAATATGATGCCTGACCTTACATCGTAAACCGGTAATTTGTTGTGTAGTGGTAGGTATAATGTCATGCGAGACATTCTAACCTTAACCTTAATGATAAATCTTCTAGATTTACACCCTAAATTATTACATAAGAAACTGTAATACTCTGCGCAGATCTACACAAAATAAAATACAGATATCAAACAATTTGATTCATCAGTTAAAAGCTTATGATAAGAGGATGTTTACACAAAACCATGTTGTAACATCACCAGATTACCCTATCTGCAAGCATTATCTTGCAGCTGCAAGACAGACATTTTTAAGTACATGGCAAATAATAGAACCAGGAAAGATCGGATCCACACAATCAAAGTTAAACTGTTAACACATATCTATTAACTATTCTGATGTGTATGATTCCGACCATTTACTCTTATATAGACCTGTATTAAATCTACATAGCTTTCAATATAGAAAATTTTATGGCTATTTTCTATATAATATGTCTTTGACACATTCATTAATTTTCTATATTGCATATATTTTTTAGGGTCATAATAAGCCTCTCCTAGGAGACTTTGGGCATGTTGTGGGTGCCATCACAGGGCAGACACACACACTATCAGCTATTCTGGGAATGCCAGTTAGCCAAGTCAGCATGTGTTTGGACTGTGAGAGGAAACCGAAGTACTTAAGAGAAAATACACCAAGCATGAACATGCAAACTACACACACAGACCTGAGGCAGGAATTGAACCCTTGACCCTGGAGTTGCTAGGCCACAGTACAATACAATTACGTCACTATGCTACTACCGAGCTAATATATTCTTTCTGGTAATTAATTTAATTTAATTTTTATTTTTCAATGAACTTGCTATTTAATTGTTAAAATTGATTAGGTTATGATGCAATAAATAAATAAATAAATAAATAAATAGATAGATAAAACACTTGGAAGTTTTACTAACATTTACCAGCTGTACAACTACTAGTAGATTTTACTGTTGTGTTTCACTTACAGTTATAAAGAGAATTAGACTGAACATCCAACAAACCTATTAATTCATTCATTGTGAGGTTGCTTGTTGGTGACGTCAGATTCATAAACTCACACCAAGGTACCATTATACCAGTACTTAAAGCGCTGGAATTTGTTTTATCTATTACATTAGATCGCCCTCTAGTGGACAGAGAAATACATTTCCAATGTGAAGCCCAACGTGTTTACTACAGCTGTTTACAGTATAGTAACTGGGTGGGATCGATCCATCCACCTGTATCTCCCTCCCTCCCTGTTTCTCTTCTCTCCCCCTCTCTCTCTGTCTTGGCACACACACATACACACACACACACACACACTAATGCCCACCCTCTCCCTGGTACAACAGCGAACAATAGAACAATGGCTCCCTTCTCCATCGCGCCTTGGCAGCTCGGTGCCATTGCCGGAGTCAGCTCGTAATGCTGCTTTACACGGGGGAAGATGGGCGAGCAGAGACGATCAGCATCAAGCTCCTATCAGCCGAGGTCTATCTGGAGAAAGGTGGATTTAGTCTTTCGATCACTGACACATACAGATAAGTCACAGTGATGGCTGGACAATTTTGGGGGGTAAAATTTAAGAAAGAGCACAAAGAGTCTCGGGAAATAGGCTACACCTATGGCGTTGACTAAATAGAATAGTTTACAAGGATTTGCTTGAAATGCTTAATTAACTTGTGTATTCTTTGAAGACAAAGTGCAGTGTATTAATAGTCTGTATGAGATATTTGTTACCTCTAGTCCACAATAAACTATTGATGTACAGTATATATTACTAGCTAAAGCTACACGTAAGCTGAATTGTAATATGCTGTTTATTGTAGAATTACACGTCTATTACCAGACGTATTTGATTGTTTCTACCACACGACGCCATAAAAGGGTTGTACGCGTCGTGGCTTGTATTTGTTTCTTTGTTTGTTTTAACGAACTTCCGGAATGGGCGTGGCTATAGTATCGATTAGACTAATTGATGTCCCTGACCGTGGTGTTGATTCGGCCTGTATCCGTTAAAGGTGATCAACATTAATGCTACCATTAATTTTGTATTGATAATGCGTTATCATTTAATACATTTAACATCTAGCTTATACGGCATGTACTTATTCTGTAGGAAAGTTTTGTAGGTTTGTACAAGCGCACAGCGTTGCTGTTTGGGAATAAATGAAGATACTTTATTATTATTATTATTATTATTATTATTATTATTATAGCCAATCAAATAGGCTAACTACATCCATATAGGCATTTATTAAAACTGGTAAATTTAAAAATTAATTAATTAGGTTTTTAAACTGGGCTATGTGATTTATTATTATTATTATTATTATTATTATAATTATTATCATTATTATATATCCATCTAATAATAATAATAATAATAATTATTATTATTATTATTATTATTATTATATATGTGTATTTCTTTGCAATAGTACAGGGTAGAAAGCTATTTTGTTTTATTTACATATAAAAAAACTTTACAATTTAAAATCATCACATTTAATGTCTATAAAAATTATATAAAATTACATTACATGAATTATATATATATATACATAAAAAAAAAAAAAACATGCCCATTGGAGGGGGTTTTAAAATTGGCGGTGTCGTCGTGCGTCCCAGCATCCCTTGCGCGCGCATCCTCGGCCAGCTCGCGGCGTGAGTGGACGATGCGTTTCTGTTCCGGCTACACCTGCTCAGTCCGGCCGGAAGTGCAGCGCTGTTAATCCTGAAGTATTAATCCTTCTTTACCTGGAGGCAGGAGAGACGATATTAGTTCGCTGCGTTCGCGGGGAGACGCGTTTGCGCGCCTGATCTGATGGACGCGTCGTGTTAGTGCGCGGCACGCGGTGGATGCGGGGGTCAAACACACTTCATCGGCTCCCCGCAACTTGGGCTCATTGTTGTTTTCTTGCGCCGAAGCGTTGAGGTCTGTGCGACTCAAACCTGCAATGGGATGCTGCGGTAGCGCAGAGGTGAGGGAAGCGTGCCATCCTCCGCCTACACCGGCCCTCTGTCGAGCCGGAGACAGAAATCTGACGGAGATGTAGCGCGTGCTGTGATGTGATGTGCTGTGCTGTGTTATTGGGTTGTGATTTAATGTGATGTGTTATTGTGTTGTTTTTGTGTCAATGCCGCCGCGGACTTCACGCCTTGTTGTTGTTGTTTTTGTTTTTAAACACCAGGTTGCAAACCGTGTTGGTTTAATCCTATAGGATCCAGGATGTCCTGGTCTTCCTCCCATAGCGGAGCAGGATGCACTTGACTCTCTAAGTGTTGGTCATTTTGCCTTGTGGATTTCACCGTGTGTGTGTTGTGTGTTAGTGTGCATCCCCTAGTGTACTGATGCGCGAAATATCCCTGCAGCTCCTCTCCGTTTGGAGCCCATCAGGATAAGATGGACTGAGATTTGCTCTCGGTTCAATTGCAGATAATTTCTGAGTGCAGTCTCATGCACTCAAAACGAATATCTGGCACATTTTAACTCTACCTTCAGGATACTACTGTCTTATGCAGGACATTTGATCAAGCACTGCTTCTCGAAGCTCGTGCTCTGTGTTAGTTGCATGCAGTGAGTGCTGTTTGACTGGGATGACATTGCATTTGTGCATTTCAGAGGGTGAAAAGAGAATGGAAACCCTTGGAGGACCGAAGCTGCACAGATCTCCCATGGTTCCTTCTATTTATGCTCTTCTGCGGAGGAATGGTGAGCTACTTATTCAGGACTTCAGATAATAACAGCCTAAAGACACACGCTGATGTACTCTTCATAAGGCATTATTATCTATCATAAACACGGGGCTTAATATTGATCGTATTTTAACTCGGGCCCAAGAGTAATTAAAAGTTACTATTAAAAATGTATTAGCAGGTTGGATTATTTTTAGTACTTAAATATATATGGGTGTTTGGGGAATTGCCCTGTTATTATGCATGTTTTAGGTTGCGATAGCTGTTTAAAGGGGTCTCCAGCTCTATTTTCTCAGGCTTAGAACTGAATGAGAGCACCAATTAATGTCTAAAATACAAGTTTAGTTTTACGGAATTACATAAATCAAGTTCAAGATATTTGTTTTGAATTTGACATTGTGAATATAACCCTAAATGTCTCCATCAACCTTTTTTCTGCTTATAACAAGCCATGTTCTGGGTTTGCTAAACAAATGAGAGAGGGTAATACTGTTTATTTCTAAGCGAGCACCTCTAGTTTCAGGTCCAATGTGCCAACTTCAGCAGAATAATGCATATAAGTGCATATGATTTGATACACAACACAACAAAATAAAATTTCAAACAAAAGAAAAGCTGAGTTGGTTTGTGTTTAGAAAACTTGAGTCATTGACTTATGCCCCCCCCCCTCCCCTTTTTTCTTTTTTAAGAGTTTTTATCAATTTTGTAGTATCTTGGCAAGACATGGTTCAGTCTATTGGAATACTTGGGCAAGTCTGCTTCCAGATTGCAGTCCAATATTTGATGAACCTTGACATATAAAGTCATTGATTTTTAGAATTTAGCTGAAGCTAGCTGTTTTGAAACTCATCCCAATAAAACAACCCCTCCCTTTAGCGGTCCCTCTTCTAAAGCAAAACCCTAAAAAACACATACACAACACCTGCCTGATAGGGTAATAGTGGGTGGATTTTTTTTTCTGGACCATGCAATTTATTGACAAGTGGCAAAATAGAAGGACAGCTTTATTAAGTATTGTGTATTTACTAAATAATGTGTATTCCTAGCTCATGGCCAGTATTCCAGAGTTATGCCCCAGATTCACCACAACGTGTCCATTATAAAGCGGTTACAGAAGATGAATGTATGATTCAATACAACTTTAAACAATGCATAAATGAGAATAAAACAATGCTTAAATGAATTTCTATCATAACTAAGTCTCATAGTGTTTTACATAATACCACAAACTAGAAAGGAATGACACGATCTAAAAGAAATGTTTTTTCCACAATATTAATGATACTTTATACTGTATACTGTATATGCACCATAATAGATTTGAGTCCACACAGCTAGAATGAGATTTGTTTTCTATAATCTTGTTCGATGTGTGCTGAATGCTTATTGTTGTTTGCTTGTTTTTAGGGTGCTATCTGTGGTTACACTATAGTGACAGGCGGTGCAGCACGCCTGGTGTTTGGATATGACAGCTACGGCAACACTTGCGGCCAGAGGAATGAGGCCATTGAAGGGGTCAAGCTCAGCGGCTTGGACCACAGTGACAGAAAGTGAGTCTGCTCTTTTATGCTTTCTTCTGCGTCCTTGCAGCGTCTGTGAACAATTCGGTGCCCTTCGATTATCACATCCATGCATATGTGAGCTAGCTGTGACTTCACCTTCAGACTAGAGAGGCCTGCTAAAGCCACACAAAGGCATAAATAATTCAGAAAGGATCTTAAGGGGGCCGGAGTCACAACCCGCACAGTGCTTAATGGACTACAGGAAGAGTTTTTTTTTTTTTTCTCCCCAATTCATTTGCATTCATGTCAAACTAATTTGCCCTCTCTGTGTTTGGAATAAAGTGTGCTCTTCTCTTTTGTTAGTACTTCATAAATATGGCTTGGTAGAAGCAAGGTCATTCAGTAATGGAGCTTTCACTTGTGTGCACTGATAATGTGAGTCTGCTCAAGTCGTCCTACAGTATGTGTCCCATGCTTTATGAACCAGAACTGCTTGTTCACAACCGCACCCACCTGACCTGTCTTATCAAACTGCAAACTTTCAAGTTCATCAGGAAATTTGTTATCAGGATAATTATGCACACTTTAATTAAAAACTGTTGTTTAAGCCTTGTTTTTTATCCTCAGTCTGTATTTCTAGGCCTTTATGGCTCTTGCTCTAGTTTCAGGTTATCTTGTTCTCATTTTCGGGTCTTTGCCCTTTCGGTCTAGTCATTTGAACTGCTTATTGTTTATGATTTTTGCTCTTTTCTGCATGCTTTTTTTTCCCGACATTGCATTTACCATCTATTAAGCTAAAGCAATCTTTGCTTACTGTCTTTGCTGACTCATACCAGCGGAAACACAAGGCTGAATCAAGCTTAACGTTGAGGTTTGAGTGTCAGTATTTTTATACTGGGAAATGAGTCCTTTAATTAATTCACTGCTGAAGGATCTTGCTTTGTTCTGTGTGTCACTTGGTAGATGATGTCCCAGATGCTACTAGCTTGAAATGACTCGATTAACTATCTGATAAAATCCCAAAAATTAGAAGATGCCATATATTAATGGCGTTCTCAGAGATCATGCCAATAAACCATATGAACAGGAAGCTGCCTCACCGAGCTAAGTCGGCTTTCCAAGACGTCTGATTAACTTGAATTAAATTAAGAGCATCATAGGTAATTTCCTAAAAAAAATGCTGGCACACTGTGAGAATCGAAAACACCTCAAATTGAGCGAACAGGAAATCACTTTGCAGAGGGTGACACCTTTAAAAGTGTGTAGGTTTTCTATTTATGAGTGACTTTGTGTGGGAGTTAAGGCAGGATTATACCTTTTTGGCTCGTTTAGTGCATTTTACTTTGTATTACGTACTACTAGCTAAGTTCTTAGTACTACTGTGTATTTGGAGTACTGTCTTACGTTAAATATTTTTGTTCATGCTTGTTCTTACAATTTGTTAGGCATGCAGTAAGAGGAAATAAGTATTCAGACACTATTGAGGGTCGAATATCAACTTCAGATTCATACACATGTTTTGACATTGTACTTAAAAATATAAAGAAATAAATATGCATTTATAAGCAAGAATGCATAAAAAGGCAACTAATAGGGAAATAAAGTAGAGGAAATACATTAAGACATGATAATCAAGTTTAAGTAATATGAGTATAAGTAATTAGGTTTTTGCATCATTGTGATTAAATTTGGCCCGTGCCTCTTGGCAAATCATCTGCAATTTCCCAAGATTATGAGGGTCCCATGGTTAGCTAGGCTATGCATGGTCTTCTTGTGATATTTTGACTGTATGCTTGGGTTCATTTTCTTGTAGAAAGTTGTTTTATCTTCTCCACAGATTCAATTTCTTGGCAGATGAGATCAAGTTCTCCTTTGATATGTCCCGGTACATCACTCTGTTCATATTTTGTTTGATGACGTGTAATGCCGCAGTTCTGTTTGCAGACAAGCACAACATTTCTTTCTCCAAATATGAAAGGGAATTTTATTGCCAAAAAGATATTAATTAATTTTCTTTGCTGAGGAGCTGTTTGGATTTGTCTAAATGTTTTTAGACACACACGTATGTGCTCCTTGCATATCAAAGGAGTTTTGTGTGAGGTATAGAAACAGAGATGATCACAGTTTATTGGTATTGTTTCCAGTTAGTGTAAGTGTTATTCCTGATGCTTTCTGGTCATCCTGCTCCTCTGTTCTCTAGAGCATGATTTAGTTTTTAATCTTACATTTAGTTTTTAATAATGCATGTGTTTTTTAAACGGTGTCTGAAAGTGTGTTCTGATTTATAGGTAAGTCATGTCATCAAAAGTCATGTGTGTATGTATGTATATATAATACATTATATTTTTTATTAATTACAAGTATATTCAATGATGACTGTGTACCTGTAATTGTACAGTAACACTTTCTCGCCCGTAAGGGTAAAAGCAGAAATAATGTATTTACATTTAAATTCTCTATTATCTAACAATGTCCCTCAGGGGACCATATTGGGTCCTGTCTAATTTTAGAAACTGCAAGTATTATTTTTATGCTGCTGCTGTATTTTGTTGTATGCAGCTGTAAGTGCTTATTTGTTTTGTGAATTTATTGTTACAAAATGTATAAAAAGCGCATTATATACCGAATGCCAGTTCAGGGACTCCATAAACAGATGAATACTCTCTTAAAAATGACCATGTCACCACTTATGTTTGTTTCGGTGTAGGAAATAATTGCCTGAAATCAGTGATTTATAGTCATCATGTTGGAGGATGCTGGGTGTTATCTCTGATGATGACACATTTAAACTAAGGAAGACTGACTTTGCCCAGACAAGAACCTTCTACTTTATTGCTTTGAAACCTGCTCAGTTGCATTTTGGTCTCAGTGAATTAAATGAACGTGTGTAAAAAAAAAAAAAAAAACTGTGCAAATTTACACAACGATTTGGATGCACATAATATTAAATCGAAGTAGACAGCTGCACTTTACTCTTATTGCCATTGTTTTGTTACCAGACAAACCAGCGTGAGTTAGAACCCAAATAGAAAGAAGTGTGTAAAACATACTTAGACACAAAACCTGGAGACAACTGTTTTCTGTCAGGAGTAGCTCAATGATTAAGGCATTAAAATACTAATCGGAAGGCCACAGTTTTAAACTCGAGTACGACCGAGTTGCCACTGTTGGGCCCTTGAGCAAGGCCCTTAACCCTCGACTGCTCAGATGAGATAAAATGTAAGTCATTCCGGATAAGGGTGTCTGCCAAATGCTATAAATGTAAATGGATTGATTATGTAATACCTTTAAATGGATCCCTTTAGGTCATCTTGCCCATCATATGCTTGTATTATTGTACTTTACTGGACATATGACAGACAAGAGTAAGTGGAGTTCTGCCCATATTACAGAAATACACTATATTTTCAAAAGTATTTGCTCGCCTGTCTTCACATACATATGAATTTGGGTAACATCGAATTCTTAAACCATAGGGTTAAATATAATCTTGGCCAACCTTTTGCAGACATAACAGCTTGAACTCTTATTGGTAGGCTTTCCACAGGGTATCTTTATGGGTATGTTTAACCATTTTTCAGAAGCACATTTGTGATGTTGGACGAGAAGGCCTGGCTCGCAGTCTACACTCTAATTCATGTGTGTTCTAATCACACATCAAATGTGTTCTACTGGGTTGAGATCAGGACTCACACCAGTGAAGTTCTTCCACACCAAACTCGCTCATCCATCCATGTCTTTATGGATCTTGCTTTGTGCACTGGTGAGCAGTCATGTTGGAACTGGTGTGGTGTTGTTTTTCAGAAGTTGCGCTTGACTCCCCTTACTTTTAGTGAAAGAAACTCTTAATGCTTCAGCATACCATGAGATTTCCGATAATTTTGTGCTCCCAACTTTGTGGGACAGTTTGGGGATGGCCCCTTCCTGATCCAACATGACTGCGCACCAGTGCATAAAGTAAGGACGATGAATTTCAGATGAATTGGAGTGAAGACTGCGAGCCAGGCCTTCTCGTCCAACCTCACAAATATGCATCTGGAAGAATGGTCAAAAATTCCCATAAACACACTCCTAAGCCTACCCAGAAGAGTTAAAGCTGTTATACACTACAGTTCAAAAGTTTTAGAACACTTTCTAACTCCATGATGGTTCCTGATTTTTATTTCTTTCTACGTTGTAAACGAATGCTAAAGGCGTCCAAAAAATGCATTAATCTCCTTTGAACAGTTAATAGTGAGATGTTTCTGCTACTTATGCTCTGTAAAGACTTCATAACGCCTCTAATCTGAGGTGCTGTTAATGGGTCATTTTTCAGGCTGATAACTCTAAATGAACTTCTCGTCTGCGGCAGAGGTAGGTTTTGGTCTCGTCCTCCTGGGATGGCCTTCATGAGAGCCAGTTTTATTATGGTGCTTAACGGATTTTGCAAATGCACTTGACAATACTGTTCTTGTAAGAACTATTACAGAAAGGCTGACCTCTGTGTTCTAAAATAACAACTGTTGTTTTTCTTGTTTTTACATAATTACCTAATCCCATATGTGTTATTTTATAGTTTTGAAATCCCCAGTATTCAAATAAATCACAAAACAAAACAAAAAAAAACAGAAATTTGCAAGTGTTCTAAAACTTTTGAACGGTAGTGTAGCTGCATAGGGTGGGCCAACATCATATTAAACCCTATGGATTAAGAATAGGATGTTACTCAAGTTAATATTCACGTGAAGGCAGACGAGCGAATACTTTTGGCAATAGTGTATATCATGTTTTGATTTAATAAGGAATTTTAACCATTCACAATGTGTACTGTATCAAGATAGACAGTACATGTTTCACCAATATAATAGTCCATAGTTAAATAGGACGTCATATCATAACTTATTATTGATACTATGTTGTCGTTTTGTGTTGCCAGCTCCACATTCTATGAAATCTTGTCCACTTTCACCGGAGGTGCTTCTCACATCACAGACGCGTGGTTAAATGTAGTGCTCCTATATATGTTGTTGCTAGGTACTTGCAGTATGTTCCTAATGTACTGTAACAGTTCTATTTTTTTTCCCCGAATGAATGAATCATGTGTACAAAGACATTGTTTATGGGGCCTCTGAAAGAGATGTGAGCTAAACCTTATTTAGGAGTCCAGGGAAGTATTATGGGTCCTTTGACCAGGAATCATGGTAATAATTCTATTCAGTGACAGTATGGATAATTAGGTAAGACTAAGGCCACAGGTGGGCCGGCCCACTGCAGAGCGAAGGGACAAGTGAATGACAGCTCGCAGTTGTGAAATTAAATACATGCTAGAATTGCACTGAGCCAACATCTGGCAGCAATTCAGTTGGGGCTCTCCAATTAGTCATTCTTTCCATCATATATTTCTTTTTATTTGTATCTGTTTCTCTTGTTTTGCTCATGGCATACATTTAAAAAAAAAAAAAGGATTAAAATGATTAGTGGGATTTTTGCTTTATGGTCAAAGCCTATTTGTCTGCTAAAGGTTAGTGGCCGCTTGGGAAACCCCTAATGTCACTACGTAAAGTACATTATTTTCTTTATTTTCTTTTATTAATGAATGACAAGTTGGCTCCTGTTCTCACATGCATTAGATAAACATCCTTTCCCCCACTAACATCTCTCTCTCTATCTCTCTCTCTCTCTCTCTCTCCCCACCCACTCACACACCCGGTCATTTTACATTGAACACAGAGGAAAAAGGAAAGCATAATTGGGCCTGGGAGTGTTTACAGCCCTTACTCCTTCTGTGAATGTGTCCTTAAAATCATCACATAAATTAACTGTGTTAAATGACACTTTTTAAAATTTGTTCGATATTATACTTTGACTATATAAAGCCTCTGCCGTGCAAGTCCCTGGTTATGAGCTGTTAATATAGAAGTGATAATGTCTTACAATATGTGCAGTAATACAAAGCTAGGGGTGGACCATAAATATCTCTGCATTTTCTACAAAGTGGACTACAGAGCCACATGGGAAATGTCACAAGCACTGGTATTAAAACAGACTGTGAGCACAATATAATGCAGAGACATGTTTTATACCATGCTGCAACACATGGGAATTAAAAATGTCAACTAAATGTAAAAAAAATTATATTGATTAAAATAGATTAAATACATCAATAAACATGTAAACATAACAATAATGGGTCTACTTGTTCTGATGAGCTTGTTATCATTTATGCGCTATGCATAAATTATAACAATGTATGTATTTTTAAATACTTTTTTTTCAAAGAAACAGAAACAAAAGCGCAACACAGCATGGCTTACTTAAAAACAATATTTTGGAAGGTCCCAGGTTCAAACCCCATGACCACCAAGTTGCCACTGTTGGGCACTCGAGCAATGCCCTTAACCCTAAAGCTGCTCAGATGTATAATAAGATAAAAATTTAAGTCGCTCTGGATAAGGGCCTCTGCCAAATACCGTAATGTAATGTAATGCAATGCAAAAAAAAAAAGGCAAGTAGACTAAAAAAATTGAACATTCAAAGATGTATAAACAGATTACAGGGTTTTAGAGAAAGCATATCTGCAGCAGAGGGGGTGTAAAATACCCGAACTGAGAGCCAAGCGCCAAAATTCTCCCACTGGCACTGTATAATCTCTATAAACATATCTATTAAAACATATTTTTATTACACAAAACTAGCTGGACAGAATTTAATAAAACTTTTGCAGTACTTCAATATCTACCTGAAGTTTAACCTGCACCATAACTGAAATCAAAGGCTACGTTTACACTGTCAGGTAAATGTGACCCAATTCCGATTTTTTGCTCATATGTGACACATATCGGATATGTTCTATGTTTGTGTAAACAGGAAAAAAACGCATGCATTCCGATATTTCGAGATCGGTTTTAGGCCTCCTTCACATGTGGAAATAAATCAGATATAAATCAGATATGTGTTAATGTGATTGTCGTGTAAACGGACAGATCGGATTTCCTGAGTCATTGTGTTCTGTACGTCATTAAAACTGTGACTTCTTCGCGGTTTAATGATGTAATGTTATTCTCCGGTGGAGGCGCGTGTGGAATTATAACATCGCAGGTGACATGGAAAAGGAAAAGGTCCCAGCACCCCGCCCCCCCCCTTTTTATGCTTATTAGGGCTAAATAGCATTAAGAAATCAGTATTTGGTAAATGAAGCATATGTGCAGGCTGCATTTATGCCGTTTTTTTTCTCCTCCTCCGGTTTAAAACCATGGACACGTTTCGCGAACTTTGCATATATCGCAGAGTGTCAAGCATACTTCACCTTCGTCTATCTTGGCTAGTGTGTAGCGCAAGAACCTCCCTTTAAGTATGCGCGAAGTATTAGATGGTATGGCAAGTGTAAACACGTGTATCGGATATGAGTCATAGTCGAAAGAACGTGTAAACAGACGGTCAAAAAAATCAGATATAGGCAACAAATCAGAATTGGGCATCGAGACCTGCAGTGTAAACATAGCCAAAATGCTGTGGAAAAGCGATGTTATGTGCCAGATTTTATCATTTACTAATACTAATAAGCTACAGTACTTGCTCAGTGTAAGCAAACACCTGCACCAATAGATATGAATTAGAAAAGGTAAAGTGAATATTTTTCCTGGGATTAGTTGATATTTTCACTGGTGAAATAACAGCGCTGAAGTGCTGCCATGTTCGGGAATAAATTGTAGATATTCAAGCCCCAGTGCAGTAAGATGTGGCCTCAATAGGTATTATTTTTCTCTCACCACTCCAGGGTGAATGAACTTTAAAACACTCTTTCTTCCAGGGCCGTGAAAGACATTTCGGGCTGTGAAAGCCTCCCGGCTGAGGTTGCAGCAGCACCACAAAGTTTAACACTCTCTTCATGTACTGCTTTAGAATAGTTTATATGTCATATATTTATATAGACTGTTAAACGTATCACTATCAGTTCACGCTTGCACGATAGCATATTTCACCACGACAGAACGAAATCACCAGAGCACCAGGTTTGCACGCAGATGCAGAGGAAGAGTAGGGGCAAGGCTGTGTGAGGAGTGTGAGAGAGGAGAGATGCAAACACTGGCATGGCTTCACGGAAGAATCCAGTTATGTAATGCATCATCACGCTATAAACAGTATGTAAATGGTGTTGTCTCATACTATATCTTTCTTAAAATATATCGATATACCTTACATAATATTTTAATTGAGCATTCAGCAGTGCTCTTTATTTCTGGAATCTTATCTTTCAAAAGGTTTTGATTAATTTCCCTTAACAGCAGCTCTGTGAGTAGATGCAATACTAATTGACATTTTTTTTCTCTATGCACTAATATGTAAATTTTATAATTTTTTTTACAAAATCAGCTTACTCACAGAGATCTCTATAATGGATGCTTTTTTTTTATAATTCAAAACTTAGAAATGTAAAATATCTAACATTACCATGTTAAGGCTTTCGATAAAGATGTTTATTTATTTTATATTTATGGAAGGAATCTTTCACATCAGCACTTTGTACTTAAGTTTCAAGTTTTGCGCATTTCTATTTCTTGATCACATACGACAATTTTTGTCTTATTAACTTTAAGAAAAATTTTTAAATAGAGGTAAGTAAGGAATGTTGGTGTTTTACTGTAGCTGCTTCAATATAACTGTTAACAGGAACTAATTTTATAGATGCTCAACAACATTTAAACAAGTTCTACTACAGGCACAGTGGTAGCTCAGTGGTTAGGGCATTGGACTAGGTTTGGAAGGACACAGGTTCAAATCCCAAACCCAACCCACCCTGTTGGGTTCTTGAACAAGGCTCTTAACCCTCAACTGCTCAGATGTATACTGAGATAAAAGTTAATCTGGATAAGGGAGTCTGCCAAATGCCATGAATTAGCAATAAATTGCTAATAAAAGTAAAAAAGAACTGTATTCAAATTCAAATTTTATTTGTCACATACAAACATACACAGTACGAAATGTAGTGAAATGCATTATACGACTGCCATTGACCCTAAAAGAGAATTAAAGTTTACAAATAAGAAATAAATATAAATAAAAGAATACGATAGAAATTAAATAAAAAAATTAAATTAAACTAGGAAAAAATAGAACTAAAAATAGAAATAGAAATTTGCTAGGAAAAATAGAACTAAAAATAAAAATAGAAATATGATGTGCATAAAAATTGAAATATACTGTACTGGGTGTGCAAATATGCATAGAACAAAGTGTCTTTGTGCAGAGGTTATTAAAGTGTCTTTGTGCACTGGTCCAGGATGTAAACGTAAACATGTAGTGTAGTTTTGAAGGTAGGTGTGCAAAGTTATTAAAGTGTCTTTGTGCAATGGTCCAGGATGTAAACGTACAACATGTAGTGTAGATATGAAGGAAGGTGAGCGTGTAATTGTCCATAGTGTTCATGGTTGTAAAAAGATTGTACCTAGAATAAGACTTCCAACTTTGTTGTTGATATCTTATCCTCTGAAAGCACTTCTGATTCTTATTTCAATTAATTTGGCTTTTAAAACCATCCAGCATCACCACTACATTTTCCATTATGACAGCATTTTGCTTCTTTGTCTCCATGTCAAAAAGAGCTAACACACAACCTATTGTCCTCTAATGTACGTGCTTGATTGTAGCTCTAACATTCAGTTTTTAAAATTCATTTATTTATTAATTAATTAATTCATTCATTTATTTTTTTTTTGTGGTACAAATCTACCAGGCATTCGGAGAGAATGTAATGAAGACGATATTTCTCAAACATGTACAGAACAGATCTACTGGGCCCAACAGCACTGGCAGTCCTGTTTTAGCTCCCAAGCTTTCTGTCTTTTTCTGGATTTCTCCTCTTGCCTGTCGTGTGTGCCTTCTGCATCTGACAGGCTGCTTTTGTTACTCTATATGCAGGACAATGGGCTTCATGGCTCCATGTGGGCACCGTGCCCACAACCCCCACTTATGAAAGACCAAGGCAAGGCAGCGGTCACGATGGAGATCTTGACTAGAAACAAGCCATGGGTGGAAACAAACCATTGCTTCACCTCCCTGCCAAAAAAAAAAAAAATCCTGGAGTGAACCAGCACTCCTGGGATGAAAATATGTGCTGCATGCTGTCGATTTTTATCACACAATAGAGAAGACTGTATTCGATGGCCGGATGTGGTATCTGGATTGTTCTTTAGAAGAACCGTGTGAATTGCTGATTGCTATTTCTATTTTATCATTTGAATATCTGATCCTCTATAATACATTTGTTTTTGTTATCATTTATATTTATATGCGGTACAACATTGTATATGTAATAATAGGTTTGCATTTTATCTGATGTTTTACAGATATGTGTTCTTCCTGGATCCATGCAACTTAGACATAATCCAAAGGAAGATTAAATCAATGGCACTGTGTGTGTCGCAGTGTCCTACTGAGGAGTTGAAAACATACGACGATCTAAAGAAATTTGCCATGACGAATGGTAAGTCCACCTTGCTCCAAAGTACCCTAGTGTTTTTATTCAATCCCAGCACAAAGCACGCACTCATGATGTAGTGTTTCACATCAGACGTCTTTGACATCATTGATCATATCATCCCCTGCTGTTAAATAAACTGTTGGCTATTGATTTTGATTTCTCTGCATGTAAATGGTTGCAGATTCATTTATTCACAATATTTCAGTGTGTGTAGATCGGAAATGATTCACGTGAATTTTTTTTTTTTTTATCAAAAAACGAAAGGTGTCCCACAGGGATGTGTGAGTACAGTATCAGTCAAATGTTTGGACACACCTTCTAATTAAGTTTCTTTAATTTTGTGAGAGTATGGGAGATTTCAAAAGTACGAAATAACTATATGGCATTGGGTATTTAAGTAATAACAATAGACAATAGGTTAGCCTTTCTGGAACAGTTATTGCAAGAACAGTATTGTGTCAAGTACATTTACAAAACCCATCAGGCACCATGATGAAACTGGCTCTCATGAGGACCATCCCAGAAAAGCAAGACCAGAACTTACCTCTGCTGCAGACGAGAAGTGTATTCAGAGTTACCAGCCTTAAAAATCACCAATTAACAAACAGCACCTCAGATAAGAGCCGTTATGAAGACTTTACAGAGCATAAATAGCTGACACATCTTACCATCAACTGTTTAAAAGGGATTATTGCATTTTTTTTTATGCCTTCAGCATTGTTTTACAATGTAAAAAGGAATAAAAATCAGGAGACCATGGAATTAAAAGGAACTTTTATTTTTGACTGGTCCTATTTAATGTCAACTTTCTTTCGGTTGCTTCGGTCAAGGCGTTGCAACTCCGATCCGCAACTTGGCATAAGTTAATTTTTTTTTGTGCCAGATGCTCTTTTTGACGCAACCCTCCCATTTTTCTAACGGGGCTTGGGACTGCATGCAGTGGCTTTTCCGGAAAGTGTGACGTTCAATGAGAAGTGGCAACCCGCCGAGGGCAGGGCTCAAACCCGGATCCTCAAATCAACAACCTAGAGCCTTAGCCGCTTGAGCCACCACTCCCACTATTTAATGTGCTCTTTATAAATTCCCGAAATGTTAAGCGGTAACATTCTTACATTTTAATCTATGCTCCCTTTTGCTTTCCGTGTTAAGTGTTTACAAAGTACTAGTGAATCCTTGACGTCTTGATCCTGTCAGTCCTTGATCTGAAATCTATCAGTCTTCCATCGTGCTTGAAATGATTAAGGAGTAATAGAATAGGGTGCTTTGAGAGCATGGAGACACATATGCTTTCTAGTGGAAGCTTTACACTTGAACATGTAATATACAACGATTGTTGCATTCGTTCACCTCCACATAAAAGTGATTAAAAAAAAATTGTAAATTAGATACGTCGGTCAGATGACCATTATTTTTTGCAACAACTTTTACTTAAAACAGGTGGATTGTTTGTCCTGGGCCAGGATAAAGTGGATATTGCAATGAACAAATAAATCAATCAAATTAAGTAATTATAAAAAATAAGCACATAATGCCTGCAAAAACTTTGGACTGAAATGTTCTTAAATAAAACAGACTTATTCATCCTGTACAGGCGCTATGCTGCTGACATTCATTGAAGGAAAATGAACAAGGACATCTTATTCTGCAAACATGTTTGGCCTTGATTTCTCCGTCCTTGCATTCCATCCTTTTATTTTTTCCTCCTGCCATCTGAGGGAGAAACTAGAGGAATCAATACAAGGACAATTAAAATAACGTGTTGCACCTACAGATATTCTCAAAGTAACATGACATGAACCTTGCCCAGATATTACAGAAACTTTGACTAAAACTATTATGTTTTTTGTGTTTTTTTTATTAAAAAAATTATATGATGATGAACTATGGATTTATACGGAACAATTGGTATGTTACAATGCCCTGTAGATAAAGACGTGCTTGACAGGCATGTCACTCTCTATGTAGCCTTATAATGTTGTTTAAACAGTAATAAGTGAAAAAAAACACTGGCTTATATTTTAACTCTTCAGTGTGTTTTAGATCAAATTTGATCTTCTACCAGTATTAGAAAACACTTTTATTTTCAAACGTTATGTATTATTTGCATCCATGCGTAATCTCTCTGTCCCACTAGAACATTGTTTCTCCATCGTCAAATATGAACCCATCAAAGTAGTTCATCGAATCAAACCGAGCTGAGTGAAGAATACTGAAGCAAACATATGGAAAAACATATGGGAAAGAAAACCTGGCTGTAGTTCAGAGACTTTACTAACCATGAACCTGTGCAGTTTCTGTAGCAGATCATCTGTTGCAGCTTATCCAATCCAACTCAGGCTTACAGAGAAAACATTCATGTGGAGCTTATTGGCACCACTTATTTGCATATTATATGTTGAATATCTATCACAAGTATATTTTGCATAGGAATCTGTCACACTTTCTCTGTGTGAATGGCGTATGCCGTATGTGTTCTCCACCAATGTGTTTTAAACAAGCCGATCTCTACCACCGTGCTATTTGAATAAGATTGATGCATAATAAATAATTTACATCTTTTTTAACATAATGATCGTTCCACACATCCCTCCAGGCTCAGCCGACTTTCCCGACTGTGATTCGGTAATGTGTGTATTTTTTAAATTTTGAAAGTCTCTGTAATTTACAGAATAAAATCTGCATTAATGTAAAAAAAAAAATGCAACAACAGCATGAATAATAATAATAATATGATAAGCACTGAAGTCAAACCAGTGATGGGCAATGATCAAATCAGTGCAGTAACTTTTTTCTTTTTTTTTTTTTTTGTAATAAATGGATCAGTAGCAGTAGCACCCGAACCAATTTAAATTTCTTATAATAACCCAGCTCAGCAATTACTCCATTATTCACTAATTACAATTCAGTAACTACAGTGAAACTCTGTGGCCAGTAATTCAGGTTCAAGAAAAAGCAGTAGCAGCGTTTACAAGGTTTAAGATTGAAAAAAATATATTAGCACATGAAATGACAGGTCTGTTGTGATTGACTTGCCTTTCCGTTGGTCTGTGCCAGTAAAAACTACACAGATTTTGCTTGTTTACAGCATGTGTGAGTAGGTGTAAATGCCTATCAAACAACATGAAATGTGCTATTTTTTCGCTATAAAAAACAAAATCCACTATGCATTTTGGGTGAAGAAGTGTTTATGTAATGTAAGAGTGGTTTACCAAAAAGAAAACCTTCCAAAAACTTTCTTTTTTAAATATTTAAGAAGAAAAAGGACAGTTAAAGTTAAATTAACATGACAATTTTTAGCCATTTTAACAAAATATTCGCCTTTATGAATACACTGATTTATACTATTACAATAATCATTTTAAACTTGATCAGAATCTAAAATTTTTTGGCTGTCGAACCCACTAACAGAACCTACAATAGAGGATCTGGAAAATGTCAATGCGCAATCATTCCCACGCTTCACACATTAGAGGCTTTTTTTTTTTTAACCCTAAAACTCAAGCGGCACAGATACATGCCGGCAACTCGGCATAGGTCAATGATGATTGAAAAAAAAAAGTGTTTATATAGAAGCCTTTTTGAAGTGTTAACATGGAGTCTTCAGACTTCAAACTATATTTGAGTTTTCGGATACATGTCAGGTCGAACAAAAGTTATTATTATTATTATTAACTTTTATTATATATACAGTATATTTATTTAAAAAACTGCAAAACAAATAATGCTCTGAGCTTTAATTTCATGCATACTGTATACTACCTGCCAGATAGAACTGATATTCACAGAAAGTGTTATATGGTTTCTTATGTCATGGAGGTTGCACTGTTGCATTATTTGATACCTCACTTTTCATAATGACGGTTGGTTGGACACTTTGATATATTTAAAAAAAAATACCTAATTATTATCCATAATAATTTACAGTTGAATTCACATTATGTTGCTCAGCTTTTCATGAGCACAGATGCCAATACAGTATATGTAGAGTATAGGGGGGTGTCTCTACAGGAACATGTTTAATAAATGGACAATGAATAGGGTGTTTCCTGAAGAAAAGTCTAAAGTTTAGTAACTGGACAGGGACAGTAAAGCAGTTTGTCATCACAGATGCCACCATGATGTCATGGCAATGAAGTCGTTAAGCGTCAGTCCATTCCCTGTTCAGACAAAGGCTTTTCTCATGAGTGCACTGGTGACCCGAACATACCATCTTCCTTCACACTGTATCTCTATTCACAAGCTCTCAGGAATAAACACACATACAAACACATGCACATGCAAACTCTGGACCTAAAGCACACACACACACACACACGTAGAAGTGTGCTGAGGAAAACAAAGACTCTGTTGACTCTCTGCTGCAGGGAGTCTGTTATTTCCACTCCAGTGCGTTGCTGTTGTGTGTCCACTTTACTGTCTGACACGCCTTCTGGCACCCAGAGGAATATAATTAACATGTTTGTTTCTGCATGCATACAGTATCATAAGATGTCAGTATCATCTGTGTCAATACACATTTTTGAATTTTAACCCCTTCAAGTGCCAGACTAGTTTTCTCTTAAAATTCTTCAGCATTTTATTTAGTAACTTCTTTGCAGTAACTACACTTAGGCTACGTTTACACTGTCAGGTAAATGTGACCCAATTTCGATTTTTTGCTCATATGTGACACATATCGGATATGTTCTATGTCCGTGTAAACAGGAAAAAAACGCATGCATTCTGATATTTCGAGATCGGTTTCAGGCCTCCCTTATATGTGGAAATAAATCAGATATCTGTAAATGTGATTGTCGTGTAAACAGACAGATCGGGTTTCCTAAGTCATTGTGTTCTGTACGCCATTAAAACTGCGACTTCTTCGCGGTTTAATGACGTAATGTTATTCTCTGGGGGAAGCGCGTGTGAAATTATAACATCGCAGGTGACATGAAAGAGGAAAAGCACCCAGGCCCCCTACACACACACACACACACACACACACTTTTTTAATACTTATTTGGGCTAAATAACATTTAAGAAATCAGTATTTGGTGAATGAAGCATATACTGTATGCGGGCTGCAATTATGCCGTTTTTTTCTTTTCCTGCGTTTTAGTTAGTAAGTTTAAGTCAGTTCTTTATCTCAGTAATCCCGTTGCTCTGATGCTCATCTTAAAGCGACCAAAAGAAGGACTGAGAAATGCTAACTTTAACCTGCTAATGGACACACAAACCCCGATCACCTCGAGCACACTTATAAAAACGGCTTCTGGTTATGTAACTGCATTTTCTGCCCGAGTCCAAATCACAATGCTTGATGACGCTAGCAGAATAAGATTATTTAAATCACTGAGCTGAGGTTTACTGAGTCTCTGATTTCCTAATATTCTAATTTCCTCACATCAGTCATTTGTATAAAAAATTGTTTAGTAGTTCATAATTGTGCAAGGCAGCATAAGATCATCAGGTGTAACGATCATTAGTTCACTCATGTCTGTCAAGGGTTGCTCAAAGCCACTCCAGTCATTTAGATACATCTTAAATGATCCGTTTAAACTAACATCCTAGTACCTGATTTATCATTTCTGGCAAACCGGGTTTTAATCTGCGTCTGTTTCAATTCTAATCAGTTTCAGATTGCTTTTGCACTTGATTTCACAGCCTTTATATGCCTTCGTTGGCTTTCCTTTTCCATTTTCAGGCTCAGAGCTCTGCTCCTATGAGCTGGCTGGCCATAGGTACCCAAGCCTTCCAGAGCGCTTTGACAAATGTCCTAAACTTCCAGTTCCACAGAGGTAAGACTCTCAAGCTCTTACTCTAATAGCACTCAGCTTTCTTCCTTGCTTACTCTGCATTTCGCTTTGCTCTCTCTCTCTCTCTCTCTCTCTCTCTCTCTGCAGTAAAGCTCTGCCGGTGTTTAACCGCTGCACGCCTGTGGACATTTCCTGCTATTCTAAGTTTGCAGAGGCGGTGGTGACGTTTGTCAGTGATAACACCATACTTCACAGGCTGATCGCTGGAGTGGTGGCCAGTAAGGAGATCATTGCGGGGCTTTGCCTGCTAGCGCTGGGTAACTGCCTTCCTTCTTTTATTTCTGATTGAAACTCACGAACAGTAAGTTGGATAAACAGGAATTTTACTATTTAATACAGTGCAACAGCATTACACACCGTATAACATGAGTAAATCAGACTTACAGCTGCATATTTTGATAAAAATCACATTGTGATTATTTTTACTCAATTCGATTGTGATTTAAACTGCAGTAGGGAACTACTACACGTAGGATTTTGTATTCATACATCTTTATCTAGACTAACACCAAATTTAAGAAATAAACAAATGCTTAAATTATTGACAAACTCTACATACATTCCTGGCTGTGTGAACATTACATGTAATATATTGCAGCCTTGTGTGATTTATATAATTTGTCAATTCCATACCGTACAGCACAAATCGTTAGAGCTGGGGGATTTTTTTTTAATCATGTATCGCAATTCATTTTAAATTTATATATTTTTGTATTTTAGGTTGTAGAATATTGCCTTCTATAGTCCTACAGGTCATGTTCTAAACTGTTTACATATTAAGATTCAATTATTTGTCACGTGTACCTTACAGCACAGTGAAATGTTTTTTTTTTTACATATGTGCTCAGACCCCAGGAAGATGGGGGTTAGAGCACAGGGTCAGCTAGGATACAGGTCCCCCAAGTGGCAGCTTCTGGGGCTTGAACTCCTGACTTTCCTGTCGATCAGAATCGAAACAAAATCTAATATATACTATATATACATATATACAGTTAAACCTTGGATTGCGGGCATAAATTGGTTCAGAAGCGTGCTTGTATATCAAAACACTCGTATATCAAAGTGAATTTTCCCTTAAGAAATAATGGAAACTCCATAATTCATTCCACAACTCAAAAATATTAATATAAAAATAATTACTACAAAACTTAAGTAAAAAATTTTTTTAAGAGTAAAACATATATGCTTTGTCTGCTAAGCGTCACATGATCAGCCAATGGTTGAATGGAACTAAGATAATTGTTCTCTCTGATGCAACATCACATTTCCGCAGAATCCTCAAAAGGAGGCAAACGTGTCTTTAGAGAGTTTTCTTGTTAAAAATTCAAGTTTGCCGACAGAGACTCCTTGTCAGAGAGCAGTGATTCCGTTAGTGTGTGCGTGAAAGCCGTCCTACACAGGAGCCTCCCTGCTCCTCCTCTCATCTTACACCAGACATGATTCTTTTCACAGGTAAGGTGCAGGCTTATTTTTTATTTTGTACTTTATATTTTATATTTTTGGGTTACGAACCATCAAAGTTTCCATTATTTCTTCTGGGGAAATTTGCTTTGATATATGAGCATTTTGGATCACAAGGACGCTTTCAGGACAAACTGTGCTTGCGATTTGTGGTGAACTGAAAATCTCAACACACAATATGAATGTAGGTTAATTCCTGCTCTCTGTTTCACCCAAATGAGGATGGGTTCCCTGTTGAGTCTGGTTTCTCTCAAGGTTTCTTCCTATTACCATCTCAGGGAGTTTTTCCTTGCCACTGTCACCCTCGGCTTGCTCATCAGGGACTATCTGACCATTTTGATTCATACACATTCACATTCCATACAAGCTTGTGTAAAGCTGCTTTGCAGCAATGACAATTGTTAAAAGCGCAATACAAATAAAATATTATTTGACAGAATTAATACCTTTAACAGTGCAATGTTAACATGATCGAGAACTTTATCATTTGTTGATCAGAAATGTAGCAGCAGGCAAAAGAGATAAGTAGAAATAGCTAAAATTAATGAAGTACAGAGAAAACATAGTGCTGGTGTTTAATAAATAATTTAGTAATAATAATAACAATAACTTGTTTAAAGCTAGTGTACCATATCCAGCATTCATTTTTTTCATTCTCTTCTTTTTCATTTGCAGCACTTAAGTTCTGTCTTTTGGCACGATTTGTACTCTGTCAGTCAGTTTAGCAGCTGGTGCCTAAAAAATGTTGTCTGCATTCAAGTCAATTCGGGGTCAAATCACTTTTCAGTAAAATCAATCTGAGCTGGACTCGGCTGAGAGGCTGTGTGCAGTGAGATTGTATGAGATTCCAGTCTTCTGTAGTGGTTATATATAGACCACAAGCTGAAACTGTGGCTACAGATTTAAAGGAAGCAACAATAACAACGAGGCCAGTGCTCTTGGAGTGACTGTTTTGGGGTAAAGATTTAACTCTGTAGGTAAAATCACACTTAAGTTCAGAAATAGGTCCTTGATCAATAAATGTACTATATAATAAAAACTAAAGTATGTGAAAAATAAAATACGGCAGCATTCTGGTGCAGCTGGTAGTGTTACCACCTCATAGCTTCGAGGGGTCAGGGTTCGAACAACAGCTCTGGTTAGAGGCTGTGTAGATTTTCAGGTTCTCCTTGTCGGCTTTGTGTGGTTTCTCCTGTACGTTCCACTTTCTAAAATGCTTATAGGTAAGTTTGTTAGACCAGGGTTCTCACAAGCTACGTGTCATGCCTTTATAATTTGTTTTTGTATAATTAGCTGCCATATTCTGATTTATATAAATCTAGATTTATGCCTAAAGTTATATGTCTCATGTGTGAAATGCTGTTGTGCTGCATTGGGAATGCAATCTTGACATGTTTTCTCCTCTTTTCGGAAAAGTTTACTTATTTTTCATTTTGGGGGTACTGCTTGCTTACTTTACTTCTGGTTCAGATGCATGCAAAGTTTCAGTTTAAGAAAGCCTATAGCTTTTACAATTATAAAAGCTATAGGCTGCCTGGCCAAAAAAAAAAAGAAGAAAAAAAATCACACACACTAAAGCAACTAACTGCAGTAGGAAACTATTCAGACCTATTTATCTAGGCTAACATCTAATTTGTAAAAAAAATTAACATATGCTTAAATTATTGACCAACTCAATATACATTCCTGGCTATTGCGTACATTACCTGTAATATATTGCAGCCTTATGTAATTGCATCAGGTCCATAATGTGCAGCATTAATCGTTAGAGTTGGGGAAAATTGTTTCATTCTTAATTCATTTGTCGCCACAGTGACTCCAAAATCATCATCTTTCTTTAAAAATTAATTTTTTATTTATATATCTTTGTTTTTTAGTTGGTAAGATGTATGCATGCAAAGGTTTGATGTTTTGTCCTGTTTTCAGAAAAGGTTTCTCCTATTTAAATTTGGGGGTAGACAGACCTATGGTCTTTTCTTTACTTCTGGTTCAGATGCATGCCACGTTTCAGTTTAGGAAAGCCTTTACCTTTTAGAATTATACACACACAGCCTAGCCAAAAAAAAAAGTTACACACACCAATATTTCATTGGACCACTTTTGATAAAAGTACAAATATTTCCATCTAGAGTTGCCTAAAGTCTAAAGTTCAATCAAGATCTTTTCCTTGGTCATTCCAAGTCTTTCAGTGTGAGTTTGGAAATGCTTGTATATTCACTAATAAGCATAGCATCCACAGAATGTTTTATTGTTTTTTCCACCGCACTCGATAATTTTTTTTCCTTCCACATTCTTCAGCATAGTTGCCAGTTCTTCAGTATCCTTCCAGGTTTTTATAATGCGTTGGACAGTTCTTTACCCAGTTTTAGTAACTTCAGCAATTACCCTAGTTGCTTTTTTTGCTTAATGCAGGACAATATCTTGACCCTTTTGAAACACAGTAACATCTTTTCCATGACCTGGACATGTCTTTTAATACATTTGTTTAAGAAATAAGAAGCAACTCACTGCATCAGTTAGGGTTAAAAAAATATTTAACAGCTAAATCATATAAACCATGGTAGTTATCCGGTTAAAGGCTATTAAGTACTGTATTTGCTGATTTAAATCCAAATGGCAAATTTGCTTAGCCTGGCAGTGTAGAAGAAAATGTGAAAATGTCACGTCGTGAATGGTTTCCCGGAGCTGCCACATGTCATCCTTTGATACACTAATGGATTTGACATGTCTTCTTTGTCTGTGCAAAACAATGACATTTTAGTTATAACCGATTTTTTGATTAAACATGGGTTGTGATTTATTTTTTCTACAGCTAAGGTCTATATTAATTTTGTTTTGTGGTGTTTCTGTGAATATCTCTTTCTAACATGCGTGTGTGTGGGATGTGCATGCTTCCAGTGCTCTCCATGATCCTGATGGTGATTATTCGCTACATCTCTGCAGTCCTGGTGTGGATTCTCACTGTTCTTGTGGTGCTGGGCTCACTAGGCAAGTTTGCCTTTCCTTTTTCCCTTCATCCCCCTTTTTTATTATTGTATTAGGCTTGGATTGGAACGCTTCTCAGTGGGAATGTATATGTTTGGGGACATTTACATTTGTAGAAGTGCTTGTTTTCTCATCAGATTCCTGTCTGTTGCAATCAGCTCCTGGAGTTTCTTAATATCTGTGGGAGTTGTTGTAGACGTGGTATGATATTTCAGGAGCTTATGTGAGAAAATATGAAGGTGTGCTATGTGTTTGTAGGAGGCACCAGCTTTCTGTGGTGGTTATATATAGACCACAGGCTGATGATGAACGAGACTGTGGCTACAGATTTAAAGGAAGCAAAAGAAACCAATGATGAACCTGTGGCTCCCAAAGACCACGTGCAAGGACTACTGGTCTACGCCACCTCAGCAACGGTGTTCACGGTGAGTCGGAGAGAGTTATAGAGAAATATCGAAAGTGGAAATGGAGAGACAGACAGAAAGATAGAGAAACAAACAAGAGAGTCAAGCAAAGACAGGCAGGGAACAAGCATGAGACTGACAGATGGAGAGAAGGACAGGCAGAGAAAGAAACGGTGTACGAGAGAGAGACTGTGGCTGTAAATGATGGACAGAGTGTATGCAAACATTATAATTGTAAGTTGCAAATCTCATTCGAGCGTTTATTTAAGTGCCCTCTGTACATCCCTCTGATCAGGTGATCTTGCTGTTGCTGATGCTGTTCATGAGGAAGCGAGTGGCTCTGACCATCGCCCTGTTCCACGTGGCCGGGAAAGTTTTCATTCACCTGCCGCTGCTGGTGCTGCAGCCTTTCTGCACCTTCCTCGCCCTCTTCCTCTTCTGGGTCTACTGGATCCTAGTACTCCTCTTCCTCGGAACCACCGGTGAATAATCCCGTCAGGACGAGTGACAAGTCAGACAAGCAGAACACCTCAGCGAGCATCTATTTGTTATGGCTTATTTCGCTGATTTCTATTAAAAGTGGCATTAAATCAACAGAAAAACCAATTAAATAGTTACTGTTATTTGTATGACAATTACGCATCAGCTGAAGTGTCTTTACAGCGGCTGGCATGCTGCTAAGCTTAGCTTTATCAAGAGCTGCCATTAGAAAAGATGTCATTCCATTTTCCAGGTTATTTTGACTGCCAAAGAAATTTAATTACAAAACGCACACACTAGCCCAAACTCGCCTGGGGCGGAGACAACATTTGTTAACCTTTCAAAATCCTGGTGATTGCAGGCTTTTTGTGAGTAACTAAAGCTCTTAGCTGACATTTAAAATTTTGATATTTCCACAGGGTATTTACTTCATCATTTGGGTTACAAAATTATCATGGTTCTTCTTATAACAAAGACAATTAAGTTCTAACTGAAATCTTTAATTATTTTGGGATATGCACATGTGCCTTTGTAAAAACCTACATATACATGAAGGTGAGTCAAAAATGATGTGCAGTCTGGTTGTATTAAAACTTCTCTTGTCTTCTCGGCACTCGCTTTCCGTTCAAGGCTACTCTCTCCCCAGTCACTGCTGTGCAGGTGTGAGCGTGTTACATCAGTTCATTTGTAACTGCGGTGCGAGCAAAAATAGATGCACCATTTGTGATTTGCACAAAAGACGAGCAGCGTGCAGTGATTCATTTTATTGTGTCTGAGGGTGTACCTGGTGCCGAAACAGCTCACGGAAGAGCCTAAATAGAAGCATTTAAAAAATCTGCAAACACAATTTGGACTGGTACTCTAATAAGGGTAAAAGATTATTAAATTGTATCATTACTGGCGACGAGACGTGGATGCATCACTACGAGCCCGAGCGTAAGTGAGTAATGGAATACGAATATGAATTCCAGAGTATGGAATGGAAACCTTCTCAATCCCCAACTGAGAAAAAGTTGAAAAGTCAACCATCAGCTGGAAAATTGATGCTTGCAGTTTTCTGGGATTCTGTTAAAAGTATTAAAACATTATCAGGAACAAGGTTCAACAATCAAAAGTGATTGTGAAAGTGATGACGAAGCAATTTAAGGACGGTGAGTGGATGATAAAAAAAATCTGTCTTAAAATCTGCTCTTTGTGAAAATAGAATATATGATAAAATGAATCATATAATCATGAATATGGGCTACTTTATGCAAAGTTTCTTTTAAAGGCTAAATATCTTAAAGTTAATTAAAACAGCAAAATGTTGAAAATATGTCTATTTTCAGTACAGTTTATTTATGATGCACTTTTGGATGGTATGTAGCCAACAATCCAAGAGAGATGGAAGGAAGTAAACGAACAAGAAAACCAAATTGGACAGCAAAGCAGTGTTTACTTTTTGCTTTACGTTAAGTGTTTGGAGAATATTTCTTCTTTCTGACATTTTGTATAATTCTCAAGCCTCTTAAAAGTCCTCCTCTCTACTCTTAACAATTTTTACCTTAGGAGCTGTTTTTGGGGCTAAGATGTTCCATGAATCATTTTTATCTTTACTAAGATATAGTCCCAAATTTAAGAGGAAATTCTAAGAAAATGTCATAATTCTAAGAATTTTCTTAGAATTTAATCACTAGGAGCAACTTTTAGGCTTAAGAAGCTTTGTGAATATGGGCTTTGATCTCACTCCATCTGACTTTACCCTGCTTTTTGTTCCTCTAAAAGACAGCAGTGCATTTGTGGCTTACAGCTCAGACTTTAAAGTTTTAATGAGGGAATATGCAAGGTTGTCATTTCAAAAACTGATGTATTTGTATTTTCTTTAAAAAAATTCCTACAACCAGAGTGCAGATAATTTTTGACTCAACCTAGTGCCTGTATATGTGTGTGTATGTTTGCATGTACATACATATATATATATACATATTTACATATCTCTGCATAATTACAGGAAATCCAGAGAAGAACGAGAAGACTGGTCTGACTGAGTTCAGACTGAGTGGCCCGCTGCAGTATCTCACCTGGTACCACGCTGTGGGTCTCATTTGGATAAGTGAATTCATCTTGGCTTGTCAGCAGATGACTGTAGCTGGAGCTGTGGTCACATACTACTTTACCAGGTCTGTTGGAATCAGTTAGGGCTCTGTTTTTTGCGCCTCCTTTTTTTGATCATATTTGTGCTCCTCAGCGTATGTAACTGTATACATTAGAGGGCTAACTAGAGTAAACCTTTATTTAACTGCTACAAATATAATTTGCAATGCAGCTGTATACTGTATATACACTAATCAGCATCGACTTTAATAACATTAACATTAAAATCACTAAGGTTTCAGGTTCCCCTTGTGACGATAGGGCGGCTTTGGCCCCTCGGGGTGTTGGTTCCATGGGACTTCTGGGGGTGTGCTGTGGTGTCTGGCACCAGGACGATAGTGGTGGATCCTTCGGGTTCTATAGATTGCAGGGTGGAGCCTTCATGGACCAGATTTGTTTGACCCTATGGATGCTCGTTCGGATTGGGATCTGAGAATTTAGAGGCCGGTCAATAACCTTGAACACTTTGCTTGCTAAGCCCCCTAGGCGACAGGCTGTGACGTGCTGAGTGTTCTGGTGCTTTTTTGCAGTTTTTTTGCAAGTCGAACTTTGGTGCTTATTTTGGTTGCACACGAGACATGTTTTCCCCGGCCTTGCACATTTGATCTTTTCCTGGTCACGTACATGCCTGCACTGCTGTGGGCAGAGTGGCACTACAGGGGCTATGACATTTGAAACGTTTCCGGCACAGTGGTATTTTCTAACCCACTTTGCATTCTGACTTTTATTCAAGCACTAAATGTTCTGTGTTTGTAACCTGGTAATGTCAGCGCATATACAGTACAGTATATAGGCTTTTCCAGCCACTTCCTAAATAAACACATTTGAATTATTTATAATTGAGTTTAAGGTTATAGTAGATGGTAAATTACACAGTTAAAATGTTAATCTATGGAAGATTATTTAGGATTAATAGACTGGTCCACAAGTCTAAATCTCAATCTCAAACTATTGATGTGAATAAAGGTTTATTGTTGACTCACCCCTGATTTCATAGTTAACAGCAAAACCAAGCATCTAGATAGAATATTAATTCTGGGGCTACACTTGATGCTTGTGTTCGTGCTATGATTGATCAAGAAGGTATCCTCTTGGCCTCCAAGTGGCGCACGCGAGAGGTCTAGAGAGAGCTGATTGGCTGAGCTATCTCAGAGGGGAGGGATAAGAGGTACTTAGTGCTCTCACATAAATCACGGCTCTACAGACAATCAGTGGCGTCTATAAGCTCACGCAACGCTGTTAGCCTTAAAATCATTGCGGAGTGAAACCATTAAAAATGATCAATAAAAAAAAAATCAAAGGGTGACCAATAAAAAAAATTGTTTTTCACACCACTGTATATAAAAAGAATTTAGGAAAGATTAGAAAATAAATGGCACATTTTCAACCAATATACAGTGGTGTGAAAAACTATTTGCCCCCTTCCTGATTTCTTATTCTTTTGCATGTTTGTCACACAAAATGTTTCTGATCATCAAACACATTTAACTATTAGTCAAAGATAACACAAGTAAACACAAAATGCAGTTTTTAAATGATGGTTTTTATTATTTAGGGAGAAAAAAAATCCAAACCTACATGGCCCTGTGGGAAAACGTAATTGCCCCCTGAACCTAATAACTGGTTGGGCCACCCTTAGCAGCAATAACTGCAATCAAGCGTTTGCCATAACTTGCAACGAGTCTTTTACAGCGCTCTGGAGGAATTTTGGCACACTTATCTTTGCAGAATTGTTGTAATTCAGCTTTATTTGAGGGTTTTCTAGCATGAACCGCCTTTTTAAGGTCATGCCACAACATCTCAATAGGATTCAGGTCAGGACTTTGACTAGGCCACTCCAAAGTCTTCATTTTGTTTTTCTTCAGCCATTCAAAAGTGGATTTGCTGGTGTGTTTTGGGTCATTGTCCTGCTGCAGCACCCAAGATCACTTCAGCTTGAGTTGACGAACAGATGGCCGGACATTCTCCTTCAGGATTTTTTAGTAGACAGTAGAATTCATGGTTCCATCTATCACAGCAAGCCTTCCAGGTCCTGAAGCAGCAAAACAACCCCAGACCATCACACTACCACCACCATATTTTACTGTTGGTATGATGTTCTTTTTCTGAAATGCTGTGTTACTTTTACGTCAGATGTAACGGGACACGCACCTTCCAAAAAGTTCAACTTTTGTCCCGTCGGTCCACAAGGTATTTCCCCAAAAGTCTTGGCAATCATTGAGATGTTTTTTAGCAAAATTGAGACGAGCCTTAATGTTCTTTTTGCTTAAGAGTGGTTTGCGCCTTGGAAATCTGCCATGCAGGCCGTTTTTTTCCCAGACTCTTTCTTATGGTGGAGTCGTGAACACTGACCTTAATTGAGGCAAGTGAGGCTTGCAGTTCTTTAGATGTTGTCCTGGGGTCTTTTGTGGCCTCTTGGATGAGTTGTCTCTGCGCTCTTGGGGTAATTTTGGTTGGCCGGCCACTCCTGGGAAGGTTCACCACTGTTTTTGCCATTTGTGGATAATGGCTCTCACTGTGGTTCGCTGGAGTCCCAAAGCTTTAGAAATGGCTTTATAACCTTTACCAGACTGATAGATCTCAATTACTTTCGTTCTCATTTGTTCCTGAATTTTTTTGGATCTTGGCATGATGTCTAGCTTTTGAGGTGCTTTTGGTCTACTTCTCTGTGCCAGGTAGCTCCTATTTAAGTAATTTCTTGATTGAAACAGGTGTGGCAGTAATCAGGCCTAGGGGTGACTACAGAAATTGAACTCAGGTGTGATAAACCACAGTTAAGTTATTTTTTTTAACAAGGGGGGGCAATTACTTTCTCACACAGGGCCATGTAGGTTTGGATTTTTTTTCCCCTAAATAATAAAAACCATCATTTAAAAACTGCATTTTGTGTTCAGTTATGTTATCTTTGACTAATAGTTAACGGTTTTTGATGAGCAGAAACATTTAAGTGTGACAAACATGCAAAAGAATAAGAAATCAGGAAGTGGGCAAATAGTTTTTCACACCACTGTATATTGGTTGAAAATGTGCCATTTATTTTCTAATCTTTTTTAAATTCTTTTTAGAACTTTAAGATACAAACTAACATAAAGCCAGATACAAGTACAGCCATCTGGGGTTTGATGGGTAATGTTGCATTTCCCTAGTAAGCTATTAGATGAAGAAGATTAGTTTAACATAAAATCATAAAATCTTCAGTGGGAGGTGTGGACAGTAGCCGCACGTATTCAGTAACCTGAAAAAAAAAGCAAATCTGCACTTTAATAACATCCCGGCTCTTTGTAGGGACAAGAACAAGCTCCCTTTGACGCCCATCCTGTCATCAGTGTTCCGTTTGATCCGTTACCACCTGGGCACCGTGGCCAAGGGCTCCTTCATTATCACCCTGGTCAAGATCCCACGTCTCATCCTCATCTACATCCGTAATCAGCTCAAAGGAAAGGTCAGTCCACAGCAGACTGCAATCAGCTCTCTCCGGAATATACTCTAGATACTAAATTATACACTACACCAGCGCTCTGCAGAACTTGTAAAATGTGGGTTTCGTGTGTGAGAACATTTTTTCTGTTAGACTATACTTTGCATTGTGTGACATTCATTTATATCTAGTTGTGTTTCTCATTCACTTTTAAAACTAAAGCAATTTATGCAAGGTCATATTCAGAGACATCAAGTTAATAAGTAAAAATAAGTAAAAATGTTATCAGGGAAGGTTCTCAAAACAGGGATTTTTTTAAATTGTCCAGAATATAAAATGCAGACTAAAGATTAGATTGTGTAATACAATGCCAGATAAAAGCATGTGACAATTAGAAAAATAACAAAATATTTAAGAACATATATATAAACACTCGGCTACTATTTAATTCATTTTAATATTACTGTAATATTACACATTATATTGTTTTTTGTTTTTATTTTCTTTATTTCATGCACAAACTGTTATTTGTGTGCCGACATAATGAAGCTATGAAATTATTAAGTTGAGGTCATGAAATTGTAATGTGGGATATAATCTGTTTCACAGCACTTTTAATTCACTGTTGTGAGTGGTCCAATTTATAAAATAATGAGAGAATTTTTTTTTGTTCATTTGCTGTCATAGGCTTAAGTTCAAGGTCATAACTGAGTCATGTATAATTGAGCTGTTATGTGCCGATGTCTAAAAAAAGCTTTTAATCCTAGTTATGTGTAAACCAGTCTGTTTTTGCACACTGCACAGTCTTTTTTTATTTCACATATCTATACTGTATATTTAGATCAAGTTTATTGTTTAAAAATAATGGTATACGCTTAATATTATTAGTAGTAATATTCATTTTTGCACTGAATTTCAGTAATGCAGTTAATCCTCAGTATGCATCTGTTACTCAACATTGAATATGCCACTGCAATAAACAGCAGATATATGATATAGCAATATAAATGAACATCATTTGATCATTGTGATTTCTATTCCGTTTGTTCTCTGTCTCTCTCTAGGAGAACGCATGTGCACGCTGTATGCTAAAGGCGTGTATTTGTTGCCTGTGGTGTCTGGAGAAGTGCCTCAATTATCTAAATCAGGTACTGTGATGAAATACTGTGGGTCTACCACTGCCTCGCTGTTGGCATAGTGTTTGTTCAGCAAGGAATGTGGGTTTTTCCATACTGCTCGGTCTTGTGTGGAAAGAAGAGTGATATTCAAAAACGATAATCCGTTATATCTTGTCAGTAGAGTTGGCAATAGTATCTGAGTTACAGTACTAGAGCTGTTTGAGGTTATATTGACACAGCGTAATGTCTTGAGCCACCCCTCATTTATCCATATAAAATTGATGTAAATTAACTTAAAGAAATGTGAACAAATGTTTTTATCACTTATGTAAAAACCTCAGCAGCAACCTCATTTCCCCTCTCGTCTGTTCCAATCGCTCAGCCTTCAGCATCACCAGTATACTAATCACCAGCATGATCATCTGTCATCATCTGCACCTGTTTCTCACTGGTTCATACCGTAAATTAGATGTTTTTATGCTTGAATGATTCATAGGTCACTGTGTGGCTTAAACGAAACAAATGCATTTCTGTGGAACTGTTCAGGTAGAGGAACTGGATTGAAAATGAGAGCCAAAAAAATCCTTCAGCAGGCCTGGAGAACTATTCCTCAAGAGTGCATAAAAAAAAAAAAAAAAAAGAAAGTCTGGCTAAAATTAAATGATTGGTGTTTAAGACTTTTTTTTGCACAGTACTATACTTTAGCCAGCCTGTTTTTGCACACACTGCAGTCTTTTGCACTTAATGTGTAAACTGTATAGTTAGGAAAAGTTTATTGTTTACCAAAAACATTCTCTTTCTTTCTTTTTATTGTCTTTATTGTAGATAGAGTAGATACACACACACACGCACACACACACTAAACAGTTATAGCCATAATACATGACCACCCGTGACGCATACTTTTTATGCATATTAGTCATTTTCTGGAAAATTAACAACATCATACTGAAGAATTTGTGTCACTTTCTTCTTTAGGTTTAAAAATAATGGCGAGATTTTCGTTTTTGTGCTGTGTCTGTTCAGAATGCATACGCAGCTACGGCTATCAACAGCACCAGTTTCTGCACGTCGGCACGTGATGCGTTTGTGATTCTGGTGGAAAACGCTCTGAGGGTGGCAGCCATCAACACCGTGGGAGACTTTGTGCTTTTCCTGGGCAAGGTAAAGTTTAGAGTGACCTTTAGTTCATACCACAATTCAGTTTATAACTGTTTTGAATATAAAGATTAAGCATTTCTAATGGACTTTATTTGGCCATTCTATCTGGGATGATTATTCTGTGACGAATTGTGTGTGTTTGTGTAGGTCCTGATCGTGACATGTACAGCGTTTGCGGGGGTGCTGGCGCTGAACTATCAGGGGGACTACACAGAGTGGGTGCTGCCGCTCATCATCGTGTGCCTGTTCGCCTTTCTGGTGGCCCACTGCTTCCTGTCCATCTTCGAGATCGTGGTGGACGTGCTGTTTCTCTGCTTCGCCATTGACACCAAATACAACGACGGCACACCTGGCAAAGAGTTCTATATGGACAAAGCCCTTATGGTGAGTCTTTCCTGCAAGCTTATTGTCATCAGTGGTTATCTCCAGCAGCCAGACATTAATAATGCTATCCTGAGCTCTTCGATTAAACCTATTTCTAGCATATTTCAACACGCGCAAGTATAAAATATGAATACAAAATTATTTATAAAGTTGCCGCTCCACATAACGCTTGCAGAACCTTCGCTGTGCACAGGGCAGAATATCTCTGCTGGGGCATCCAAAAATAAGCATTTAAATAGGTCTTTTAAACAGGAACTTGTATGCTGCTTGTGTATGTTTTAGTCTATTTTTTTATTTAAACATATTTTTTACAGAAAATCCTACAGTCTTAATAACAAAATGCCATTTAAAGGAGCACAATTTGGCTAACACTGCCGTCCAGCTTTGTAGTAAATTCTACAAACATATCCATAGATTTCTTTTCCGATCTTTCTAAAATGAACCAAACCCAGAATCTAAGTAAATATTATTAGGTGGGCAACAATTGAGACCCAGTACATGAAATCAGGTATCAAGGAGCATTTTGGGTGATTCGAATCATGCATATTTTTTATATTCCTTGTTCAATCTGCGCAATTTTGATATCAAGTTTATTACGCAGTTGCTGTGATCTGGCCAGTGTGAGTTTGTTTACGAGGAGGGCCACAAAGAAATCGGTCAAAGTCCTATTTATAGAATGTTTAAATGAGGATTGCGTGGCGTAGTAAGGAAGAAGGAACCCCAAGCCACATTCTGCCACCAGGATTTCCTTGCTGGCTTCATGGTGGTATAGTGGTTAGCACTGTGGCCTCGTACCTCCTGTGTGTGGAGTTTGCACGCTGTTCTGTGGGTTCTCTCCGGGTACTTTGATTTCCTTCCACAGTCATGGAGATTATGTTCCCAAAATGCCCATAGTGTGTATGTGTGTGTGTATGTGTATGTATATGTGTATGTATATGTGTGTGCTCACCCTGCCAGGATGTACCCTGCCTTGTGCCCCAAGTCCGCTCCAGCCTCCCCACAACCTTGTATTGTATTGCCTGTACGTAACAGTTCTAGTTTCATGTCGTTTTGCAGGAGTTTGTGGAGAACAGCCGGAGGTCGGTGGCGCCGGCAGAGCGCGGACGGAGCAGCAAGCGTTCTCGCCCCCGTGAGGAGGCGGGGCTGACTGAGATGAACACCATGGTGAGTGTGGCCATGACACCGGCAGGCTGTGAGTGGGAGGTCCTACAGGAGTTCCTGCTCTACTACCTGCTGCTGTGTGTGTTCGTCGACTGGGTGCTGTCTGAGTACATGCTCGTCATATGCTTCAGTCAAGACTTCATCATCTTCATTTGTGTGTGTCTACCTACTCTCACATTCTTCCTGCTGCTCACACTGCTTCAGAGCACACCCAGCATGGCCACATGTTGACTAACACTCACTAATTACCGTTACTGTCTGTGATTGTCCTTCAGCCCCATTCTTCATTCTGCACTAACAGTCTATTGTTTATGCATGGACTCTTGATTTTTCTGTTGTCCTTCTTCTTCTCCTGTGTTTTTTTTTATTTTATTTTTTTAAAGAACTCCTGGCTGTCTTGTACGCAAAGTGCCCTTGTGTAAATAATATATCTTTTTCTGTGGCCTTATTGTCACCGGGCTGCTTTTGGAGAGGTTTTTGAACTCGACCATGCAAGGGATGGAACTGGCAGGCTGGAAAATGAGCCGCAGTCAGCAGGAGGAAGGAGGGAGGGTTGGGCTCACAAGCTTAGGCAGTATACACTCTCTCCACCAAAGTACTGGCTCACTGAGTCACTTTTCAGCCCCATGGGTGCTGTCATTAACTGCTCTACCACTTGGATCTGTATTATTTACCATTGAATTAAGGTAATCTTTATCAATTTTTTATTTTTTTTTATTTTTCATTTTTTTGCTTTGTGTGTTTAGGCATCCTGGCTTCGCCAGAAAAGGCTTCTCTAGGCTTATCTGAGAATGGTGATATTTCTACCAATAATTTTCAGGTGAAGAATTGCAAACAAATTAAATCCTTTAACAGGCTGACATTTTGGACCACTAAAGTTTCTAGATACAGTTGTGGCCAAAGGTTTTGAGAATGAGACAAATATAAATTTTTACAAAGTCTGCCATGTTGGATCTTTTTGTCAGATGTTGCTATGGTATACTGAAGTATAATTACAAGCATTTTAAGTGTTAAAGGCTTTTATTGACAATTACATAAAGTTTATGCAAAGAGTCGATATATGCAGTGTCGATCCTTCTTTTTCAAGACCTTTGCAATTCAACCTGGCATGCCGTCAATCAACTTCTGGCCACACCCTGACTGATGGCAGCCTGTTCTTGCTTAATCAATGTGTGAAGTTTGTCAGAGTTTGTAGGTTTTTGTTTGTCCACCCACATCTTTAGGATTGACACGTTTTAAAGGGAATTAAGATCTGGGGAATTTTTTTGGCCATGCATCCGAAACTTCACTGTTTTGTTTCCCGTCCCGCTCATCATTTTGCTTTTATGGCAAGGTGCTCCATCATGCTGAAAAAGATATTGTTCGTCACCAAACTGTTTTTGGATTTTTTGGAGAAGTTTCATTCTGAAGATGTTCTTATCCCATTCTCAATTCATGGTTGTGTTCTTAGGCAAAATTGTGTGAACCCACTTCCTTGGCTGAGAAGCAACCCCACACATGAATGGTCTCAGGATGCTTTACTGTTGGCATGACACAGGACTTCAGTATATCATAGTAGGAATCTGATTTTTTAAAAAAAGCTCTAAAAACACTCAAGCAGCAGACTTTGTAAAAATTTAAATTTATGTTATTCTAAAAACTTTGAGCCATGGCTGTTGTCTGTCTGTCCGCCTTTGCTTCTTCTAGCATGTTCTCTCTAAAATTCACATCTGTACTCATCCTTCATTTTTTTCTCCTTTTCTTGCTCTCATTTTTTGTCATTGTCCGTCTTTTTACCCACATTTTGTGGTCTTCTCTCAGTTGTTTTGATTCTTGTTGTTTATAATAAACATGTAATTACTGTTTTTTTCTTAGGCGCCCGGAACAAGCTCAGCTTGACCAAAAGCCGGCCATGGGACTTTTTAAAGACATTCCAAAATGTTTATTTTTACCAATGTGTAACATGTTTACTATGGTTTCACTCCAGGGAATACAATATTTTAATAAGAAACTGTATAAAAAAAAGAAATAACAATGTAATGAAGCACTTTATATTGAAGCGCTGCATATTTTAAAAGGCTGATGCATTTTTCGTAGTGATGTCCTTTTTTATAAGACTAAAACAATTGCCATCTAGTGAAACAGTATTAATAATGTCTAGAATCACTGTTTTTATTATGTAAAATTTTCATAACAGACTTTTGTTTCTTTTTTTCTTAAATGGGTTTCTTGAGGTTTAGTAGAAACCTTTGTGTCATGCAGCAATGAAGGACTTAATTGGTTTTTTATTGTTTTAGGTCCTAACACTGAAGCATCTGTATATCATTTGCTCTTATTGATATTTTTATTATACCCAGTCACATTATGGATGTGTATTTGGGATGATGCTTAGAGGCTGAGATAAATTTTGAGATTTTTTTTTTGTTTTGTTTTGTGCCTCAATGTTAAAGAAGATAAAACCCAATGATTTAGACATCAAAATGAAACTTGTTTGAATCTTTTGGGCCAATGACACCTGTTGTGCAATGATGGGTTTTTTTTTTCCCCAGCTTTACTTTAAGCTAAATATAAAGCATAAATGATGTTAATTAGGATTAAATGCAAACACTGGATTACCATTAAGACTCTGAGAAGCTGGACACATACAGTACCACCCAGGATTTTGGATAGTTTCCTAACCCTAACATATTTCCTAGATAAGCTCCATAAACCTCTGTGCTTAGATTCACATTTCAAGTGCTGATTTTTAAATCAGATTGCTTGCATGTTTCTACACTGAGCTTATTGTAGATTTGCGCTCCACCTTTTCATGAATGCCAGGCCAGGACCTGGTTTCCTGACTGTGTCCAAGCATGAAGTTTGTTTTTGATTATCCTACTGTAAATGAATGGCTCTCACAATACTTAAAAAGTGTGGTGCTTTAGGGACACCAGGTCCTGGTCTCTTTTTAAAAACAGGGTGATTTCCCACCTTCAGTCTATAGGGAAAGAGAAATTCTAAAAGTATTTCTGCATGTGAGATTTTTTTAACGATATCAACTGAGTAGTATTAACCTGTCGCTAAGTACGAGTCCCCTACTGTAATATTCTCAAACTGCATCCTGTGGAGAGTCTGGGTGCTTTAAATCTGTGTGATGTGTGAGCATCCACTTTTACTCCTGCAGCAAACTCAAGTCTTCCTACTTGCACTACATTTCAGATTTATTTATTTATTTGTTTTATTTATTTATTTTTTTTTGTGTGTGAGGCATCCCTGTGATACCGAGTGGCTTGGAGAAGAGAGGCACACAAAAACTCGCACCTTGCCTTAACCCATTCAGCATGCAGCACATCCTGCTGGATTGAATTGGTTGTATGCAGTACGGTATGACCTTCAACTGCAGAGAGCTTTTAAGCCTTAAACCAGTTTAAGCTTTCCATAACCCATTCGGTATCAAATGCCCGCAGTAACACTACAAGCGAGTTCTTCATGTACAGAACATGAATAAGAGGAGTCAAGATTTTACTATTAGTTTCTTTTCCGTTCTAATCTTTATTAAAGGAGTGTTTGGAGAAAGGATTTTAGCCAACATTTGCCGGGTGTTTAGAAACTGAAACTAAGAAAACTCATGGTCATGAGGGGGGTTGTTGACTTATAGAGATATATGAGATATATACGGTCACCTTTTAATAAACAAGTAGGTGTTAAACTGTAAGTGACTAACCTGACTGTCAGCATTTGCATTTAATGCTTAACCATTAGTTGTCAGTTCATATCCATAAATAAGAGAAGTTGTTATGATTTATTTTATAGTGGTGCTTCATGTTACCACTTTTGGGTAATGCCACATACACAGAACGTATAAGATTTGATGAGGGAATAGCAAATGTATTTACGCTGTGAATTTGTGTTTGACTTTTTAAATCAAGCCATGTCATCTATTTCCTAATCAGACTAGGGCCAATAGAATAAAAATCAACAAAAGTGGTAATGTTTATAGCCATGTTTTTGGATAAATTAGCTGTCCTCAGATAAATAATGTATATGAAATTTCTATTAATTATTTAATTTATATAAATGTCTAAATTCTAAATATGAACCAGGATATCTTCTATAGCAGAAGATCTTCTATAGTAGATATATTGGCATATATATTATAGCAAAAAAATTAAAAAATTCAAGTTTATCAGGTTTTTTTTTTTTTTTTTTTTTTTTACAGTTTTTTTAAGTACCTGGTCCAGTTTGTAATGTTGACATCAAATGGAATCAAATAATTTCACTCTAATTGAATAGAACTTAATATCCAACACACACCATTTTGTCAGTTTATCAAGTTATTTTCCTTGTGAATTTCACAGTAAGAGGGAACCTACACTTTCTTCCTAAGCCTTAACAGCAAAGGTATCTAAATATCTATTATAAACAGTATTTAAAAGGTCTTATAAATAACTTATAAAATGTAGATATCATTTCAGTAAAAAGACAAAAATAATCATGTTTACTGATTTTTACTCATTTTAATGAGCCACATGAACCCTGAGAAATGTTGGCTAATTTCCTAATACAGTAACAGTTTCTTTGTAATGGATTTTGAGTGGACTTGTATAAGAAAAACCTGTACAGTATATTCGAACATGTAACGATACACGACTGATAACAGAATGTTGATTTTTTTTTTTTATTAATTTTTTTTTTTTTTGAAAAAGGGACCTTAAAGTGTATTGTGGTCTTCTGCTTGTTTGTCCATGTGTGTTATTTCAGGTCTGACATTAGGAGGGAAAATGTTATGTAGTGGAGGGTATCTTGAAAATACCTAAAAGTGTGCTTCAGAAATATGAACAAAAAAGAAAAGTAAAAAAAGAAGTAAGAATTAATATTTGTTACAGACACATGTCTTATGGTTAAAGCATGTTAAGAATTGCACTAAGTACTCATTTTAACACAGAGATGGCATATGTGTAAAAAAAAAAAAAGATTTAAATTTAAAATGATTATTTAAACATTTCACTCTGGGCACTAATTTATACTCAAATGGTTGGAAAAACTAAATTTTTAATAGTTAAGAAATGGTAGTGTGAGAATTTCTTGACTGCTGTGGTGAGATGTATGCTGTTAGCAGAAGTTGCCCTTTACTCACTTTACTAAATGCAGCGTTGTTTTTTCTGATTCTGCTCTGGTTGATGAGGATCTGAGTGAGAGAAGCTGATCTGTGATCTTGAGGCAGTGCTTAGGAACAGCAGGATCTGGCTCTCTGCTCGACCCCGCTTTGCCAAATGGTGCACAATGTAAAATTCAAGCTGATGTGCACAGAAGCTGTATTGTTCTAACTGCTTGTTTTGGTATTTAGTTGAGTCCTTGTTTTTCCTCTTTCTCTCTCAGCCAGCTTGTTGGCTGAGCAGCTGGCATGTGGCAGGTTCAGGCCAGTCACTGTCTGTTAGAGAGAAGTAGAGATGCTCTGCTTATAGCCAGAGCCAAGTTAGTAATGTCCATATTCACAATATGAACACACGCACACAGACATGCACACATGCACACACGCATATAAACACACATATACACCCTGCATGCTCCCAGTCTGGGCTTTTTCTAACTCTCTTTAAAACAATGAGCCATTTTTGTAGGACGTGAATTGTTTGGAATTAGGAATCCATGTGACTTAAACACTGACACTTCTAGAAGAATAGCTTTATTCAGTGACAAGCCACTGTTTTTATGTTGTTGAGATGTGAGTGTGTTTCTCCTCTTCATTACGGGAAACTGCGCTTCTATTCTCGTCCATGTGGAGAAATAGGCCGTTTCTGTGTGAAGAATACTGTTATGAATAGGCAATACATCAGTTTCCTTGTCTGGTGTAACACTAGCTCTTAGCTTTTACCTGCAGTAGAGTTGTTTGTAACATTGACTTAAGGTTTTTGTTTTTTTTATATTTATGATTTCATATGTATCTTGTTTTTTAAAGTAATAAAATGGAAAAATTTAAAATATTGTCCTCAACTGTCCCATTCAATTTAATTTAATTTGTATAGCATTTTTAAATGCACATTGTCACGAAGCAGCTTTGCAGAGCTGTATATTCCGTATATAAAGTATATACTTTCAAAATATAATATGCTGTATACAGTATATCCCAGTTTGTCACTAATTGAGCCAGTTGGAGGAGGCGGTGCCAAGGAAAGATTTCCACTCTTATTTGGGTGATATTGGACAGTGTGATCATAAATAAATCCTGTCAGAAGCTTTCTACTGTATGGTCAAATAGTGTAACTAGAAAATCAAGAACATTTATTTTAGTTAATGTAAAGTTTTTTTTTTTTTGAGAGAGAATTATGTATGCTCCCTTTTACATAATGGATAAGGTCCATGTGCATTTTGGAAAGAGTGCAAGTGGGGACTATGGCAGGACTAGTCGTGAGAAGGCAACACAATAGAGTCACAATAGACTAGATAGAATAAAATGGAGTCAGAAAGCAACACAAGCCTGACACACTGGAATATAAAGCACTCAGGTGATCATTGCACCGTCATCCAACCTTAGTGAATGTGTAAGAGTGGGGGTAAAGACTGTCCACCATAACATTCCAGTTCATCCAAACACTCTATGCCCATGAACTCATTATATCTGCTCTTTTACTATTAACAAAAGAGTAAACACGTCTGTTGTGTATTGCACCTGTCATTATTTAAGGTACCAACAATTATCCTGCATCTTTTTGAACCATAGTGCATCATATATACCCAGCAGAGTCCGTTTAGTGCTTTATAGGACAATAGTAGTATTTTATAATTTGTGTGAGATTTTATTGGGAGCCAATCCAGTAATCAGTTGTGAATGATGTCTCCATATTTGAGTAAGGACTCTGGGTGCTGCTTTCCGGACTAACTGGACCTTGTTTATGCACCTAATGGACAGACAAAAAGGCATTACAATAATTCAATTGAAGGTAATGAAGTACTGTGCTACAATGCAAAAATGTAGCTCATGGTACTACTTTGAATTGGATTATTGGATGTAAATGGTGGTTTACCATTTACATCTACAAACTGATAATGATCAGTCAAATAAGACCTGGGCTGCTCTCTGGTTTATCTCCTAAAACATTATCCAGTCTATTAAGGTAAGAAGGTAATAATAGTATGACCAGTGGTGTCAAAAGCTTTACGAAGTTCAAGTAACGCACGCAAGGGCACACAAAACAATGGAGGCCAGTAATGGGGAATTTACTACTTTAACCAGCGCTCTCTCTGTGCTATAATGAGGTCATAGTTCTATCTGCTACATTTCCTGGGTGTTATTTCTATCTAGGTACTATAAGGTATTGGTATTGGCTAAAAAAATAGTAAGGAATTTTTAAAACAGGCTTTTAAAAACTGCTAATTGTTATTGAATCTCCACACTCCATGCTTGGACTCAGCTGCTTATATAAGGGTGAGACAAATAAAACCTTAAAAAATATGATAAAGTACGGCTCAACCTAGTGTATTTCAAAAGGAATTCAGACATTTATTAGGCACTTGCACTGAATGACGATTATGTGAAATGGTTGCAATAAATACCACAAAATTTTACCAATACTTCTCTGCACACCCTTATTTACACCAGGTTCATGAGGGAACACTTATTTTTATTTTAAATAATAGATCAAGCTACACTGTGCTTTGCAAGTTTCACATGAAAACTACATGTTTGGGAAAACAATTTATTGTTAATTTAAAAACTACATGCACTACTAACCTAATTAACCTTTGCCCTAAATTTCTACCATAAGCCTTTTAGTACACGGAGAGATGTGTAGTGTATCATGGGAGCAGATAGAAACAATATAGCAACTTACAAAAAAGACAAGTATTTACAATATAACGCAAAAACAGTAATCCTCAATACAAGATATGGGAAGTTATGAGAAGTGGTAGAAAATATCTGGAGAAAGTGACATTTTCACATGACGATCTAAACAGCTCTATTAATGTATTGTATGACGACTGATTACATTTTAGCATGTTTTTATCTGAGTTTCAGATTTATTTTCTTTGCTTCAGGTTTTTTTTTTTTTTTGTAAATGTGTGTAAGAACCAAATGTTTTTTTTGTTTTTTTTTATCACTGATTATGTAAAGGAAGAAAAATAGTTCTAATTCACAGTAAAACGCGCTGGAGAATATTGACTTACAAATCAGACAAAGGGACACATATTTTGTTTATTATAAAATATAGTGGTATCTTAAAAATAAGTGCATCTGTATAAAATTATTACTACCTTAAGTATAAAAACATTTCTAAATGCATTAACTGTACAAAAAATAGTAGTATAAATAAAGTGCTATAACCTGTAATATTGTGTTTAGTGCAGGAATCTTTTGCATAAGTCAAATGTGTCCATTAAAGCCATGAGGAATTTTGTTGTGTTTGTGAAAGCAGATTAAGCACATTCACTGACCCACACCATCCACTGATACAGTCAGCCTGTTATGTTTTCTCTTCAAACATGCATTTCTTCTTAAAAATTGATGGTCTGACAAAGGCTGATGAAAAATCTGTCAGTGCTTGGATGAGTCAAAGAAAATCCTAGCAGTCCTCATGTTGTGTGTGAATACAGTACATACATATACAGTTTCTCATCTTTCTGCTTTTTTACACCTTCAGTGTATTTTAAGGAAAGTTAAATGTACAATTGTCTATGCGTCTTCATCATCCTCACTGGGAATGAGGTCCAGGCCATTGTCTTTGCTATTTTCCGAGCTATACTCTTTCTGCTGTTTCTCCAGTTCACGCAGCTCAGCTTGTAGCCGCTGCAGGTGCACGGCACGCCGGTTCCTCACATGCTTTGTCCGAAATGGGTTCAAATCCAAAAAGGCAATGTTTGTCAACTTTCTGTGCAGGGTAAATCAGGGTTAAAACTGTTAGAACTTTTTGCAAAATTAATATACCTATATAAAATGTTTAAAGACATTCCCGCATTGCCCTATGTGTGTCTTGTTATTGGAAGAATCTTTAAAGATTCAGCAGCAGAACTGTCTACATAATGACTGGCCTTAAACTCATCGCTCAAGTGATGCGCATATGCGGTGTGTGTTTGTCACTAGGCTGTGTGCAAGCTTTGTGAATTATACATGCGACAGTCTGTCTTCAGGGCAAAAATAGTAACACCATACAGAGGACAGACGCAAGCTCTCAGAATAACTCACAATGCAGAAGTCAAAAAGTGCATGTTTATAGAGCCTTGTGGTTTACTTATATCTAAGAGTAGTTTAAATTGAAATACAGGTTTCAAGAAACAGATACAAAAGCAAGAACCTTAATATGGTTGTCTTCCTGGATGATACATTACAGTAGCCTATTCTGACTGGAAGATCTTTAGACTCACCTGTGGTCTGTGACTGTTTTGGTAAAGAAGCGGAGATACTGATAGATTTCCACAGTGTCATGGATCTTTAAGATGTCCTCCTCTTTGTATTTGAAAATAGCGAGTGCATATCGAAATATCACCTGTAAACAAATAATAAATACTAGATCAAACACACTAAACACCACGGTCAACTTGGAAATGGCAATCTGCCTAATCTGCATGTCTTTAAACTGTGGGAGGAAACTATATTACCCGGAGGAAACCCAACAAGCGTGTGGATAACATGCAAACTCCATGCACACAGACCTGAGCTGTGCCGCCTTTTTTACTTATTATTTATTAATTTACTTAAAAGAAAGTAATAAATTTATAACAAGACAACAAATGCGTATTACTTTCTTTATAATAATACTGGATGATGGATGTTTTTTTTTTTCTGTCCAAATCTAATAAAGCTTCTTATTTTAAGAAAAATAAAGTATACTGTACAGTATATATTACAGCATGGTGGCTTGCACCTCAAGGGTCCAGGTTCGATTCCTACCTCAGGGTCTGTGTGCACGGAGTTTGCATGCTTCTTCCGGGGACACTGTTTTCCACCCACAGTCGAAAGACATGCAGATTAACCTAATTGGCGTAAAAAGCTTGTTTTCTGCTTTATATTTATGGACATTATCATAATGTCAGACAGGTCACTTTTCTTTATAGGCATTTATTCTAAACAATAAAAGCAAATTTACTAGTGCAGGAAGACGTGAAATCAGATTTCAAACTTTTTTCGGTTTATTTTGGTGTTCGTCCAAATTTTTATAATTTTATGGTTGTTTTGCAGAAAAGGAAAATGTAAAATGACCAAGACCTCTGGTAATATCCTTGCATGCACCTCACACAGTATACCTTAGTGCCTTCGTAGAGGAAGGCATCCCAGACTTTAAACAGAATGTCACTGGGCAAACTCTCCACAAACACCACCAGGAACCAGTTAAATGTGACAAGGGACACGTCCACACTGTATTCCTCTAAATGAGCCACCAGCCGTGGCAACTTCTCAGCCATAAAGTCCTTAAACACACGCTGGTCTGCCTGTATTGGGACACGTTAAGACAACGTTGAGCATGTAATCAGAGCTGAAGTAGCATGAAAGACTTTTGTTGATATTTTATAAACTGGTACCTGAGAGCCGAGAAGCGTTTTGGTGTAGTAGTCCTGAGGCATGAGAAACTGCACTATGGCCACTAGACACCAGAAAGCCTCCTCTTCACTCTGCAGCACCAGCAGGGCAGTAGCAGCCAGTCTGAAGACAACATATCACACATGCACACTAAATGAATGGTAGATCAACATACTGTATACTACAGGAACAATTGCACAGTTCTATGCTGGTGTGACAAATCAATGCTGATTCTCCACTAGATGTCAGGATTTACTTTTGCTAAAACTGATGCCTGCAGTATGTGTATGGGCCACTATGGAGCAGAAATGAGCCACTGCTGAATTTTACGACTACTGTACTTGAGTTACATATAAAAAAAGCTTAATATTAGAGAACTGCAAGAACTCATCAACATAATTTAGTGAATAATGAATGCATTTGATTTGCCATCTGCTAAAAAGCGTGTGATCACGGTCAGAGTAAAGGTAGGGCCGACATAATGCCATGCAGATCAACCTTTTAAGATTACACCAGCTCTGCCGCTCACATGGGCATGTGTATAGGTATGAGCCATTGACCTTAAAGGGCAATGAGATTGGAGCAAGTGAGTGTGTTTGCTGTGGATTAAAGCTCTGGGTTTTAACCCTTTAAAACTTTACTCACTCACTTTATCATCATCTATACCGCTTTATACTGTATACAGGGTCTCAGGGGGGCTGGAGCCTATCCCAGGAGGTGAGGCGGAGTGCACCCTGCACGGAGTGCCAATACATCGCAGGGCACACACACACAGACACGCTCATTCACAAACTATGGGCAATTTGATAACGCCAATTCGCCTAGTCTGTATGTCTTTGGACTGTGGGAGGAAACCGGAGAACCCGGAGGAAACCCACCAAGCACGGGGAGAACATGCAAACTCCATGCACACTGTCCCAGGGGCGGGAATCGAATCTAGGCCCTGGAGGTTGTAAGGCGACAGTGCTAACCTTATTACTTTAGAGCACAAGTATAAAGTTGGAATACTGTATAAGACTCGTTGAAATATGCGCTGAGTGGCTTGCCAAAGATCAAGATTTACTTGTAGCATATTTTGAGTTATTTTTGTTCTGTAAGATTTACACATTATCATCTACTATATTTCTTCCTTCTAACATGCATTGTAGTATCTGGATAATTGTATTCGTGTCTTTGCAATACCAGAATAGAGTACTGATGTATATACCATGTGTATAAATATTAGATACAGTAAATGTTCTTAAAAATACTCTTTTGCTTAAAAACACTTTTGCAATCAGAACAAAACTTATATTAGTATAATACATAGCAAAAATGTTCGTTGTTTTTATTACACCGGAACATTGCATTTGACGTTTTCCTAGTTAACTTCCTAGTTTGTAAAAACTGTGGTTGTGTTTTAAATAGAAATTATTTATGCTGGCTGGTAAACTTTAAATTAGGAAATAGACAACTTCATAAAATGTACCAGTCAGTCCCATGCATAACAATGAAACAATTATAACACTATTGCTCAGACAATCCTGTGCTCGGCGAAGGCTGTTTGCCTGTACCTGTTGAGTCCCTGACAGTAGCCGACAGCAGGGTTTTGCCAAGAGAACGCCAGGAGAACTCTCTGAAGCTGCTGCAGCATGGGACTAGAGGGTGATGAAAAGCTCTGGTTGGTGGTCAGAGTTCGGTGCAGGTCCAGCTGGATCTGCCGGGCTGCTGGGTGTTGTGTGGCATGGCTCTTCTTGCAGAGTTGCTGGAAAAGGTCAGGGTGGGCCTGGCGCAGTGTGTGGGTCCTGAACCGTACCATCCAGCGCCACACACCCAGTCTGTACTGACGCGGGACTCCTGCTCGCACCAGAGCCTTCAGCTCTTCACTCGAGGAGAGATCATCAGGTGAACGGCCTCCCAGAAACTGAGTCCAGCGAGCCAGAAGCGACCGGTCCCCACTTTCCCGTTCGAGCAGATTGTGCGATCGGATCTCCAGAGCTTGGATTTTAGTCAGCAGTTTCATGTCCTCCACTTCGTAGTCGGGGATGATCTTAAAGCCGTATTCGTCGTACTCCCTGAAAACAGCACCATGTATGGTTTTTGTTAGGAATGGTTACTTTTGTGCTAGTTTTGAAATAATTCTTGTTATTGTGTGATTATCAGGTAATAAAGGTTATACGGCATAAACACGTAAACAATCAAACAAAAAATCCATATTGCATTTACATTGCTGTTCACTGTAAGTCTGATAGACCTCGCATAATATCTACAATAAATATTCTGGCAAATATGTATAAGGTTAAACAACCTTATAACCCTACAACGCTACAACAACCCTATGTTGTTAAATGCCTTTAAATATTCAACATATTATGGAATATGATGTATTCCATTAAAATGAGTCGTTGCTTTTACCTAACAGTGCCAATTCGGATGACGTCTTGCTGATTAGCCTGTAGTGCCTCTTCGATCAGCTTCTTGATAGCAGTTCTTTGCTCTGCATTCAGTTCCTTACTCTCCTGGAGTTTTCTCAGGACCCCCAGGTACCGGCTCTCCATCTGACAGTTGCTGGCTTCCAGATAGGCACACTAACACACGAACACTCTAATTACTCCAAATGCATTAAAAGCTTGACTGCATGTGACTGATGAATGAAAGTCGTGAAAGTCATGCAGGTGAAGCATTTATTTGTCATATAATTTATTAGAATTTTGGAATTAATTTGAGTAGATGATGACTCATGATGGCTGCATGGTAGCTGAGCGGCTAACACTGCTGAATTGCACCTCCATGGTCTGGGTTCGATTCCCACCTTGGGTCTGTGTGCATGGAGTTGTTCTCCCTGTGATTTGTGCGTTTCCTCTGGGTACTCCAGTTTTCTAATTGGCGTTCCCAAATTGCCTGTAGTGTGTGTGAATGAGCTTGTGAGTGCATGCATGCGTGTGTGTTCCCTGCACCCCATTCAGGGTGCACCCCAGCCCGTTCCCTAAGTCTCCTGGGATAGGCTCCAGGCTCACTGAATGTGTGTTGACTGTGTACTTAAGCTTGTAGCATGAACTTGACATTAATTCAGGAAAAATAAAACACATTTTAAAAAAAAGTCTTCTTTTTCAATTGCTTGCAATAACTATTTTCAATAACTGTAGACAGTATAGCGTGCGCTCACCTTCACCATTAGAGATTTCTCTTGCTCTGAGCTGTTCTGCCACAATCTGGTCAGCTGGTAGATCTCTGAGTTCAGGAACTTGTTCTGGGTTTTGTAAGCTTCCATGTCATCCTAAAACACAACAGAAACAGACCACATGGATTTAAAAAAAGCATATATAAATCCCACATAGATTCTCATGAATAAAGACATGAATGGGTATTTGTTAGCATGGATAAAGCTGTTACAACACACCACAAAAGAACCATTATTCTGTCTAATACATAAATAGTGCCAGGCTCTAAATGTGCAAATAATAAACGTCCAGGACATGGTGGAATGCTTCATGAATATGCTCAGGCAGTCATACGGACATGATGGCTTTTTAAAGCTGATATCTCATGTATACAGCTTTCCCGACTTTTAAAAATCTTTCGCTAAGCCTCATCCTTTTTTTCCATTTTTGTTTTCTTGGTTAATTATTAGGAACTGCTATAAACTTAGACCAATCAGCCATACCATTAAAACCATTAACATTAAAACAACTTAGTTTTGGGGACCCTTTGTGCCACTATAGTATTTCATAGTATTTCTGGCCTGTCTTGGCTCTACAGGGTGTCTGGATGTGCTGTGGTGTCTGGCAGCAGGATGTTAGCAGGAGATCCTTTAGGTGCTATGGATTGTGAGTTGGGGCCAAGACCTGTTTGTCTGGCCCATCCCAAGTGTGTTTAATTGAATTGGGATCTGTGGAGTTTGCAGGCCAGTTTGGCAGCATTTGGCTTTTAGCTCACTGCACCTTGTGCACGATGAGCTGTGATGCACTGGGTGTTCTAGTACCTTTTTATCATTACCAGCATTGACTTCTTTTTGCCTTGGGTGCTCCATGATGCCATCACTGGTGTACTGGTATATAGCTGGTGATCAATGTTTATTCAGTTCACCTGTCAGTTGTCATAATGTTCTGGGTAATCAGTGTATGTGGTTTCATAGTACCGGCAATCTAGCGGCAAACCCAAGCAGTTGAATTTATACATCGTTTTTACAACTAAATCTATTACCAATTAACATGAATTTACATTTAAGAATTTGGCAAAGCAGAGTTTGTACATCTAAGCAGTTGAGGGTTCAGGGCCTTGGTCAAGGACCCAACAGGGACGATTTAGTGGCCATGGGATTTGAACTAGGAACCTTGCGAACTGTAGTACGATGCCTTAACCACTGAGCTACCCCTGACCCTGAATTTATTGTCATTATACTGTATTCCCATTCATAGACTCAATTGAAATAGTCAGTCTCAATTCTGAAAGTTTTCTATAACCTTAATCTTAAAGGTTCTCTGTTGTCTTTTTCCCTATTTTTTCTGTTTACACAACAGACAAAGCCAGATGCATACTAAGTAGAAGGCTGCTTCACTAACCAATATACAGTATCAGCTGGTGGTGCAATATATTTGCATTATATATATATATATACATTATATATACATATATATATATATATAGAGAGAGAGAGAGAAAGAGAGAGAGAGAGAGTACAATCAAATGGCATTCTTTGGTTCTTGTTTTAAATGCAGTCTAATAAAGTGCACTACTTTTAGAATATAAGTATAAGATATAAGTAACATATGCATATAAATAATTTAAAATATCAAATGAAAAACCAATTAAGTCACTTATCTTCTAACGTAATGATAATGAAATTAGTTTGCTTAACTATATGGGTGTGACCAAGACTACAGCTCTACAGCCTGTGCTTTGACACCGGTTTCCTAACAAACCTGGGATATGAGGAGAATTAAGAATTTATATATATATATATATATATTTATATAAAATGTAGATAAATAAACCTGAATTAAATTAACTGGTGGCCTTGCCAGTGCTATCTTATAATGCAGTCACTCTGGTTACCATGGTAAGTCTTATTAGCAAGGTTCGGACTGTCCCATTCCCTTATTACTACACATGTTTATTGTAGTTGTTTCCGTTCGTTAGGAATGTCATTTGCAAATCGGACGGAGTGTCTGATAATCTGCAACCAATAACAAGTTGCTAAACTCTTATCCTCCTATTCATACCTTTAGGTTGTCCATCTCCTGTACAAGCTGCTTGAGGCTTTCTGTGCTGATGCGGTCAGAGGTGATGGTATGTTTCGGGTCAGTCATGCATGTCGACATTTGCTCAGATAGTTTAAGAATGACTTCCTGCTTGGCCTGGTTCTTCTCCATTAGCAGCTTTAAGTTTTCCTGTAGCTCTTTCACATGTGTGTCCCTCTCTTCCAGGCTTCTCTTCAGTGCCTCATTCTCACGCCGCAGCTGCTCCAGACGCTCACGCAGGTCTGCTAAGCAGCGCTCGCTATGACGTATCAGCTCCAGACGCTCCTGCTCACCCTCAGCCGCTAGGTATTGAGCACATGCACGCTTCTCCAGCTGAGCTGCCTCTAGGGCTTTGTGCAGCAGCCAGACCAATTCCTAACACAAACACATATACAGAGCCGTATTACTTTTGGTTTCAGGAAGTTCAGGAGTGCAAATGTGAAGGCGGGTGAGATGAACATGGTTTCATTCGCATGTGGTAACAAATTCCTTGTAGAAGATTTCGTTAGACTTTGGAGCAACCAAGCCTAACATCAATACCAGTGGTTGTAACAGAAATACATAATAGTATAAAGAAGGGACTGGTTTATTTTGGACCCTGACTATAGCCTTTTTATTGACAGTAATATCTGAAAATTACTTCCATTACCAAGATTTGATGTTGATTTGGCTCCACATCCACAACTAGAGAGGGTAAATCACATGGTATTTACAAAAACATATTAATTATAGTGGATTATTAATAATTTTTCATAAAAAGTAAAAGAAAAGAAAAGAAACGAAAAAGTCAGACGATGTATACCAATAATACAAATTAATAATACATGAGTAAATTGGGACACTGATTGATCAGTTGAGGATCTGGGTTGCTGATCAGATGGGTGGGGGTTCGAGCCCTACCTTGATTGGCTTGCCACTTTTGGGCCCTTAACCCCATGCACATATTAAAGTCCCAGCCACGGGTGATGCAAGGCACCCTTAGTGCCAGTCTAAGCAAATTTTGCCTACTGTAATTAAATATAATCAAACTCTAACCTAGCAGATAACTGGAAAGTATTTAATATTTCAAACATTAAAATACTACTTAATGTTAACGGTTCATTCTCAAACATTTTAATTTAGCCTCCTGTATAATATCCTGGCCAGCCATCATTAAGCATTGAATTAACAGCAGTTCCAATCTGTTATTATCTGTAATCTCTACCTTCTGGGATTGGACCTCCATGGCCAGTGTGAGATTCTCCTGTTTAAGGCGTGACAGACGGTCAATGACGCTTGCATCCTTGCGGTCGAATGGAAGGGTGGCCGAGTTCGCTTTCTTATGCTTCCCATTGGGTAACGTTAGAGATGAACCACGGCTGGGGAGATTTTCACGAGGCCTCTCGCACTCCACTTCAGAAGGCAAACCTGAGCTCAGAGGTGATGTCGGGACAAGGGAAACGTCATGGTCTGTGGAATGTAATTAGCACATTTTAGACATTTTTTTTTTTTTATAATAAGGAAATAACGCATATGGCATAGGGTAATTAAGCAACAACAACAACAATAGTCAGTTGTTATTTAAATAAACAAAATGTTTACATTTTTGAGTCAGAAATGTGGAAATAGCCAGAAAGGTCACACTAGCTTTCAGTCTGACAATTCTTTATTGGTGCGTACAGTTAGAGGAGTTTATACTGTAATTTTTATGACACCCGGTTTTAGTGGAGTAAAATGTTAAACTTACTGGAGGATGGATTTGATTTGAGGCTACCAGCCTGGGAGGACTGTGATTCTACCCAAAATACACTACGGCCCATTTCCATAGATGGTCGACGAAGTAGAAAGCTGTGTACTGAGTTTCTGTAACAGGCAAATGGGTATACACACACACACACACGTCACTCAGAAATTCTTAAGAAACTTGAATGATCTTGTGGTGTAATACAAACTCGACTTCCTCAAAATTGAAATTGAAGGGAAACCACATTTTATTTAAACAGCATGTTAAGGAAAACGCAGACGTCTTTATTTTGCTACAAATAGAGCAGCACCGTTATTATACTGTATACTGTTACACTTTAAGATAAGTTCGTCTAATGTATTTTCTTGTTTTGTTTTGTTTTGAGTAAAGAACTCACTGTATCTCGATGAGCGGGTGTTTAATTGACACATTAAGTGGGTTTGTTTGGACAGGAACATTAGCAGCTTCTTCTCCAACCAGACCTGATGGGATCTTCATCGTCGGCAGGAAGTTTGCTAGAGCAAAAAACAAACCCAAACACAGCTGAATCAGCACATGCCTGTGATTTTGCAACCTGGTACAGATTGCCTCAAAGCAAAAGTAAAAGAAAAAAGATGCAACACTATATGAACCCATAATTGGAGTGAGTTGGAGTGCATCTGTATCAGATTAACCTTATTGGTGAGTCTTTAGGGCTTTCTGAAATCATTTTAATGAAGCACTGTGACCACTATGGGATGGTATTTGTTTTTTAGCTGGTGAAACTCTAAAAAGCAGAAAGTCGACAGAGGAAGGAAATGGATGACACTTTAAGTGACAAAACAAGGTAAAACAGTCAGTGAAACCACAAACTGTTCCACTCAAGTTATTCTACACCCTTATGGAGTGGAATGTAATGCAGGATGAGGTGCTGTCGCATTACAGCAAGTCTAAAAACAGTAGGTGAGTCATTGTTAGCAGCACAGGAAACACCTCAAACAGTTTAAAACTTAGTTTAAAACTGGAAACTCACTAACTTATGCTCTGTACAGCATCAAGAAGCCTATCCCAGGGGACTCGGGCACTAGCCGGGTACACCCTGGACAGGGTGCCAATCCATCACAGGGCACACACACACACACAAAGCACAATTTAAAAACACAAATTAGCCTAATCTTTATGCCTTTGTACTGGAATACCCTTATGAATCCCACTAAGCATAGGCAGAACATAAAAAACTCCATGCACACAGACCCGAGGTGGGAATCAAACCCTGAACCATGGAGGTCCATGGTCGCAGTAATAAACCTACATAACTGTGCCAACAGAAAATGATAATAATTGACATTATTAACATTAACAGCATGTTTTTTAATAAATAATTAGTTACTGGATTTTCTTGTAGATGTACTGTATAAGAGAATTGTAAATACAAAAATGTAAATGCTACAGAACAAAATAGTAAAAAAAAAAAAAAACTTAACACAAACTAAAATTATCACAGTAGTTAAGACTAATGACTTTATCTGTCCTGCAAAAAGGGATAGGTAACAGATAACACACGACAGACGGCCGATATGGTGCAACATGTAAACAGTGCAAATAATAATAGTGCAAATGAGCTTTTAGTTTGTTTAAAGTGACATATGTATTCAGTTCTTTATTGCTGGCCCATAAAAAAGCCTTTCTATAAAAACCTCACTATCTTTTCGGATAAGAGAATAACCAGGATGGGTATTGTTTTCCTATAAAAGTACATCCTGCTGTTGTTTTTTCATAATTTATTATTATTTCTTGCATTATACTATAAGTAAAAGCATAGCGTCTGTGAACATCTAGACAAAATATTAACAAACGTATAAATGCGGATCTGCCTGAAATTAGTCAAACAATAGTTTGAGTTTAAAATATCCAACAGTCAGGTCTTTATTCTTCTGCAGATATCCTTTTATGCAAAACAGTATTTCAAAGCTGTTACGTTTGCCAAAGTTCCTTTGGCAAACCATCTGGTAAAGTTTTCGGACATTTGTTTCTTCACTTCCTGTAATAGTCAATAACATGTGAGCCTGCATCCTGCAGGTGTGCAAAATCAAGATGAAGTGCTTTAATTTAAAATAGATCCCACAATGTTTATGAAACACAATGTTTATGCAGTTCATCAGCATGAAGGAACATGCAAGTGGCTAAGGCTGAAGTGCACATGGTAATTTTGTGGTGTCGGTCACAGCCCAGACTTTCGGGATAACCAGAAAAGATGCCTAAAGGGGATGTGAATCATTAAATATCCTTTATCTGATATGCCTCTGGGCCATGTACAGGAAATAGCTGCAATTTGCAAACAGCATAGGAAAAAAAACATCAAGGCAGTGCAGCAACACCCAGACTGTTATTCTACAAATCACACCCACCAAGCCAATCATCCTTCTTATATATCACAATATACATAGATATACGTACATTGAATATATTCTTCTGCAGTGTTTTTAATTTCTATTCCTTTCAACATTGTACTGAAGACATCCAAACTGTGAAAGAACATGTATGGAATTATGTATTAAACAAAAATGTGTTAAATAATCCAGAATATGTTTCATACTTTAGTTTGTCCAAAGTAGCTACATTTAGCTTTGATAGCTTTTAATTCTTATCAGAGTCACGTGGAATGAGTTCCATTTCACAGCTGTGACTTGTCAAAAGTTAATTTATGACATTTCTTGCCTTCTTAATGTACATTAGACCATTGTGCAGAGGAAGGGGGTGCAGAGGCAAAGCCCTATTAGTGCTACTACAACTACTGTACAAATCCATATTATGGCAAAAAACACTCAGTTAAGTAATGAAAAAAGACAGTCCATCATTTTAAGAAAAAAAAAGGTCAATCAATCCGATAAATTTCAATAACTTCAAATGTATCCCCACTTTTTTGGCAGCCGCCAAAATCACCAAACGTTATGATGAACCTGGCTCTCACAACCACTGGAAAGGAGGACAAAGAGCTACCTCTACTGCAGAGGATAAGTTTATTTGAATGTCCAGCCTCAGACACCAGTGATTTATAGCACCTCAGATTAGAGCCCACATAAATCTTTCTCAGGGTTCAAGCAGCAGGGCCAGAAAACACAAGGAGTGGACATTTGATCAGTGGAAAACTTTCTCTTGGTCTGATGTGTCCAAATTGTTATATTTTTGGTTTTTACATGCCACATCTCTTTTAGACATAGACAGGGTAAATGGACGGTTCCTGAATGTGTGGTTTAGGAGGTGTTGCGGTGCTGGTTACCCTGTTGGTGACCAAGTCAACATTGAAGGCACACTTGACCAGCATGGCTACAACATACATTGTTTGTAATGAGTTGGACTGAAGAGTGAAAGAAAAGCAGCCAACAAGTTCCTCCGAATAAAAAAATAAGCAAACAATTGAATAAAAAGGTGTGTCCAAACTTTTGACTGGTACTGTATCTCCTTAGAACAGTTGATATTGAGATCTGCTAAAGAAGTGCTATTCCTTGCTATAACTATTTCCGAAAAGCTGACCTTCATGTTTTAAAAATAACGACTGACTGTTGTTGTTGTTGTTACTTACTTGCCATATGCATTATTTCATAGTTTTGAAAAAAAAAATCTAGTAGTGTTCTAGAATGTAGAAAATTGACTGGTACTGTATACAAGCAGGTATATAGAGACAAACATGCACAAAGTAAAAGTAAATGAAGAAATGGATGAAAGTGACCGGATGTAGGACATGTATTAGGAAATGAAGAAATGAAAGTACTGAGTAAATGGTTGTACGTTCAAATGTAAAGCTGTCCTGAAACCCATTGACTAAACCTCTCACCTTGGTCACAGCTCACTGAAATGTCAGCAGCTTAGGTGTCCTTAAACTAAGCATACCACAGATCATTCTGAAATAGGGAAAATCTAAACTATGGCAATGTGGGCATCATTTCAGATTTCTAAATCTTTTAAGCAATTTTTATTCACTTAGAGTTAGGCAACAGAATACAAAAGGTTATGGTGATGAAATACTGCTATGACAATAAGAAGAGCAGGAACCACTAGCTGGTCATTACAGTGTAGTTCATGTAATTGAAGTATCATTAGTGTAATTACAGTGCCGAAAATAATTCTCACCCTTGAATGTGCTGAGATCAGAAATATATATATACATAATGTTATGTTTCCAACTTACTTGTAACTGAAGAACGAGGAGACAGCAGCCTAACCTAATCAATTTCACATTGTTGGATGGAAGGCTGAGAGCAGTACTGTACTGTACATGATTTTGCCCAAGACTAACTATTTTTCAGCTTACCAAGCGTAACCCGCTGCATAGCTGCCAACCCTGAACTTGTTCCCATGGAGCACAAAATTACCCAAGGTACCCACACCCTCCTCCTGTTCTTATAAAGAATACAGATAAGGGTAGGTCAGATATAAAAAATGTAATCATACCAGATAGCAAACAGAACACTCTGTCTTGAAGTATGGTTAAAAAAAAAATAAAAAAAAACCTGTTTTAGGCAAGTTATTTACTTGGAGAAGTTGAATTGTGCAACCACCAGACACTTGTGACTGGTCAGTGATTAGGCCTGTAGAGGGGTTTTCCCATGTTTCCCCTTGTACACTTTCAGATGAAATATCTTTTGATCATCATCTACACACACACACATGCATTTCCTGCTCTACTTGAAGTGGTCCATAATTAGCCATCATTACTCTTTGCTTTACTCTTTGTTGGAGTTAAGAAGTAAACAAGAACTTCTTATTTGGGGTGTGTACTTTATTGTGGGCCAACCTTTGATTTAGATAAGATAAGATTATTTCGTATACTGTTTATGAACAATTCTAGTTCTACAGTAGTTGTGGATGTGACTTTACAATAACAAGCCTAAGAATTACAAAATCATACATATAGGCTGATTTTTTTTTTCGATTTTATAATCGAAATATAACATAGGCATAATAAGCAATAAATTCAGTTGCAGCACACTTTTGCCTTACAATTTTCCTAGATTTAATATCATATATTTACACAAAACAGTTTTTTTCAAGCAGTAGTGAAAATATAGCAAAGAAAAGGTTTTGAATGCTGTTAAATTTTAACTGAACAAAGAGTCCACAGATCCTGTTGCATGTTTATATAAGCTTGCAAGATCTTATCACTTCGAGGAGAAAGGCAATAAAAAACATACAATAAAAGTATACTAACAGACAAATGTGCGTTTCTTGTCCGGGAGTTTTTTAAGCTGGGTTAATGTTATTTATGGTTGATTTGACTTCTGCTTTTTTTTAAAGATAGATAATATCTAATATCTTACTATTATTTAATACTGTATATTATAATACTGTATATTTTGTTCCAGCAAGGACTTAAAGCAGTAAATGCTCTGGCTAAATCATAAATATTGGCACCTCAGTGACTGAGCACACCTTTTAATTTTACTTTTCTCTTTGTCTGTTTTTAGAGTCAGGAGGTGAAAAAATACCCAGTTTGGGGGGGAAAAAAACAACAACATGAAACATGAAATCCGAATGATCTTAACTAGTAGAGATTGTGTTCAATGTTAAGCTCTCACCACTGAAAACGCTTTCATAACTCACTCTCATATGCATGCTTTCCAACAATATGCTTTAACATGAATAACTGAAAAAATACTTGAGTTGGTGATTTTCCTTGTGCCGTAACTGTCAGTCAAATGACACTATATGGCCAAAAGTATATGGACACCTGACCATCACACTCATGGGACTCTTCTCCAAACAGTTGCTACAACTTCTGCACACTATTGTATAGGAGGTTTTGTATCCTGTAGCATTATAATTTCCCTTTACTTGAACTAAAAGGCCTAGACTTGTTAAAGCATGAGAATGCACTTTTGCACAAGGTGAGGTTGATGGTTGATGAAGGCATGGTCTGCACTCCAGGCCTTTTTACCCCACATCAGTGCCTGAGCTCACAGCTACGCTCCAAAATCTAGTGGAAAGGCTTTCCGGGAACAGTGGAGATTATTATAAGAGCAAAAAAGGGGAATAAAACTAAAAGCACATATGGATGTGGTGGTGTCCACAAACATTTGGACATTTAGACACGTAGACAGTCAGATCACAGCTCCTCCTTTCCTTTCCATTACCATCCTTCACGGGTATGACAAACAGGTCCTTATACCACTAGGCTGTCTAATATTTCTTGATGTTATTCTCTTCTATAAAGGAACAATCCTTTATATAGTAAACATGGACTTTACAGTAACTTAGACTTTTTAAGGTATCCTTGAAAGCAAAATGCACACAAAAAGGGGTCTGTGTGTAGCTTTTCCATATTAATATTAAAAATGTTTATTTAACTTAAATAAAATAGGTTTGTAACTTTACTTTTAAATTCAATTTAATGAGTTAGACCTTGACATACCATTTTTAACATTACATCCTATATATTTTTGTTCAACCTGACATGATACATGAATATATATATACAAAAAATTCCACATCATGATGATGAAATGTATTCACGAGATGTGAAAGTATATCATATGCCTGTGAGAATTCAACAGCTATACCAGCCGGGGTTCCCCAGACACATGCGCCTTCCCTGATAATTTACCTACAAGTTAATTTTCACTTTCAAGCATCAAGCTGCTCGTCTATTACATTGAACAGTCTCACATCCTCATACCAAAAAATCCAACACTATACAATTACAAAGTTTGCTTGTGCCATACTGCATCATGTGTTTGTCTCATGATGTTTTTTTTTGTATCTTGTGACAGCTGTTTTGCTCTTACCAGGGCAGGTGTCTAAATACTGCTGGCCATCCTGAGTGGGCTTCTCTGGTATTGGCAGTGGGGAATCCACACATAGCTGTTCTCTGTGCTGCCAACGTCTCAGCTGCAGCTGCTGAAGCCAGTACATCTTAGCATCTCTGCTTGCTGCCTGAAATCAGATACTTTACTGAGTCAAGATGTAGCTGTTCAATGAGTTAGATTAAGCGTATAAGAGTGTACAGCATCATATCCCTGCCACATGATACAGTTAAGTCTCTGGAAAACTTAGTATTATTGAATACTGAGTTGTAGAAAGTTACATTATTTCCTCTACTGAAATCACTCTAATTCAGATATTTTTATACAATTTGATTGGATCTACAGAATACCATTTACTCAGTCTTATTACCACCATCTATAGACCAGTAATTCAGTCCAGCTGGCACTCCTGCACTCTTTCAAGTTCCACATAATAATTTATACAATGCCCGTTCAGATAATCATCTTGAAGCACGTAAAAGTTAATGCACTATAATATCAGCTTCTATGACAAAATTCTATATTAATAGGACAAGAGAATCTGTATTACTAATTATAATAGAGAGTGAGATCAAAGGGAGTGTCACGAAAATAAAGAACATTTCATCATTTTATGACTAATAATCCCTCTGAGTGTACCGCTAGCGTGACGTGCTGCTTGGCAGCAACATGTTGTAACATAACATGGAAAAAACATGATATGAATCCAAGGGCAACCACCAAAAACATTATACATCATTAATTGTATCCATACATTATAATTCAGTAAATAAGTGGCCATAAAGTGGTGGGAAGGAGATAGACTTCTGAAAGGTACTCTTCAAACTACACTGTTTGGTCATTAAATTGAATTAAAACACAAAACATTATGAACAACATACTTTATGTTCCCTTTGTGTCCCCAGGGTGGCTCTGGGCCCTCAGGGCATGACTCCACAAAATCTCTATGTGTGTACTGTGGTGTCTGGAACCAGGATGTGGGCTTTGCCCCATGCACAGTGGGCTATGGTGCACTGGGATTTTTTATGCCTTTCTATCGTGGCCAACACTAATGTTTTCGGTGAGTTGTGCTGCACTGCCTTTGATGTGGGTCAGACAGGAAGGGCAGGCCTTCAGTCCTCACTGGCATAAATGAGCCTTGGGTGCCCGTGATCTTATCACCAGTTTACTTGCATATAATTGATAAGCACTGTTATGGCTGGTTGGTCTATAGTCATAAAAATATTCATTATAATACAAAATAATATTATTATTACTATTGAATAATTTAGATGCAAATATGTACCCTGGGATAGAACGTAGTTATCCATGACCAGTACTTTAGCAAAGTTTAATATCTTTTTTTCCTGAAAGTATTCAATAGAAAAAACAAGATAAATCAAGAGCAAGAGTTTTATGGAAAAAAAAATGGTTGATTGCATAACAGCTCTGTTTACCAATTATTACAATTTAATATATATAATAATATAATCTTTTTTTTGTCTGTTAGTAGTTACATTAATGTTGCACAATGTCCCTGAAACATGTTAGTTCCTGTTATTATTTATAGCACCTTAGACACACACACACACACACACACACACACACACACATATATATATATATATATATATATATATATATATATATATATATATATGTGTGTGTGTGTGTGTGTGTGTGTGTGTGTGTATGTATGATGTTAAAAATACAAAAACACTGCATATTATGTTACCACTTAACTAGAAAGCACACTCTCCTAAAGACTTTCTTGTGTAAACTTGTCTGACAATAGTAAAATTCAGAAATCTTCCCCATATTAAAATATGTTTTTTGTTTGTTAAATAGCACCCTGATTTAATCTATTTATTATTAAGCTTAGATTATGTGTCAGGTTTGTGTTACAAGTGAACTGATACTACTGAAATAGATATAGACTGTTAGAACCAATAACATTTAATAACTGAACATACACAAGAATGAACTTTAATATAATCTAGATGTAACCTCTGGCAGTGCACTAACGCTTGGACATACATAGTGCCGGTAAGCATACCTTGAGTATGAAAGTGCGCTCTGGTGTCTGAATATGGAAAGTTCCCTCTTCTCCTTGCAGCGGGAAGCTAAATGTGGCATTCCGCAGCTCCACTTTGCCAAGAGGGCTCACGTCCTGTGCCGTGCGATAATAAAACAGCTGACATTTCTTCTCCTCGTACGTGAACCAGCGAAATTTCCAGGCTTTCAGGGGCCCACCCTGCTTGTGAAGGTATCCACAAAGCTTAGTGTCTGAAAACATCTCAGAGTCGTTTAGACATACAGAGGTGCTCTCCGGCTTTGAAATGACGACCTGAACACCTTTTTTCTTTTCCTCTCCTGTGGACGGACCCATCGTCTCTACTTCTCCACTCGTGTGTGTCCTCACCACACTCTTGGTCACACTACCACTCCTTCCTTCTGCTACAGATGTGGTCGTTTCTGACAGAAGGGGAAGTGCCTGAGACAGATCAGCACTTTTGGGATTTCCTCCGAAGCCCTGCACTTGTTCCATCTGGCTATAAAACAAACAAACAAAAAAAAACAAAAAAAAAACGGTTGAGCAAAACAATATAAAATGGGTCATTGTTCCAGATTATATTTACAGCACACATGTGTTTTAGCTGCAGCATGCAACTATTAATGCTTTATTTGCAGAGAAAATAGGTAGTATAATCTGATCTGAAAGTTATGTTATGACCTTGGATTTAGAAATCATTCATGTAACCTTGGGTCAAAGACAGAAACTGAATAATAGTTAAGCTAGTGTGTAAGGGTTTGTAACAGTCCTACTCGATAAGCCACAGTGCTGTCGTAGTATGCATTGCTATAGCTTAAATATTATAAGGTATTATGAATAATTAGTAAATTGTACATCGTTACTAAATTATATAAGTTTCAAGTTTGTAATATGCATAAAATGTCAGTGAGAGCTGTACTGTACATTAAAATACTTGTTGTTATGTTTAGGTATTTCACAGCTGTTCAATACAAAAAATGTACATCAGAAAATAAAAGGGTAGGAAAGAAAAATGGGGAAAAAAAGACTATTTATACAGTAAGTGGAACATATATACAACTTTATACACAGAATGTGCAGAATATAATATGATGTATGGTATGTAAGCCTATTGACTATATATAGTACTGTGCAAAATTCTTGCATCCCTCATTTCCTCATATTTTGCTTCCCCAAGCATCAAACAAATTGGCACCACAATCCCTAAGCACATCACAAATAATTCAATATAAATGTATTTACAATGCTTGTTACAAAGTTGTTTTTTTCCTTTCAAGTGCCCTGGGTGAAGCAGTAGAAACACACGTATCTGCAACACTTACAGTACTGTGCAAAAGTCTTTAACCGCAACTCATTTCTTCATATGCTTCCTTTGTTTCCAAAGAGCCAACCTTTATTATTTTTTGTAAAGTAGTAAAGTAGTTTTAGTGCAATTTAAACCATACAGTAAAATATGAATCATTCAAGCATAAAAAATCATTTAACTGAAGGAATGAACCAGTGAGAAACAGATGCAGATGATGACAGATGATCAGGCTTGTGGTGAGAACAGATGAGAGGTTAAATGAGGTTGCTGTTGAGGTTGTTACTGTATATAAACAATATTTTTTTACAGCGTGTTGCAGAGAACGTTTGTTTCCATTTCTTTAATGCATAATTTCATTTGGCGACTCGGTGGCTTAGATGTTAGCACTGTCGCCTTGTATCTCCTGGGTCCAGATTCAAATCCCACTAAGTCTGTGTGCATGGAGATTGCATGTTTTCCCTGTGGCTTTCAGAGTCAGAAGTTGGAATAAAAAGGTTCCTAGATGGATGGACAGATGATTTCATTTGATTTAGGGAAATCAGGTGGTGCAGTGGCGTATTGGTTAGCACTGTCACCTTACACCTCAGATTCCTTCCTACCCGTCTGTGTGAGTGTTGTGTTGATTTTGCTCTCAATGTTCCCAACATGTTTGATTTGTTTGTGTGTGTGTGTGTGTGTGTGTGTGTGTGTGCTCTGTGCCATGGATTGGCACCCTGTCCTGGGAGAACCCCACCTTGTGCCTAATGTATACTGGGATAGGCTCCAGGTCCCAGAGACACTGTTCAGAGAGTAAGCGGTATACTGTAATAGATAAAGAAATAAGGGTCAAGACTTTTTCCACAGTATTGTAGAAAAGTCTAGATCTCAACAAAGAAAAGAAAAAAAAAAAAAAAAGTGTCGGTTCATACAGCCGACACATTCGCGAGTGACAGAATACTACTGTACATCCAGAATACCAGGTGTTTGATGTGGGGATGTAATGCATTAAGACTTCATGTCACTCGATACATTGTATCAAACTGTAACAAATCACTGAGAACAAACACCTTCAATCAATCATCTTCACCGGTGCGCCAACTTCCCTAACTTTATATATATATAATATTATATATATATATATATATATATATATATATATATATATATATATATTAGTCTAAAAAGTCAGCGTGTGTTTCATTGATAAATATCTTAGTATCGTTAAAAAAAAAAAATAACATGAGTGTGCTGTAATCAGGAGGAGCAAATCGGATCCTCCAAACACAAGCGATTTACTGTAACAGATGAAAGAAAAATACATATAGCTAAATTTATTATAACACTTACTGACCCAACATAATCAATGAAAGTCACTAACCTGCTGAAGACTCGAAACCTCCTAATCAGAAAGTCGCTCGTCCCGCGGAGTTACAAGGAAAATCCCGAGCTCGTGCTCCACTTCCTTAACCATAATCCTCCCTGGAATGAAGCTTAAATCTCTTAAAGGCGAGTCTGAGGTTCCGGGCTGAACAGTGTTTAGACTTGTTTCTGTATGAAGCAGGAAGAAAGCTGTGTCTCTGCCTCTGTCTGTCTGTCTGTCACACTGTGTCCATGTGCTGTATGCTGCTTGATATGATCTGGCAATAGTGTGGAGTCAGAGGAAATTACATTATATATATATTTTATATTTTTTAGTTTATATTTAGTTTATATAGTTATATAGTTTATATTAGTTTAGTTAATACTTGAGAAGGTGATTGATTTTTTTTTTCAGCATGCAGAATAAGGTGCATGTGATATCTGGTTGAACCGGTTGACTTTGCATGGACAAAAACACAGACAAAATAGGAACTGATCCTATCATACTGTACTAGTTATTAACATGTGGTCAGTCTCTCACCTGAATTCATAATTACCTTGCTGACTGACTTCTTCCACAATGGGAGGTTCACATGATTTCGCTTTTTTTGCAATGATGGTGGATAGGTGGTACACAGGTGTAGTGTTAGCACTGTCATCTTGAATCAGCTCCTGGGATAGGCTCCAGGTCCCTGTATACAGGATAAACAGGTATAGAAAATGAGTGAGTGAGTAAGTAAGGTGACACTGGAATTATATCACACTATATATATATATATATATATATATATATATATATATATATATATATATATATACACTACCATTCAAAAGTTTGGGGTCACTTTCTAACTCCATGTTCGTTCTTAATTTTTAGTTCTTTTTACATTGTAAAGGACTGCTGTTTTAAAAATGCATTAATCTCCTTTAAACAGTTAATGGTGAGATGTGTCTGCTACTTATGCTCTGTAAAGACTTCATAACGCCTCTAATCTGAGCTGCTGTTAATTGGTAATTTTTCAGGCTGATAACTCTAAATAAACTTCTCGTCTGCGGCAGAGGTAGGTTTTGGTCTCGCCCTCCTGGGATGGTCTTCATGAGAGCCAGTTTTATTATGGTGTTTGATGGATTTAGCAAATGCACTTGACAATACTGTTCTTGCAAGAACTATTACAGAAAGGCTGACCTCTGTGTCTTAAAATAACAACTAACTGTTGTTTTTCTTGTTGTAACGTAATTACCTAATCCCATATGTGTTATTTTATGGTTTTGAAATCCCCAGTATTGTTGTAGAATGTAGAAAATAAATCACTAAACAAAAACAAAGAAATTTGCAAATTTGCATATATATTGGTTCAAGTCCTCCAACAGGTAAAAAATGCAGTTGAACAGGATGAATAAGGGGTAAAATACAAGCAAAATACAACAAGCAAGTTGTGTAGAAAAATGTTATAAGAAGGTAAAAAAAATTCAGAGCTATATGTTGAAGAGAACAAATGTTATAAAGAATCATGGTAAATAATATAGTACAGAGTAATGACCTGCCCTTGTGGACAATTTTATATATTATTTATTTTTTGTTTCTTACTATTAATGATAATAATATTAATAATAATAATAATGATACTTTACTTTTGGACCGCTAGGTGGCAGCGTTAAAAAATGTAACCACGTGTTTGTGTAGTATTATGGCTTTTTGTTTTTTCTTTAGAGGTCAGAGTTGAAACTGCCGGAACCTGACAGCGTGCTTCTGTTGCTATGCCTGATGTGGTTCTCCTGTCATAATCTAAACAGACCAGAAGGTATTTAATGTTTATAATATGATTTTATCGTATATACTTTAGTTGTTTTCGGGTACACTTAGTAGGATAGCACGTTTCGTTTGTGTCCTAGTAAAACTAGCTAGCTTTTTGTGTGTGTGTGTGTGTGTGTGTGTGTGTGTGTGTGTGTGTGTATTAAAAGTAGACATTCTCAGTCGTGTACAAAAATGAGAAACCTGAAGCTGATGAAGTGTGTGCGCATGTCGGAGCTGCTGCAGAGTCTGGGCTCTCCTCAGTGTGTTTCAGTCCGGACAGACACACACACCATCCTGGTCGCCTCTCAGTTCTCCATCACAGAGTTCGACCCCCAGACAGGCCAGGTAACACCACCTGTACACACACACACACACACACACACACCCTGTACTGTGCTGAGGTTTTACCATTTTATGTTTTGTTCAAGTCAAACCGAGACTTTTGATCAGAGTTATGAGAGTTAAAATCTGTCTTCATTTCTTTATACAACCCCCTTCTACACTAATTCACTTATCCCATAGTTAGATACCATAGAGTTACTAAGTTTTCTCAGTACACCGGAGCCATCATCAGATTGCCTGATTCACATCTGAAACACTGGCCTCTCTAATGGCCCAGACATGTGGAAAGCACTTCATGAGGTCAGGATTATAAGGAGGATGTGACAGTAACTCCCAGAAGAGTTCCTGCAATCTGCAAGAGGTGTACATGAATGATTGTGTGTATATTTCCCACAGACGGATGCCTCTCTTTTACAAGTTGACAACAAGTTATCTGTTGATTTTTATTTACCGGACGTTCAACTTGCTGAGTATTCATGTAAAAGACTGCACCGGGCTCCGAGCCATCTCTGCCGGAATCAGTATTCGCGGACATGCATATTTCTTTAAAAGAGAAATGTACTGTATGTCTACTGCTTTTATGCCTCCGTTCACAAGAAATTTCATCACAACTCGTAGGTTCTAATAATTTTCAAATAAACAAATATAGATTCCCAAATCCATTCCTACTCTTCAACTGCAGTTTAGCTGATTTATCCAGTTCAGTTTTGTTTAAATAGTCCTTTGAAAAGTAGACATTGTCCCAAAGCAGCATTAGATGCTTACTTAATGAGCAAAATTTAACTGGGCTTGTTATTTTAAATCATATAAAAACAGTGTTGTTTGTTCACTTGAGCCATAGAGCGTCTTCAGTTTAATTGACCTGTCAAACCAGGTAATAACTGTAAGAACACAATAATAAATATATTAGCTTTGATGATGGGTGGTTGTAAAAAAAAAAAAATATATATATTATATATTTTTTCAAATCATTGTAACAAAATAAAACAAATTGCTTTCCTCTAGCTATGCTTCATGACCCTTGCTTTGAAAACTACTGATTCTGGGGACATGGAATATGGGGACATACGCACATGTCACATTTTGCTGCTTGTTTGAATTGTATGTCTGAAGCAATCATCTCTTAATCTGAAGCAACTGTTGTCACTTATTGTTGTCTTAAACATACTTCAGAGCTCAAATCCCACTGGATTTAATGCATCAGTTATATTTTATGTTCAATAAACTAGCTTAATTTCATCCCTTAAGGATCTGACACTATTTGATTATAGATGTTTTATGAAGTTTAATTTATATGTTCCTGTGTTTAGGTATTAAATGAGGTGTCTCTTACCATGGAGAATTATCTCCCAGAAGATGGCAGCGGTGTTGTTGTGGGTGTTCAGGATCTGCCTGATCAGGAATCTGTTTGTGTGGCCACTGCTCAGGGTGATGTCATTCTGTGGAACCTTAACACTAATCAGGTATTCATGCACTCAGCTTGACCCATGCTCACCTTACCACACTTTATTTATTCATAAATAAGTCATATATGTAAGTACATGACATTTTACATAATGGGCCTTTACTGTAGATTTGCATGGAAACCTTTTAATTTGACATAATTAGATGTAATAAGTGCAGTTTGGAAAACCTGCGATGGTATATCACACTGATAATGTGTGATTGCTCACGCGATGTAAGCACATTAAAGTAAAATCAGTACGGATGCGTGATAATGTAATTCAACCAAAACTGTCTGGAGATTTGCCATATACTATATATATATATATATATATATATATACTCAGCAAAAAAAGAAACGTCCCTTTTTCAGGACTGTGTATTTCAACAATAATGTTGTAAAAATCCAAATAACTTTACAGATCTTCATTGTAAAGGGTTTAAACAATGTTTTCCATGCATGTTCAATTAACCTTAATCAATTAATTAACATGCACCTGTGGAATGGTCGTTAAGACCTTAACAGCTTACAGAAAGTAGGCATTTAAGGTCACAGTTCTAAAAACGCAGGAAAAGTTGTGTGCTCAAGCTACACTAAAAGGGAATTATTTTAAAAAGAATACTTTAAATGTAAGACGTAGGAGTGATGGCTAAGGCTCTAGTTGTTGGTTTTTGTATCTGAGGATCCGGGTTCGAGCCCCGCCATTGGTGGGTTGTCACACCCTATATATACTACAAAGTCACTTCATCCAGTGCCGGATCGATTTAAGAGATTTTAAGAAAAGAAAGGGTTAAATGTTAATGTTTGAAATATTAGAAAAAAATTACAATCTGTTTCCTCTAACCAGTTCATCATGCATTTGTTTATTCCAACATTGCACATTTATAATACAAGTGAATCAATTGGGTATTTTCAAATTAATAATAACTGACTGTGATGAACTAGATTAAAAGTTGTAATTGACTGACAGCACAACTAATAATCTACTTGCTCATTGTAAACAAACCCCTGCACCAATAGATATTGGTTAAAAAAGCTGAACTGAACATTTTTACAGGTACAAGATTAGTTAATATAACTATAGCTGAAATAGCAGCGATAATGTGGTGTAAGTGAATTTTAGCATGCTGGAGTGGTTTTAAGACAAAACTTAATTTTATCCAATCTACTTTTTTGATTTCTTATCTGTGATTCAATCTATAATTACCGAACAGGAAGTGTATTTGGCTGATGATAAAAAAAAAGTTAAGCTTAGTGTAAACATAAAAATTAAAGTAAAATAAAAAAAATAACAGTAAATTTATTTCATTGTATTTATAAGTTTGATGTACTGATTTGTTTTGTAGTACATCATACATTTGTTTATGTTTATAGCTAGGTTTACCGTTGGGGAACGTCTTTGATGCAGTTCCTGTTGTTACTTTATAAACAGACGTTCCCTCATCAACTTCTCTTTTTTTTCTTGTGATTAAAAAATAATAATAATAAAAAAAATAAATAAAAGAAGATTTGTATTATTATTTTTTTAAAGAAATGTAATTATTTTTAGGTGCAAATTTTGGGGAGTGTTCTTATACAAAAGTCTTGGTGTAAGCTGACCGATCAAGGTCTAAGAACAGCACAGTGGGGTATAAATGATACATTATTTATAATTTCTCTTTCTCTCGAATACATACAGATAAGTGCTGTTCCATACATAGAAATTACATTAAAGTGTCTCTAAATAAGATTAATATACATGTCGTGTTTAAAATGTGTGGGGTGTTCAAGTCAAACTGGGATTTTGATCTGTTTGATGCCTGAAATGCTGGCATCCCAGGAACTCCTTTAAGTACCCAAATATGCAGAAATGGCTTGGAGTGAACTGCCACCCCCATGACCCGACTTTGGATAAAGGGTTGAAGATGGATGGATGGGCTTGGAGTGAGGTCAGGACTGTAGTGGGGAGCGGCCCGAGCTCCTGTAATGTGCAAGTGGTGTTTGTGAATGATTGTGTGTACAGTTTACAGTTCAGAATGATGGGTCCCTGTTTGACATGAACGAGCTTTTGTGAAATGTGGATCTTTGTGTGTTTGGTAGCTGGAGTGTGTGGGAAGTGTGGACAGTGGACTCACTGCCATGAGTTGGAGTCCAGACGAGGAATTGGTGACGTTCTGCACAGGTCTGTCACTGATCAAGATTTATACCGGCACTGTCATGAATTATTATATAAGCTGCTATGTGGGTTATCATGTTTTGGTCTACTTTACAGGTCAAGAGACTATCATCTTAATGACTAAAGACTTTGAGCCCATAACTGAGGTGGCCATTCACCAGGATGAGTTTGGAGAAGGTGCTTTGTTTTTTTAATGTTCAGAGCTTAGAGAAGTGACCAAACAGTTTTGTGTTACGATAACTAATTAGCTTTAATGTACTAATTAAGCTGTTGTATTTGTGCATTAGGCAAATTCATCACAGTTGGATGGGGTAAAAAGGAAACGCAGTTTCACGGCTCAGAGGGGAAGCAGGCGGCACAGAGAAAAGCTACAGTAAGAATGCATTATCTAAAATTAATTATTAATTAATTATTTTATTAACATTTTTTTCTTTAACAAGTCAGTGTCTTTTCAGCATGATTCTTACAGATATATTTATATGTGTATTTCAGATGCATATGAAATGCATATGCATTGGCTACTATCTAGTTTGTTTAAATAAAAAAAAAAAAAAAACTTAGTCACCTAGGAAAATCCTTCAGCTGGACTCTTCCAGTTTTTTTTTTAATCTAATAAGGCAATCTTCATAAAAGTTATGTGTAAATTATAATATTTATTGAGAGTTGTATGTCCTAATATATAAGGATTGCACATTTCTGCTGCATGTTCTTTAAGGAAGTGCAGCCTGCGGTGCCATGGGACGACCGCATGCCGAGGATCACGTGGAGGGGCGACGGACAGCTCTTTGCAGTCAGCGCAATCTGTCCTCAGACAGGCAGGTGTCTCGTTATTTAATAACCAGCGGTGGACTAATCACTTGTATTTTATGTAAAGAAGCACATTGTGTGTATACTCATTTTTTTTTTATCTGTAGTCACCTGATAGATCATCAGGTAAAAAATTAAGAAATTTAAAATGTGGATATGTTTAAACCTAATGTACTTCACCATGATGCGTGCCCCAAAAGGCTGTGACTATGGCTCATGCATTCAAATCCTGATGCATACTTCACTAAGCACATCCAACCAGGTAAATTAATTAGCGTGAATGATTGATAGACAATTGATTTAGAACCAGGAACAAAGCTGTCATATTACTCTCCTGTTAACAGAACTCATAGTCACATTTAACCTCACATTTAAATTAATGAACTGTATCTTTTACATGCAGTGGGAGGACAGAGCACAACAGCTTATAGACAAAACAAATAGTTAGTGATTTGCTGACTTTTAATATGCTACGAGGTGCATTTAATTTAGGCTGGAACTTTTGATTGTGCAGAAAAACAATTAAGTAAATTGAGTAAAAACACACTGTATTTCTCTAAATAATCCCCAGCTACACTAATGCACTAATGCACTTATGTTTCATTAGTGCTTGGACACCATAAATATATATTTTTTTCTCGTTATGGTGGAGCCATGACCGGACTGCCTTTTTTGGAAACGTTGGTTTCCAAAGAGCTCCTTTAATGGCCCAAACAGGAAATGGCTTGGAGTGAGGTCAGAACTCTATGAGGGATGTGGCAAAAACTCCCAGCTGAGTTCCTGTAATGTGCAAGTGGTGTTTCGTAAATGATTGTGTGTGCAGTTTCCACAGACAGATTCGTCTCTTCTTTAAGTTATAAATGATAAGTTATGCCAGATTTCAAGGATCAGGCGTTCCACTCGTTAAATGTTCACTTGAATGACTGCAGTGGGCCCCAAGACATGTGAGCTTCCACCTTTTACATTTACATTTGGGCATTCAGACGCTCTTATCCAGAGCGACTTACATTTTTATCTCATTACACATCTGAGCAGTTGAGGGTTAAGGGCCTTGCTCAAGGGCCCAACAGTGGCAACTTGCTGGTTGTGGGGTTTGAACCTGGGATCTTCCGAACCGTAGTCCAATGCCTTAACCACTGAGCTACCCCTGGCCTTTTAGCTAATCTCCAGACATTCCAAGCCTGGCACAGAGTCCACACATTGGTGGTTTTACTTGCTCAGTGGTCTAGTTGATGCATTTCTTATTTGTGCATTTGTGTTGTTTCAGGTGCTAGAAAAGTCAGAGTGTGGAACAGAGAGTGTGTCCTGCAGGCTACCAGTGAAGTCGTCAACGGTCTTGAAGAAGCTCTCTGCTGGAAGTAGGAGCATCTTAAATGATCACTCTGCTATATTGATGCGTTTTTCTAGTGATACGTGAACCGCTTAAACCTTAAGACCAGATTTATCGCTCCCTTGTAACTACCCACATTTCCTAAAAATTTTATAGTAGTTACTGCATCATTTCTATCATTTCCATTAGCAAAAACAAAAAATTTTGGTCTGTAGTGTTATTATGAAGTTTAATTTTCTATTTATGTTTCAGACCTTCAGGTAGCCTGATAGCCTGCGCCCAGCGGCACCCTAACAAATACAGTGTTGTGTTTATGGAAAAGAATGGTCTGCTGCATGGGGACTTTACTCTGCCCTTTGCCAAGGACCAGGTTAAGGTGAGCCACAATTCATTAGTGTGTTTGGACAAACAGCAGCTGTTTTTTTGTATTTATGCATTACTGTACATAAGTATGTCTCGTGTTTCAGGTGAAGGAGTTGCTTTGGAACAATGACTCCACTGTGCTGGCTGTTTGGCTTGAGGACCTGAACTCAGGAGTGGACGGCAACTCCAACACATACAGTTAAATAAGGCCTCAGATTCAGCTTCTTCTGTTTGATTCCTAGCAATTACACACACCTTTTCATTATCTGTTACTGTTTCAATAATTATCTAATTTATACCTTTTTTTCCAGTCCAGCTTTGGACAGTAGGGAATTATCACTATTATCTGAAACAGAGTCTCCATTTCGGAAGTGAGCCCTCCAAGGCTCCAGTCTGTGTGTGTTGGGACCCTGTGAAGCCACTCCACCTCCACCTGCTGACTCGTGACTGGAGCAGTTACACATACGACTGGAGCTGGAGCACAGATCGCAGCCAGGGATGTGATACACATGATAATGCCAATGTGGCTGTAATTGATGGAGGTGAGATCCTCTTTCGTGTGGTCTAAGGTTCTTACAAATCTTTTTATTTAAACACTTTTGCCAAAATTAAATTAAAATACAGTACAGTACCAACATTTGGACACAAGTTTGGATTTATTTTCTCAAAACTATAAAATAACCCATATGGCATTAGGTAATTACATAACAACAACAGTTATCATTCAAAGACACAAAGGCCAGCTGTTCTGCAATAGTTCTTACAAGAACAGTATTGTCAAGTGCATTTGCAAAACCCATCAAGCACCTATGATAAAACCAGCTCTCATGAATACCTTCCCAGGAAAGCAAGACTAAAAATGACCTCTGCTGCAGAGGGGAAGCTCATTTAGAGTTACCAGCCTAAAATTAACAAACAGGACCTCAGATTATAGCCGTTAAAAATGTTTTTTAGAGCATAAATAGCAGCAACATCTCAAAAACAACTGTTTATAATGCAACTGTCCATTATTGCATATTTTGGACGCCTTCAGTAGTGTTTTACAGAAAGAAATAAAAATGTAGGACTATGGAATTAAAAAGTGTGTCCACACTTGACTGGTAGCGTATTTGCTTAGAAGCCAGTAATATCAGGTTTCTGTGGCTGTCGAGGTTGTGTGTATATAGGGGAAAAGTTAAATAATGTGGATTATCAACATTTAGCCAATCAGGACAATGAGCATCATGAATACATTTGTATTGAATTATTTGTGATGTGCAGAGGGAGTATGGTGGATTATTGTTTGATGCTAGGGTTATTGTTTTAGTTGGCAGTGTAAGAAACTAGTGGTGTGTCTCCTAAAGAGCACAAGCTTCTTTTCTTGATTGTAAAATTTACCTAGAGATATCTAGTGTCATATTAATGAGAACATCATAAGTGAGAAAGTTGGAATCTATGCAGGCAGGAAACACAGAATTCCTGCTGCATGGCTCTTTAAATAGAGATTCATTCCCACTGATGTCTCTATCAGCTGGCAGTTGAACAGCATTGTGGATGATGTAGGACATGTATCGTTTTTATGAAAGTGTTTAAACTAGTACATGTATAAACAAAATAAAATGACTTAATGTTCTGTACACTGTTAAAGCTCACTTGTTCATTATAAAGATTAATATGTTAGTAATTTAAGACCTCAAAAAAAATAATCTATTAAAATGTCTTTAATGTCTGCATATATTTATGTATGAAGTACTGTTCAAATGCCTTGAGCTGCTCCAAAGACTTTTTAATGTAATCTTGAGGAATAGTTCTGAAGGCTTTTATTTTGGCTCTCATTGTTGGCAAGTGATGCTTCTGATTGTCAGTCCAGTCCCTGTATCTGTTCAGTTTTAGAGGAATGTTTTTGTTTGTTAGGCCACACAGTGACATATGTATCATTCAAGCATTAAAACCCATCTAACCTAAAGGCATGAACTTTTGCACATTACAAAACCTAAATATAACCAGCTTGCCCTGGTGTCTAATGTTTTTCTCCCCCCTTGTGTTACAGATAAGATTTTAGTGACAACATTTCGTCAGTGTGTGGTGCCTCCACCTATGTGTTCCTATGAACTGCAGTTTCCTGCTCCTGTCAATCTGGTCACCTTCCATGCACAGCCTCTGAGTACCAATGAGCTTGCAGCGCTAACAGCAGACGGGTATTTACATATTGCTGGACGAGGTGCGCTGATTTAAAATAATAATAATAATAATAATGAACTTTCACAGTTTTTCTTCCTGTTCATTATGGTACGGTCACATTTATGTTTGTGTTCAATTTACTTGACGGCAAGTAACAGTTTTCATCTTTCTCATTCAGATGGTAAGGATGCCCGTGAGCCTGTTAAGGATGCATCTGGATTTAGAGTGGTCTCGAAACCACTGGTTTTACAAAAGAAATACAGGTTGGGTTCCGACTCTGTTAGCGTCTTTATGTTAGCGTCTTTATGTTAGCATATTATTCTGGTAAGGTGTGCGTGTGTGTTTGTTGGTTAAACACTGATCGTACCTTGTGCACAGTGTTGCAGTGGCCAACGAGGGGGTACTCGCTCTGCGGCTGCTGATCTGGCTAAGAGAGGACGTGTTCATGGCAGTAGCATGTGGAGACGAGCTGAACCAGTCCCGTCTACTCGTACTGACCCCGTCTGACACCCAGAGCTCAGAACCCAGACTGGACATCAGGTACAGAGCAACATTGTAAACCTTCAAGCTCTGCATTTCTTTATGTAATATTTATAGTGTGCGGTGGTAGATTTAATGTTTAGGATGTGCATCTGCTACACAGAACAAGGTTTGAATGCCGCTGCCTGCGTTTCATACCTGTACTTTTGTTTGCGTTTTGAATCAGGTCAGAGGTCAAGGTTGACGGTCATGTGATCAGCCTGTGCCACAGCTCTAAGAGTGACAGCTTGGCTTTGCAACTGGATGATGGACAGATCAGGAGAGTGAAATGGGGTGAGTGAATCCTAGCATTACCTGTCTTGTTTGTATGGAATTTTAGAAATGGCATTATTCAACCCCAGTTAATATTTGATGTACACCTAAAAAAAAAAAAATCCTAATTTGAAATAACATAATGCAGTAAAACTACAACTAAAACTTCAACCTTAAATTTTGCCTACACAAGTATGTGAGTGCTTATTCCATGAAGATGTTTTTCATAATTTTGTGTGTCTTTTATATATCTCTGGATTTAATATTACTGAATTATACTTTTTTTTTATCTTAATATGAATCAAGCAGTACACTAATAATTATGCACAATTTTAATGTTCAGACTCTGCAGAGGTAACAGTGACTGACTGGAAGGATACTTTAGAGTCCATTGTTAGCTTTCCTCAGCCCTGTGTTCAAACCGCACTCTGTTCCATCAACGGAGAGGTAAAAATAGTGAAAACGTATATTTTCTGTTTCTTTCTTTTGCTTCAGTTATGCCTGTTGTGTACGTATTCAGATGATTTGTGTCTTTCTGCAGGAGCATTTAGTTGGTCTGACTGAAAGATCTCACCTCTATATTGGTAATAGTGCGGTATGTAGAAGTGATCTACTGTATAATCCTTTAATAAGAACGCCACATTCAAACATTTTAATAGCCTGCTTAGTCACGGCTTCATGAATAACAGATTTAACATTGTAAGAGTTGTAGTGATTTAGTCATGTATCTATCTGGTTAAATCACATTTCTGTTCTGCAGGTCGCTTCTGATATTTCCTCCTTTGTGGTGTATGATGAGTTCCTCCTTCTCACTACACACTCTCATACGTGCCGTTGCTTCCGCCTGACCACAACGTCTATTAAAGGTAAGAGGCCACAACGGTCAGAACACTAAAAACATTGCTAAGGTTTAAGTCATTCAATTAACCTTTTTTTCATTTTTTAATAGTTAGATTAAATCTAACGTCCCCAAACAAGTGTCTCTTCTCATCAGCCCATCCTTACAGCATGAAAATAATAAGGCAAAAATCTCAGCTTTTCATAATGCCAAGAAACCACAAATCTGTTCTTTCTAAAAGACACTGAAGACGTCTTTCAGAAATGTTAAATCAGAAAATCTCACCACAGGCATTTTTATACAATCCCTTTTTTTTTTTCATCTGTTCCTGTCTCTATATTAAATTGAGTTGTCATTATAGAAAATTATTCAACACCTAATGAGTAGATTTGAAAATTCACAACTGCTGGTTTAAACCTTGTCTGCTCATGATATATTAAATATATTTATATTAATATATTTATTTAATTGTATGTTAAATACTCTTATATAGTACGAGGAATAACGCGCCTTGGCCACAAATGTCATAAACATGCTGTTGAGCCTTACGAAGTACAAAATGACACTATATAATCAAATTTATGATTTATGGACATCTGATTATGAGACCTATGTAGGTTTTCAACAAATTGTTAGAAGACATAATTTGTTAGAAAGCATAATTTGTTAGAATGCATAATTTGTCATGGCTGATGTGTGAAACCTTGAGTGGTCTGCACACAGCTCTGACCTCAACCACATTTAACACCTTTGCAATAATCAGGAACATAAAAAAGCTCCCAGAAGTGTGGAGGGTATTATGAATATAGATGAGATGTTTAAATTAACAAATAATCTGTAAGATGGTTAAATGTTAACAAACATTTTCTCATATGGTGGTGTATGTTTTTTTTATTTTTTTAAATGCATCACAGTTGTACCAAACTATATTTTAGTTCACTCTATGCACATACAGTACTGTGCAAAGGTCTTGAGACAGCCAGACTTTCTAGTTTTATTAAAGTCGTATTGAGGAATAGTTCTCCAGGCTCCCTAAAGTACAGTATGTATAAATATATAGTACTGAAATGAAAAGATCAACTATATTACCTTATCATCATCCATGAGTTTAATTCTCCTGACATAAACTAACGTACACACTATTAGCGTGTTGATTTACCACGGTTTGTGCAATGTAAGTGTTTAAACTGTATATGCACCGCCTTGCTGTCGACAGTGTTCATATTAGTCATGCAGATTCTCAATCTAGATTCCTTAGGACAAAGGTTGCTGCAGACTCCGATTCGCTTGTGTAATGCAGGCACAGTTCTTGGCGGATATTCACAGTTTAACATGCACTTTACCATTCCCCACAAGTAGGTATCAGGTGGTGTTAGATTAGGGGAATGGGACAGTTATGGGAAGGAACCGTTTTGCCACTTTTTTTAAACTCAGTCAAATTCAAGGGTTACAACTTCCGTACGGAAATAATACTCAACTATGAATACCCTTTTCTCCGTCGAGAGACCCATTTCCAACAACAAATGCAAAAAAAGGAAACACAACTTCTCTTCATTACTGGGAGCACATATGTCTGTAGCTTTGCCCCGTTGACAAACACATACACGTGTCTGAAATGCACAAGTTTTAATACTGTACAGCCGTAGCCAAAAGTTTTAAGAATTACATAAATATTGGAAATTGGAAAAGTTGCTGCTTAAGTTTTTATAATAGCAATTTGCATATACTCCAGAATGTTATGAAGAGTGATCAGATGAATTGCATAGTCCTTCTTTGCCATGAAAATTAACTTAATCCCAAAAAAAACCTTTCCACTGCATTTCATTGCTGTCATTAAAGGACCTGCTGAGATCATTTCAGTAATCGTCTTGTTAACTCTGGTGAGAATGTTGACGTGCACAAGGCTGAAGATCATTATGTCAGGCTGATTGGGTTAGAATGGCAGACTTGACATGTTAAAAGGAGGGTGATGCTTGAAATCGTTGTTCTTCCATTGTTAACCATTGTGTTCCATGGTGACCTGCAAAGAAACGCGTGCAGCCATCATTGCGTTGCATAAAAATGGCTTCACAGGCAAGGATATTGTGGCTACTAAGATTGCACCTAAATCAACCATTTATAGGATCATCAAGAACTTCAAGGAAAGAGGTTCAATTCTTGTTAAGAAGGCTCCGGGCCGTCCAAGAAAGTCCAGCAAGTGCCAGGTTCGTCTCCTAAAGAGGATTCAGCTGCGGGATCGGAGTGCCACTAGTGCAGAGCTTGCTCAGGAATGGCAGCAGGCAGGTGTGAGCGCATCTGCACGCACAGTGAGGCGAAGACTTTTGGAAGATGGCCTGGTGTCAAGAAGGGCAGCAAAGAAGCCACTTCTCTCCAAAAAAAACATCAGGGACAAATTGATCTTCTGCAGAAAGTATGGTGAATGGACTGCTGAGGACTGGGGCAAAGTCATATTCTCTGATGAAGCATCTTTCCGATTGTTTGGGGCATCTGGAAAAAAGCTTGTCCGGAGAAGAAAAGGTGAGCGCTACCATCAGTCCTGTGTCATGCCAACAGTAAAGCATCCTGAGACCATTCATGTATGGTGTTGCTTCTCATCCAAGGGAGTGGGATCACTCACAATTTTGCCCAAAAACACAGCCATAAATAAAGTATCTAAAATGGTACCAAAACACCCACCAACAGAAACTTCTTCCAACAATCCAACAACAGTTTGGTGAAGAACAATGCATTTTCCAGCATGATGGAGCACCGTGCCATAAGGCAAAATGATAACTAAGTGGCTCGGGGACCAAAACGTTAAAATTTTGGGTCCATGGCTTGGAAACTCCCCAGATCTTAATCCCATTGAGAACTTGTGGTCAATCCTCAAGAGGTGGGTGGACAAACAAAAACCCACTAATTCTGACAAACTCCAAGAAGTGATTATGAAAGAATGGGTTGCTATCAGTCAGGATTTAGCCCTGAAGTTGATTGAGAGCATGCCCAGTCGAATTGCAGAGGTCCTGAAAAAGAAGCCAATACTGCAAATACTGACCCTTTGTATAAATGTCATGTAATTGTCGATAAAAGCCTTTGAAACATATGAAGTGCTTGTAATTAAATTTCAGTACATCAAAGAAACAACTGAAACAAAGACCTAAAAGCAGCAAACTTTGTGAAAAATAATATTTGTGTCATTCTCGAAACTTTTGGCCACGGCTGTATATTATGGCGCATACCGTATTGTTTGGCAAGTTTTTGATTCTCATTTTCAGTTCAGTCCCTGTTTCTGACCAGATTTAGAGGAATGGTTTTGTTTGTTAAAGATTCATATGTCAAGCGACCCATGACTCTTTAAAGCATAAAAAAAGAATAACTTAAGGCATAAACCAGTGAGAAACAGGTGCAGATAATCAGGCCGGTGATTAATATACTGGGGATGCTGAATGCTGAGGGAAAATGAGGTTGTTGCTAAGGTAGTTACATAAACAACCAATTTTTTTTGCATTTTATTTTTTGCCACTTTACTTTACTTTTCACCATAAACAATTTGTCTTGTTACTTTAATTTAATCCACATCATTGAATTTAATATGAAGAAATGAGCGGTGACTGAAGAATTTAATAGTCTAAAAGCTAATAAATTGAAAAACATACTTGATGTGCCCAAAAATTCAATAGAGGAAAATATTATTTAAACATGATATATCTCAATATCCCTTGTAAAGTTTTACGAAGCTTTATTAAGCATTATCAGGCCAGTAATAAGTATACTGCTGATGCTAAATGCTGAGTATAAATATAATATGAATAAATGAGGGGCTCAAAACTTTTGCACAGTACTGTATATTTATAAAATAACAGGGAAAAAAGATCTGGTTTTGCCATAGCGTTGTCCTGTAATGTAATATAGTAACATTGTTTAGGAGTAATGATTCTGTCATTATTTATCTTGCAAACTTTGTATCAGTAAAATCAGTTGTGTTTTCCTATAGATGTGCAGGTGGCTCTGAGTTCAGAAGCAGGTCAGAATGATGAGAGTGTGCGCAGAGTGGAGAGAGGATCTCGCATCGTTACTGTGGTCCCTCAAGACACCAGACTCATCCTACAGGTTAGCACTAAACTTAGCAACAATCTCGCACTCACTCATCACTTATGCTGCCAGATATTTAAAAGCTTCTGTAAAATAAACTGTTTCGTTTCATATCAAATTTCTGCGATGTTAATTCCATAGAATTTTTAAATGAGCCGTGTGCATTTTTATTTCTTTCAGATGCCCCGTGGTAACCTCGAGACCATCCATCATCGAGCTCTTGTGCTAGCTCAAATCAGGAAGTGGCTTGATGAGTATGATTTATTTATTTATTTTGTTTTTAAATAAATCATAAAGAGCATAAAATTCATGAGTTTACCTTTTCATAGTATGAGAGGGGTATTAAATGTCTCTCAATATTCTAGGCTGAAATTTAGAGATGCTTTCGAATGCATGAGGAAGCTGCGGATCAACCTGAACCTAATCTACGACCACAATCCCAGTGTGAGTGATCTCATGGCGGTGTGATTTCCTCTTATATAAGCAATTTCCCTCTGGGATTAATAAAGTTCTTTGAATCTTTGAATTTTTGAATGATGTCGTGAAATAACCTTTTACTCTTTGATTCACAGGTATTCTTGGAGAATGCAGAATTGTTTCTGAAACAGATTAACTCGGTCAACCACACAAATCTTTTTCTTACAGAGCTTAAGTAAGTGTCTTTCTGTTTCTGCACTGTCATACCGTATATGATTGAAATTCAGTATAAGCATGAGAGGATTTGTTACCCGACAGAGAGGAAGATACTACCAAGACGATGTACCCCTGCCCAGTGAATTCTGCCTGCCAGTCTGCTTCAGTAACAACTAGAGGAGTTCAGGGGGGGAGAAAAGTCGATACTGTCTGCGATGCTCTACGATCAGCCATGGAGACTCTTGATCCACATAAGTATGTTCTGTTAAATTAATATTCTGAATAAAACTTGATGATGTTTTCTAAAAACAATCACAGGTTGTTTTTTTATCTGAGAATAAAAAAGCAGGCCTTTTTACACTGTACACTAATAAATATAAGTAGATAATGTATTTTATTAGTTTGAAAGCTTTTCACACTGGCATGTAGTTAAGCATCATATTAGCATGTCTTTTCTCTAATATTTGATTTCGGAGGGCGTTCATGTCAACCTGGGACTTTTGATTGTAATGGAATCAGTTTTACTCTTTCAGTCATAAAAAAAATAAATCACAAGTCCTAGTTCGACTTGAGTAACTCTTTTGGTATTTTGGTAGCTATGCATGTGTATAACTAACTTCATAACTATTTATGCATTTGCAGTATGCCTGAATACTTTTGCTGAACAGTAATGAGTATTTTGGATGACTGTTTTTTTTTCCTAACAGATACTGCTTGAGCATTTTAACATCTCATGTGAGAAAGACAACTCCTGAACTGGAGATAGCTCTACAGAGGGTTCATGAATTGCGTGGTAAGGAATAGGGATGGGTAATCGTCTCTGTCTGTCTCTCTGTCTGTCTTCCTGTCTCTCTCTCTCTCTCTCTCTGTCTTTTTTAAAATTATGTTCAAAAAATTTTTTTCATGATATACAATATGCTTTCCAATATTTTAGTTTGCTTCTTCTTACCGGAAGTGACAAAATTCATTTAGAAAAAAATAAAATCTATATACCTTTTGGCAGACTCCCCCTTGTCATTTTTGGGCACTAGGGGGCAGTAAGATCACTGTGTGTGAGCACAGGATCACTGGTTCATGGAAAACAGTTTTGGGATAATGGAATATTTTCGAGTGGCGCTGTGTGACAGATTATCATAAAGCAGTGTGGATTCAAGGTATATATTTTTAAGGTTTTGCTGCTGTTTACCCCCTTAACCTTTTGCATATTTTGCAGTGTTACAACCTGAATAGACTTAATTATGATTATACAGTATGTCATGGTTTTAACCTAAATAACCAATTGCACTGAAAGTGGAAAAGGAAAAGAAGCCAAGAATTTTTTTTTTATTTGTATTTTTTTAACTATTGTAAGTTAAGTATTTAACTAAAGTTTTTTTTAGCACAAGTATTTTATTCAATTTATTAGCTTCTTAGACTATTATATTTGTATACAGTACTGTGCAGAAGTCTTCAGTCACCCCTTATTTATTCATATTAAATTCCATGATGTGGATTAAAAAAAAAAAGTGCCTAAAGATACAATTAAAAAATTGGTTGTTTATGTAACAACCTCAGCATCAACCTCATTTTCCCTCTTGTCTGCTTTAACCACTTGGCATTCAGCATCACCAGTATACAAATCACCGGCCTGCACCTGTTTCTCTCTGGTTCATACCCTAAGTTAGATTTATTATGCTTTAATGATTCATCTGTAACTGTACAGGGACTGGACTGAGCCAAAGATTTCTTCAAGAACCTGGAGAACGATATCCTAAGACTACATTAGAATACAAGAAAGTGTCTCTTTGAAAGTAAAATGTGAAGAAATGAGGAGTGGCTCGAGACTGGCACAGTACTGTACAGTATTTTTATCTCCATTAAGTTTGCATTTTAAAATATTATACTCCTGTTTGTTTTTTTTTGTGTGTGTGTTTAGAAAATCCACCCAGTGCAGAAAATGCAGTGAGTGCAGAGGAGGCTCTAAAATATCTCTTGTTCCTGGTCAACGTTAATGAGTTGTATGAACACTCTCTGGGAACCTATGACTTTGACCTGGTGCTCATGGTTGCAGAAAAGTCTCAGAAGGTTAGGAATGTTTCCTTGTCATTTTTATGCACACTTTATTTAAAACTACTACACTCACCCAAAGGATTATTAGGAACACCAAACTAATACAGTGTTTGACCCCCTTTAGCCTTCAGAACTGCCTTAATTCTACGTGGCATTGATTCAACAAGGTGCTGAAAGCATTCTTTGGAAATGTTGATAGGATAGCATCTTGCAGTTGATGGATATTTGTGGGCTCCAATTCTACCACATCCCAAGGATGCTCTATTATGTTGAGATCTGGTGACTGTGGGGGCCATTTTGGTACAGTAAACCCATTGTCATGTTCAAGAAACCAATTTAAAATGATTCGAACCTTGTGACATGGTGCATTATCCTGCTGGAAGTAGCCATCAGAGAATAGGTACATGGTGGTCATAAAGGGATGGACATGGTCAGAAACAAGGGGGGCCTAAAGTGTGCCAAGCAAACTTCCCCCACACCATTACACATTTTCTTTACATTATGGGTTGTATATAGAGTTATTAAAAACACATTTTGTTTACATTAAAAACAAAAGCCTGCAGAGTGGTAACAAGGCATAATGGATCCATGTTCTCATTCTGTTTACGCCAAATTCTGACTCTACCATTCGAATGTCTGAACAGAAATCAAGACTCATCAGACCAGCCAACATTTTTCCAGCTTGTGTAAATTGTAGCCTCTTTTTCCTATTTGTAGTGAAGATGAGTGGTACCCGGTGGGGTCTTCTGCTGTTGTAGCCCATCCGCCTCAAGGTTGTGTGTGTTGTGGCTTCACAAATGCTTTGCTGCATACCTCGGTTGTAACGAGTGGTTATTTCAGTCAAAGTTGCTCTTCTATAAGCTTGAATCAGTCGGCCCATTCTCCTCTGACCTCTAGCATCAACAAGGCATTTTCGCCCACAGGACTGCCGCATACTGGAAGTTTTTCCCTTTTTACACCATTCTTTGTAAACCCTAGAAATGGTTGTGCGTGAAAATCCCAGTAACTGAGCAGATTGTAAAATACTCAGATCGGCCCATCTGGCACCAACAACCATGCCACGCTCAAAATTGCTTAAATCACCTTTCTTTCCAATTCTGACATTCAGTTTGGAGTTCAGGAGATTGTCTTGACCAGGACCACACCCCTAAATGCATTGAAGCAACTGCCATGTTATTGGTTGATTAGATAATTGCATTAATGAGAAATTGAACAGTTTTTTCTAATAATCCTTTAAGTAAGTGTAAATACTCTTACCTGCTCTCTATGTTCTTGTACCATCTCTAGGACCCTAAAGAATATCTTTCGTTTCTGAACATGCTGAAAACCCTGGAACCTAATTACCAGCGATATACCATAGACAAACACCTGAAAAGATACAAGAAGGCTTTAAATCACCTCAGCAAGTGTGGTGAGAGCTTACACAGCTCATACTATTGGTCGAAAATATAAGGCTTGGTTAACATAACATATAAGCAAAAAAATTCAATTCCTCTCTCTCTCTCTCTCTCTCTCTCTCTCTCTCTCTCTCTCAGGAGAGGAGCACTTCACTGAGTTATTAAACTTGGTGAAGGATCAGAAGTTGTACACCGAAGCTCTTCAGTTCTACCCTACAGACAGCCAGCAATATAAGGTTTCATCTCCTATTAAGGCTGCTATTAAATACCGTTTATATCTTTGGCTTAAATGGTCTTTTCTGTGACTGTCTGCTTTTGCATGAGATCGTCTGTAAAGCAGTTTTCAAAAATTGCATACTGTGCTTAAGAGATCTCAGCTGGAGATCAATCTGAATGAATTATTATTTTGTACTATGATCTGTCTAATATAATACTTAATGGATAGAACTACTTATATGTGACATACTGTAAGCCGGTATCTGAATGACTCAATCAGAAGTAACACAGCTGTCCATAACGAGGCTTCCACTTCCTTAATTATCCTCCCTCAATTATTCTGATGGAGGCATATCCCAGAAGACAAAAGAGGTTTGTTTACTCAGGGGTTAATACTTATGCAATCAGTAAGTGTCTGAAAAATAATTAGCACTTTCAGATTTTAGACATAGTGTGTAAATCAAAGCCCAATAAAATACTTGAAATGAAGTTTTAGTTCCAGTTTTAAAAGTAGATACATGTGGAAATGATTATGGAGTGAAGATTTATGCGAGGGACTCAGAAATCATATTAGCATGTACATATACAGCATATTTTACACAAATAGAAACATTTTAACGTGTGATTCGTAGACGAATGTGTCTACCAGCACCTATAATAACCCTGGGCAGCAGTGTGTCAGGCGGTCAAGGCTCTGAGTTATTGATCGGAAGGTTGGGGTCCAAGCCTCAGCACCGCCAAACTGCAGCTATTAACCCTTAACCCTTGCCCCACGGTGCTGTATCCTTCTGACCCGGTTGTCTGACCGAATATACCTATCTGGGATATGCAGGAAAAAAATATTTGACTGTACTAGAAGGTACATCTGATAAATAAATAAAGTTTTCCTATAATAAAATAATTCTTCCTATTGATTATTGTAAGTGCTGGTGTGTAGACTTAAAAACAGTACAAAGTAAGACTGGCCTCTCAAACGTGTGAGTCCTATTGTGTTGGGGTGAGGGTAAATAGGTGACACTTCGGACAGTGTATAAGTCATGACATAGGAAGTATTTGTAAATATGCTGCGTTTTTGAATACCCACACTCGCGCTTTTGAATGGCTCCCAAAGGGTGCTGGGTTCACAAATAACTCTGATGTCTCTGTGATGTCATCAGGCTCTAAGTGTGGCCTACGCCGAACACCTGTTGGAGGATCAGCAGGCTGAGCAGGCAGGGTTGTTGCTATGGCGATGTGGAGAGATGCCCCGAGCTTTACAGGCCTTTATCAGCTGCACCAGCTGGAGACACGCCCTCGCCGTGGCAACACACATCCCTGTGCCGCCCACACAGCTAACACAGCTTGCACGAGATCTAGCAGGTGTGTTGTGTGTTTGTGTGTTCACTCGGTCAAGGTACCTGCGAAATACCCATGCTGGTGGTTTAGGATGCATTTCTAATTCTAATTGCTGAAGAAATAACACAAATAAATAAATGTGTGCATTGTGTCTATGCTCAGCTCACAAGAGGAATTTCCTACCGTGTTGTGATTGTTAGTATACGTTATATTTTTTATTTTATTTTTTCCTCCATGTTTCAGAGAAACTTCTAGAAATGAGGAGACATACAGAGGCTGCTCTTCTGCTGGAGCACTACGCTAAGGTGCGAATAATCAATTAAGCACTTTAAATTCCCTCTCACTGCTTTGTATCTTTGCAGTGGTGTAGCGACAGGGCCGTTATTTAAAATGTTAAAGGCCAACCTCAGAGGAATATACCAGCAGTTTTCTTCTTAATCGCTATCTATTAATCTTTGCATGTTTCCCCATACAAAAAAAAAATTGCAGTTTACTCAATCCTCTTTAAGGGCAATAGCGTGAGGTTGAAACCATAATCATTGAACTAAGATGAGAATGACATCCGTCCAATCAAAGCTCATCCTGGATCAATTATGCTTTTTCGGAAGATTTTTAGAAGCAGTAGCACTGCTGTTTGACGAGTTACTATAGAACACTCCAGCACATAACCACAAAAAAAAGGTTGGAGAGTTAATTAAACCATTGAATTAATTTAAATGATCAATTTTCTGTTTAAGCATGGCAAAGGTTTTCTAATGTTTTCTCATTGCTGGGAAATATGCTGTCATCTGTAGTCACAGATACGTTTAATATCATGAAACATTAGTTCTTGTTATCACTTACTGTACTATATACAGGTCTTCTCCCAGCAGCATATGTTTAGTTAAGGCAAAAATGTATAATAAAAGCGTAAATTTCAGATCTAACTGTGTTAATTACAAAATGTTGACACTGGAGACTTTAAGTCAACATCTACATATCTACATATATTTCTGTAGGTTAATGTACATTAAATGTATTCTACAAATATGCACGCTGTATATGGTGATGGTGGTAGTATTTTGTGGATGTTGTATGAAAGTGGAATATGGTGTTATGGTATATTTCAGGACTGTGAGGAGGCTATTTCTGCTCTGATTGACGGCTCTGCCTGGGAGGAAGCTCTCAGATTAGTGAGTCATTTGTGGCTTTAATTTTACATTACTTACAAAGGTGTGTTCTACATGTTGTCAAATTTATATTTATCTATCGCTTATTTCTTTATTACAGATTTACCTTTACAACAGACCAGACATCATTGAAACCAATTTGAAGCCTGCCCTTTTGGATGGTAGTACAGTATACGTTTTCCACACAACGTGTCCTAACAAGCTTTTTTTTTTTTTTTTCCCTGCTTGTTAATTCTCACCTCAAGCTTGATATTTTTCTGATTCTGCTCAGCTCACAGCACTCAGATGGCCTTTGTGGACTCTCAGAGGGCTCTGTTCACACGCCATAAGAACAGACTGGCTGTTGTGCGAGAGCAGAAAGAGAAGGCTAGACTGGAGTTTGGAGGTAGGAATCACTGTAAACTTTGCAGCTGTAAACCTTAAGATGGAACACACAGGACTGATATCTGCTTCATGTTCCTCTACGCTGCAGACGAGGACGGCCCTGACTGCGCAGACGCTGAGCTCTACTCAGAGGCCAGCAGTGTCCTGACCGGCAGCCGTCTCGGATCAAAATACTCCCACAGCAACTCGCGCATCTCCTCGTGAGTATTCAGCAGTAATTAACTTAGTTCTGAAGTTATACTCAGTTCAGGATGTCATAATGAGAGAAAGGATTGTTGTGGTGTGATGTGGCCTGTCTGTGTGCTTGCATTATTCTCATAAAGATCATCTCACCCTTGTTCATGTTTGATTGAAACCTTTTTTTTTGTTTTTGCACTATTGTTTATTTCTTGTGTCAAGGCAATGTTAGCAGAGACATACCTACTGTACAGTATGTCAATCTATTATGCTTTACTAAGGTGACTCGGTTTGTCCTATTTATACCAAACAACCGTCAGGTGACTGGTCAAAATGTACACAGTGTAAACGTGGGAGCATTATTGCAAAACTACCAGCCTAAGTGTAGGTGCACACAGATGATTAAAAATTTTAGGGCTTTTGACTTGTAACATGAATATGCATCAAAATTCTGGAATCACATTTTTAGAGACTAAGAAGGCAATGTATCGTGTCATTCCCATGACAGTGCATTTCTGGGGAATGCCTGGGAAACCTGACAAAGTGAAAAAAAAAAAAAGGCATGCAATGGTTATAGGCGCAAGGAATGTCTCTAGCGTAATATACAAGGGCTGTACCGAAAGTAGTACGAAAAGTGGGCATAACTTTACCAGAATGTTTACAGAGATGACGTCAGTGTCAGGAGCAGTGTCCTCAGATGGTTGATGTTTAAAGAAAGGAAAACCAGCATCGAAGAAAAAAGCATGCAGTGGAAGGCCATCGACCGTGACAAAGAATTTAAAAAGAGGATTTAAGAGTGGAGCTCAGCGATGGAGCAAAATCGCTTTTAATAAAAGAGTTATGCCAGCTTTTGCATTACTTTAAGTACAGCGCTCATGTACTTACTGTAATTCTAACTATAGACAAATATTCTCACAGTAAAAAAGAAAAAGGGGGGCTGGTGACCGAATGACTGTTTAAAACTGGAAGGTTAATAATGAGAAGAAGTAGACATTTCACATTTTAATGAGTGTATACATTAAATAACATAACTAAAAGGATTTGTTTTTAGAAAATAATCATCTGCAGCACTACAGTATATTGTTAACAGCATGTCTCGACATAAAGATTAAGAGACTTCATTGGCATTGTAGTAATACAAGAAAATGTGTTTGGGAGCTCTCAGCAATATCGGATGGTGAAACGGGTATTGTCAATAAGAACAACGTATTTTATTCCTTACATACTATATCAAGCACAACATTACAACAGAGCTGTGACATTACTACCAAAATTAAGTCGGTTTTCACAAATATTTTTCTGAGAAAAAAAAATGAGAGAGATTTTTCTTTGGTGTTTGTGAGGAGCAAGCATGAACAACACACTTAGTAGAAAATGGCTGTTTCCTGCGTAACTGGTGCACGCCAAAGGCCCGAGGCTGATTGCATCTCTTTGATTCAGGAGATCATCTAAGAACCGCAGGAAAGCTGAAGGAAAGAAGCACAGCCTGAAGGAAGGAAGCCCCTTTGAGGACATCGCCCTTCTCCACGCCATTATCCAGATCATCCGTATCGTTGACAAGATGAGGGGTAAAATTAAAAATCACTTTTAGTTCTGCTCAGCCAAGTGAAAAGTGCTGCAGGGTCTGTCCCTGCTCATGAGTTATGGATGTCAGAGAAATGTATTTTTGCTTGACTTGACCTCCTCTGCTGGAACACTCTGTTTGAAGCACTAGTGAGCTTTAATTTCTGCCACCAGCAGCAGAGATGAGGAGCTTGGCAGCAAAGGCTCTAGACTTGCATCAGATAAATGTTTATTTAAGACTGGTTTTCACAGGAGCTTGGGAGACCGCACATCAGATTATTTTATATATTTATCGTCATCCTTTTTATATATTTATTTGCTTTCGTGTAAAGCCATGTTCTGTAAAATTAGACAAATATCCATGGCTGCAGCGTGGTTTTATGTTTCTTCCCTTCACAGAGGAGATCCACAGCCTCCTGAAGGCACTGATACTGTTTCAGTTTGACAAGCTGGCCAGCAGCCTGCAGACAGACTACAGCGAGCTGCTACAGCTCATAGACACGGGCATCCCTCAGATCTGGCATAAAGAAATTCAACAGAGCCAGACTCCAGTAAGAAACACACACTTACTTATGCTTGGTATTTGAAGTGGCTAAGGTATTTGAAATAAGCTCATTCAGACTGATCTGCTGAAAATCCTCTTGTCAAAATGTGCACCCCGTAACGTTCTGTAGCAACGCAGACCTAAAGGCATTTAGCTTTAGTTTATATAATAATGCAGTATGTGAGAATTAGTTAAGATATTAGGCTTCTTACTTATTAAAGCCATAGAGCTTTTTGTTTTTAGACTTTCCATTTGAAGTACATGTTAAACTAGGACTAGTGATGAAATGTCTCGTTAATGAAGGCATAAAACCAATCGCAGCACACTGCAGGCATTTCCATGTACATTCAGTGAGTGGAACACCTGACCCTTGACAAATTGTTGCCAATGTATGGAAGTGAATAAATGTATTCCCAATTCCCACAGACAAACAACACTTGCACATTACAGGAACATGTCTAGGAGTTACTGTCATATCCCCTGGAAACCATTTCCACATTTTTAGTCCAGTAAAGGAGTTTCTGGAGGCCGATGTTTCAGACATAAAGTAGGCAGTTCAATCATGGCTCTGGCGTACTTAGAAAACTTTCTACCTAGAGGAGTTGAAGCACTAGTAAAATGCTGGGATAAGTGCATTAGTGTAGCAGGGGATTATACAGAGAAATAAAGGTCGTTTTTATCCTCATAAAATCAAAAGTCCTGATAACCCCTTGTATTACGCTTTATTGAGATTTCATTTATATCCATTCAAGAGAGGCCAATCTAATAGAATTAACTCAATTATAAATAAAACTTGTGGGTTGTGATTTCCACTACTGTAACAAAAATAAATATATTTATACATTAAATAAAATTGTACACAGTCAGGCAAAAAAAAAAAGTTACACACCTGTGGCAAATTAAAACTAGCAACAAATGTATTATTTATGTTAATATAATGTACTGTACATTATACAATCTTTCTTTTTCTGAAGTGTGTATACATTTTGTGGTGGACAGCTGACATCCTCCTACTGTTTGAAAAAATGAAGCCGTTCTGACTAAGCATGGGAATAAGGATGTAGTCTAGTAACGTGTGGCATGGCATTCCTGTCTTGCTTATTAGTTATTGATTTTCTGTTTCTAACTTTAATTTAAAGACCACTGCCTCTCTGTTTTAGATCACAGGCCCCAATGCAACAGCAAACAGCATCATGGCTTCGCTTCAGCAGCCCAGACCTGCCACTGTTTCCCAGCAGGGTGAGTCCTTGCAAAAAAAAAAAAAAAGATCACAAAACCCACACCTATCAGTTGGTTATCTCAGCTGTGAATTAAAGAGCTGTATGTTTTTCTCTCAGATGCAGAGATCCTCACACCACCCAAGATGCGCCAGTCTGTCAAATGGAAACTGTCAATCCTAGAATAGTCCTTGTTTAAAAAAGTGAGCAAATGTTTTACAGTGTATCATTAAATCATTTCGTAACCTAAGAGCAAAATTGAGTTTGAGGTTAATCTCATTGTCCAAGTACAATATTTTGAAAGTGCACAATACATATAAATCTAACAATTGTATATTAGGAAAAAAAAAAATTCTTCTGTATAGTAGCTTAAAATCCACCAAGTTTTCATCCCATAGTCTATACTTCTGAATATGAAATACACTTTAGGGTCAATAGAGAAATAGAGAGGCCTAAGTGGTGAGTTTTGTTTAAAACATCCTCAAGCTGCATGACAATTTTGTGACCTTTAAGACATGCTTATTCTCTAACCCACTACCCGCTTCCCTGTAGTGTCATTTTTTTTTAAACAATACACCTGATCAGATATTCAAAAAATGTGAAGCAAATTGTGATCAAATTATGTTTAATTGAAAAGTTGTAAATTATGTAAAATACAAGAATATGGCATTTTCTACCATTACAAAAGAAAAAAAAAATCAAAAAGGACTGAAAAGGTTGGAACTTCTGAAAGGAAATGTCCATGTTTTCTGTTCTGTTCAACAGGACATGCATATGAAAATTTGCACTGGGGAAACACACAAAATAGAATATGTACAAAAAAAAAAAGTTAGACTCCCTGTCCCAGTAAAATATTGGTCCGATCTGGGGCTTAAGGTTTCCAGAGCTTGAGCAAGCCATCTTCACTGTAGGTGGCGATCAGGTTCTGATGAGGGTGGTGGCTGATACCGATCACATCCTTCTCATGGACCTGGCAGAAAGATCCGGAAAATCGTTAGGTTATATACTTCTAATCTTTCTACACAGTATTTAAGGATATGCTACGGGGAGTGACCGTAGACTTACTGTCAGGGTTCTCTCAAGTTTGCCGGTGACTGTGCTGAAGCAGTAAAGCACAAAGTCCTCTCCCACACAGTAGATCCACTCTCCTCTGGGGGAAAGCGTACAACAAACGAAATCTCCCCCTTCTCTCTTACCGGAGCTGAAGCTTCTCACAATCTGTAGTGCATACGCATTTTGAGATGTTTAGCAAAAAAAAATAAAAATAAATATATATATATATATATATATATATAATACACTTAGTAGTACCACAGTACATGTGACATGGTTAGGCAAGATTTGGGGAAAATATGTCAGTGCAAATATGAAATGAATACACTTGAATGATGTATATCGCATATTTTTTTTTCAGTAAAAGTATTAATTTCAGTAGGACAAGTAGTGGAGTAATAAGTGATCGTCTACACATTGTGTTGTAGTTTACAGCAGCCTATTTAACTTCTTTTTTTTAATTGGCTGCCAAACACCAAAGAGTGTCAGTCCCGCAATGCGAACATGACACAAGCAACTGAAATCGTAAAATGTAGTGTGTGATTTGTTTTATTTTGGATAAATGGTGAAGAAGTGCTCCCAAATGGAATTTAAATAAAGAACAGTTATAGCACAGTTCTTTCCATCCCTTGCCTCCCCTTCATCCCAGCCCATATGCCACTTTTATCACACTGTGGTAGAATCTGTGATAGAAAGCTCGCAAGAACCATCCTCTTGTGTTTTCTATAACTCAATACATCTTACCTGCCCCTGCATGTTCATGATGACCACTGTGTTGGACCGATTGCACACCACAAAATGCTCAGGGTTCTTGGGAAGCAGAATCACATTGTTCACCGTGATGTCTGTGCCAGCTGAGGTGCCAAGAGACTTAAATGTACTTGTGCACTCTGTGGTTTTCACATTCCAGATCTAATGATAAAGTGTAAAGGACGGTAAATATTATATTAGATTAAACATAAATGTTAAAGTGCCTGGCAAATTTCGTGTCTGACGATTTAGTTATTGTGAAGAGTAGAGTAGACTATTCACTACTGTGGGTCACACATGCAAAGTCAAGATTTAAAAGAATTTGAGAGAATATGCACCTTCACAGTTCCATCAGAGGAGGCGCTGACGACGTGGTGACCATCGGGAGTGAATGTGGCTTCATTGACAAACGAGGAATGGCCTCGGAACTCCTTCAGAGACTTGCCTGACTTTAAACCATGAACTCTGCACCAAAAAAGGAAATACATTCCTTAAACATATTGTTAAATGTTAAGGTAAAGTAATACATGTAACCATACCAATATGGCAATTGAAATAAAATAACTAAAAAAAAACCAACAAGAACACTAAGACAGTCAAAATGAATTTTAGTATTAAAATTTTGTTCTAAATGTAAAAAGAAAATGCCTTCAAAAGGCAAAATCCATATCTGACTGTGAAAGATCACACTATTTTTGGTTGTCAATGACACATTTATTCAAATAAATGCTTTTCCCAAATGTTGTCACTCAATCTATGAAATGTACCGTGTCCATAGGGGACATCTGGGAAAACGCCTACCGCGCTTCTGTCTACTACCACTTTGCACAATGTTATATAATATATATATATTAAAAGTGATTTCCTAAACAACAAAAAAGCTTTGTGTGCTTAGGTTTTGTTGTATAAACAGCCAATTTTTAACTCCAGAGTTCTATGAAATACAAGATGAATGTTAGCTAGCCTTGTGACACTAATGTCATACCTAGTTACCAGTCAACTGAACTTAAATACTAAATGTTTACAAATGTCTAAAATTTAAATGGTACAATATTTATAACTTCATTAACAACCTGCGTTTAGCCTTAGATCGAGTGAATCTTAGAAGTCTGGTACGTTACTGTAAACTCTAGCTGTAGGTATAAGAAATCTCAAAACACATGACTACCAACACCATTCTCACCTGATGGTTTGGTCAAATGATGCAGAAAGGAGCTGGCTGCTGTCTTTACAGAAGCTCAGACAAGTCACACCTTTACTGTGAGCGCGTTCATATCGCCTCAAACACTGTCCACTCTGGATCTTCCATACCTGTGTTATGCACAAAGGACAAAACACAAATATGTTAACAGAGCCGTGAATATGTTAACAGAGTAATGTGGCCCTATAGATATTTGGGCTCCCTAACAAATTCTGTGCACATGATCATATTTGGAGAGTCACGTTGCTAGGACCTTTATTTTGCCATCCTGTGCTCCTGTAGCCAGCATCTCTGTGTCTCTGCTGAAACACATGCACAGCACTGCATCATCCATCATCATGAAGTTGTCCTGTGCCTGATACTTCAGATCCTGTATAACACAAACATCTGGTTTCATAAAGCAGGTACATGAAATCAAGCATTTAAACAGCAAATTTAATACCAAGCCTTGTATATTTCATTTATAACTGCAATTAAAACAAAACCTCTGTGTGAGAACCATGAGATCAGTGTGTGTACCTTTCTGATTTTGCCTGTTGTGAAATTCCACACCTCGATGAAGCCGTCCACAGAGCCAGTAACCAGATACTGACCGTCAGGAGAGAAGCGGGAGCACTCCACGTGGGACTTCTGTCCAAACTACACCAACAGATACAAAAATTATTAAACATTGCCAACCTTCTGCTCCGCACACCAGTTAAGGTGGCGGTAATAAACAAAATCCAAAGAAGAAGCACCAATACTTTTAAAAGTATTTATGGATGATGGAAGGTTTAGTTTTTCTGCAAAGACTGTTGTACAGTAAAACCTTGGATTGCAAATATTGCGGTCCGCGATTGTTCCGCAAGACGAGCAAAGATTTTTTATAAAATTTGACTTGGAAAACGAACAAATCTCGGTTTACAAATACCGAGTATCATGTATCAGGCATGCGCTTCTTGTTTGGACGGCCAACGTCACGTGATCACAACTGTTTTTCTCTCTCTTGCGCTGCGGAATTGTGGGCAATTGTCTCCCCTGCTGAGTCTTAGTGCGCGTCTCTCACTGGCATAATTAACATCTATGTACGCGAGTACTGTTTACTATAACACTGACCACATGTGTGCGCAAAACATATTTTATTTTGTGTCTTTATGCGTGTGTGTACAGCGTGCCTGTAAAGCAAAAGCAAGTCTCATTAGAGAGGTTTAAAGATCCATTTTCTCTCTCTATTAGTCTGCTCTTTGTGTCTGTGTGTGTGCACGTCATTGGACACCGCGCCTGCCCTTGTTTTGAAATACGAGTCCGCTTCGGGAGCGAATTATGCTCGTAATCCAAGGTTCCACTGTATGTCTTAAAGAAAAATGACATTTTAGAGAATTTAACATTTAAATGTTTAAATTAAAGGTGTGGAAACTTTTCAAAATCGAAAAACAATCCATCAATACAATTAATTAAATTGACCAACAATGATTGATTTGCAAACAAGACTGATTGATTTGCATAATCAAATACATTGCACAGCTCTATTAGGTTTTTTTGTAATAAAATAAAAAAATCTTTACTATTAGAAAACACATTCCTTTAGTCCTAGGTTTCCAGTGAGCTTCATGTATTCAGTATTTTGAACAGTACCTTGATGTGCCTGCTCAGCTGTGTAGGGAATCGCTCCTCCTCAACATCCTTGACTGCAGCTTTACCTCTGAACAAGTCGATAGTCATACCAGGGGGCAGGAGACCCTGATGCTGCTGCCACTTCAGAGACTGAGTGAGAGAGGAGACACATCATGGAAGTTAAACTAGTCCTTCACAAAAGGTATCCACATAACTGGTACTCAAACAGACCAATTATCATGTTCAGAGGTTGTCAGAGATTACATGATAGTTTTTTTTTTATTCAAAACAGAACCATACTAGGTAAAGCTTAATGTTAGTGTTCATAAGGGTTTTGAAATAGTACCTCTATATGTTTAGATTTAATTTGTTAATATGTCTCCTGCTTTTTGTCTTTTTTCCATTTTTGGGTTGGTTGGGTCTTTAACAAGGGAATAAAATTTTCCTTTAATGTGACATCATATAAAAAGAAGTTATGTTTAGCTCTGCTAAGCTTTTCTCTGTAGGGCATGTTTTGGCAGTGGCTCATTTACACAGACACTGAAACAACACATTTGCACTTGTCTGAGGTATGAAATAATACATTATCTGATAGGGATGATAATAACCAGTCACTGCCCAATACAATATTATTACAATACCCATGTTCTATCTTGATTTATATTATGATATAAAATTATATATTGCAATACTGCATAAGTTATCCCCATTTAATTTTTTTTCTGAATAGGATACAATTTAAGACCTCAAACTTTAAAAAAAAAATTGTCATAACCCAAGTTTTATAACTTTGTTCAACAACTTCAAAACTGAATTGAACATAAGTAATTAAATATAGCCAATTTCTTATAAAGTTATTTTTTCTTGTACACTTAAAAACCAAGTGCAGCATTTAAACAATACAATTAGCCGCAAATACTCCACAAGAGTTTAACACTTAACTTAAAATGACACAACAGGTTTATTACTCTATCAAGAAATCTGACCAATGGTTTTCTAAAATTCCCATTCTTCAACTTCAGGGCTAGGCGGCCGTATCTTCCTCACTTTTACACGTGTATCCCCCAGAAAACATATGTCAAAATATTTTGCCAGGTCTCCAGAGGTCAACCACCTGAGCCAACGTCTAGCTTAATTGTTTCGGGTACGCTAGGGCAATGAGACATCACGTTGAAGAGCATGAAAGAAAAAAAAAAATGGCGTCTCAAAAATAATTAACCCTTTCAAATATGGCCCCAACTCAAAGAAAATCGACTGCATTTCACAGTGGAGATGCAGTAAATTGGAGAAAAACCTACCTCCATCTCTTACTCACACATACCCATTAACCTTATAAATTAGCTTTAAAAATTTTTTTTTTATTGTGATTTGACCCAAATTCTGTCAGTACACACATCAAAATTTACATCTGTTAAGCCCTTATTCCTCACCTGACCAAGCAAGGCCATAAGACGGGATGGTGGCACGACGCTGACCTCCCCCGCCAGAGCCTGCGCAATAGCTGCCCTCCGCTTTTCCTTACTGCTGCCATCTGGGTACGCCTACACACACACACACACACACACACACACACACACACACACACACACACACACACACTCCACTCATTTATTTACTTTTATATTACAGATAATTTTGAAATTGGTTTGAGATAAAACATTTCATAATAAAATCAGAACTGTTTGTCATAACCCACCTCTCTGGGGTCAAAATAGGAGCGAGCAAGTAGGTTCTCCAGGTGAATGTAGCGCTCAGGCTGAGTCTGTTTTAGCATGATCATTGGGTCGGTCTGTCTCAGCAGTGACCTGGCAGCACCAAGCTCTCTCAGCTCAATCAGCTCCAGTACAACCTGCCATAACGCCACATCTTAGTTTACTTGCGATTTCACATCTTTAGTTTAACAGCGGGTTATCCATCTTAAAAACTCTAAACAATTTGTTGTATTATAAATCTGTTTCAAGCGAATCTCACCTGTTCATAGAGATCAATCAGGGTCTTGTCTGGGAGTTTGAGTGACTGGATAGCCTGGAGCACTGTGTCCCAATGACCGCTGTTGATATCTGCCACAAAGCTTTCGATACTGTCTACAGTATTAAGGGACACTGTGGTTTCCTCCTGCAGCGTCGCAAGGGTGCGGTGCAGGTTATTTTCCTTCAAATACTGCATGATCAGACGAATCACGCTACAAAAAAAAAAGAAAACAGTTTAGAACAGGAACTATTTTCCCTTTCCCCCCAAAAAAACATATATATTTAAACTACTCTAAATATCAGACAGTATATGCAGTGTCTGAATGTCCACAAACAGTTGCTAATATGTTCTTCAAAATCAAAGAAATGATTAATAAAATATCATCATCTAATTTTTATTTTATTCATTTCAAAATGTGTGTCCAAAACAAACAACACTATATATTGATATATACTAACAGCAGGGGCGAAATGTTATAGCAAATAAGAAAAATCAATGAGGACATGGTGTGAGCCAAATTGTCTTTGTACAAAAGCACAGGAATTTACAGCAAAAAACAACACATGAAACAAAAAAAACAAAACAACACACAGCATGTTCAAGTGCAAAATCACTTTTTAAAGGCTGCTTCTTGTTAGAAACCTTACTGACTGTTAGGTATAAACAGTGTCCAGCTAGGGATGAAAATTACCAGTCACCATCTAATATCATGATACCTTGGTGTCGATTCAACTAATATTGTGATTAAAGCATCACATTTTTATACATATCCTGATTCAATCTTAAAAAATGTTATAATTTTAAGACCTTAAACCTTTTGAACAAAAAATGTCATAAAAGTTTTATACCTTAGATTTATTCAACAGCTTCATAACTATGATGAACATGAGTAATTGAATGTATCAGATTCCTTATATTAGTTTTCTACTTAAAAACTAAGGATCATCTACCATAATTATTACTTTTAAAAATCTTAGCAAATAATCCACTCCTACAACACGGGATAAAAATGTGTGAATAGTTCAGAGTGTACCACCTATAGGATAATATATACAGTATCTCACAAAAGTGAGTACACCCCTCACATTTTTGTAAATATTTTATTATATCTTTTCAAGGAACAATGCTAAAGATATGAAACTCTCATAGAATGTAAAATAATCAGTGTTACAGCTTGTATAATGGTGTAAAGTTGATGTCCCCTCAAAATAACTCAATACACAGCCATTCACGTCTGAACTGCTGGCAACAAAAGTGAGTACATCCCTAAATGAAAATGTTCAAACTGTGCCCAGTGTCAATATTTTGTGTGGCCACCATTAGTTTCCAGCACTGCCTTAACTCTCTTGGGCATGGAGTTCACTAGCGCTTCACAGGTTGTCACGGGAATCCTCTTCCACTCCTCCTTGATCACGTCACGAAGCTGGTGGATGTTAGACACCTTGCGCTTCTCCACCTTCCGTTTGAGGACTCCCCACAGATGCTCAATAGGGTTTAGGTCTGGAGACATGCTTGGCCAGTCCAGCGCCTTTACCCTCAGTTTCTTTAGCAAGGCAGTGGTGGTCTTGAAAGTGTGTTTGGGGTCATTATCATGCTGGAATACTGCTCTACAGCCCAGTTTCCGAAGGCAGGGGATCATGCTCTTCTTCAGTATGGCACAGTACATGTTGGCATTCATGGTTCCCTCAATAAACTGTAGTTCCCCAGTGCCGGCAGCACTCATGCAACCCTAAACCATGACACTCCCACCACCATGCTTGACTGTAGACAAGACACCTCTGTCTTTGTACTCCTCACCTGGTCACCGCCATACACGCTTGACACTATCTGAACCAAATAAGGTTATCTTGGTCAGACCACAGGATGTGGTTCCAGTATTCCATGTTCTTAGTCTGCTTGTCTTTAGTAAACTGTTTGCGGGCTTTCTTGTGCACCATCTTTAGAAGAGGCTTTCTTCTGGGACAACAGCCATGCAGACCAATTTGATGCAGAGTGCAGCATATGGTTTGAGCACTGACAGGCTGGCTTCCCATCCCTTCAACCTCTGCAGCAATGCTGGCAGCACTCACCCGTTTATTTTCAAAAGCCAACCTCTGGACATGACGCTGAGCACGTGCACTCAACTTCTTTGGTCTACTATGGCCTGTTCTGAGTGAAACCTATCCTTTTAAACCGCTGTATGGTCTTAGCCACCGTGTTGCAGCTCAGTTTCAGGGTGTTAGCAATCTTCTTATAGCCTAGGCCATCTTTGTGTATAGCAATAATTCTTTCTTTTAGATCCTCAGAGAATTCTTTGCCATGAGGTGTCATGTTAAACGTCTAGTGACCAGTATGAGAGCGATAACACAAAATTTAACACACATGCTCTCCAAGGACACCTGAGACCTTGTAACACTAACGAGTAAACATTAACGAGGGGAAAGGGCTAATTGGGCACAATTTGGGCATTTTTTATTTAGGGGTTTACTCACTTTTGTTGCCAGATGTTCAGACATTAATGGCTGCGTGTTGAGGTATTTTGAGGGGACATCAACTTTACACCATACAAGCTGTACACTGATTACATTCTATCAGAGTTTAATATCTTTAGCGTTGTCCCTTAAAAAGATATATAAAAATATTTATGAAAATGTGAGGGGTGTACTCACTTTTGTGAGATACTATATATATATATATATATATATATATATATATATATATATATATATATATATATTTTTTTTTTTTTTACCACCTCAAATGCTACCAAAGTGTTTATCAGTTGTGAGCACACAGGCACATGCAGCTTTTAACATTGGCATGTGGGGCTTTATAATGTGTTTTGCATGACTAATGTGAGCTTTTGTTTTGAGACTGGTGTAAGTGTGTAATAAATGGGTTTGAGACTAATTCTCTCAGAGAGGATGGAGAAAAAGAGCGATCAAAGAGTTTTTAACGTGCACAACTTTTAAAAATGCAACACCATAAAATGTGTTTCTGTCGCTCCACTCAGAAGCTTCTGCACAGAATCAGTCAACATGATCAGATAGACCTAACTAAAACAGCCAATTCTGGTCACAGCTTGATTGACTGGTGTATCTCTGTTATAAATTATTAAAAAATTTAATTTGGAGTCAGTTTGGCATACATAAATCAGCATACAAAAGAATTATAATAATGCCCCCGCTCCAGTCCGCCTTACAAATAAGTCCCTGTGACCGACTGATTTTACAACTGGAAGAAACGGTGTGAAGTATACATCTAGAACGGCTGTCAGAGGAATATATCAACACCTTCATAATCAAGAATTCAAAAGTGCTGTGGAATAAAGCAAACATGTTATCATCAGAGGTGAAATACAGTGTGTCTCTAAAGTCTCCATAAAGTTAGCTGTGTCATTGCTTAATTAAATTAAGTTAATTCCTCTCATGCATGGTGACATTTGGGACATTTTTTTTTTTTTTTTTTATAAAATCACTAATATTACTATAATATTACCCTTCCAGTTCATTTCCTAACACAATTTGATTTAGACAGCTGGGGGGATCTTGTGTAAAAGTATAATTATATGTTGTTTACAGAGATGCCTAACACTACATTAACTGGAAAGAGGATTAGAGAAAACCAGTAATAGAACTATTTAAACATTACGAGATAAATAAGTGTGAACAAACAACAAGATAAGACTCAAGTTCACTCTAACTGTAGACACTATCTCTCTGGATGGATTTTTTTTCCCAGTAATAAGGTTTCACACACGTCGCCTTTACACACTGAAGCTAACAGGCTAATACATCAGCTCAGGCAAATACCCACCTCTCTAACTTAAGATTAAAATTAATAATTGAAATTACTAAACTATAATACCTAAAAAAACCGATAAATTAGACTATTTAAACTGCTGTCTATAAATATGAGTCTCTCTCTCTGTGTACATGGAACACGAAAGAAAGCATTCATTGCTAGCCACGCTAGCAAACTAACAGTGCTAATGCTACAAAGCTAACGCCGCACACTCGAGTCGGACTGGCTACAGAATGCACTTAGATTTCTCGGAGCAAACAACAAAAACGCTCACCATACACATGACAAAAAATGCATAACATTTATTCACTTACTCTGCTGATTCGATTTCAAGAGACATTGTTTATTCTGATAAAATAACTGCTGGGCACGACGTGCAAACGACACCGGAAGCACTACTGTTCTTCGTGTAGTTTTGCTCATCCGCCTGTACACGTCATTGACAGCCACCTAGTGTTAACACGAAACAGTACACCTACTGATACGTTTCAAATCACCAGGAGATGTTTGTGGAAAGAGAGAACGCTAATAAAAATGCACATGATGGGAATTGGAGGGAAACTGTTTAATTGGGTTAAGGACTTTTTTATACGGGAGAACGCTCCTCACTGAATAAGTGTGTAAACCGCTTTATTCTGTGTACAGAGACGTGGGAGCCTGTCCCAGCAGACATAGGGCATGAGGCGGGGTACACCCTGGAGGGGTTGCCAATCCATCACAGGGCAAACACAAACACTTACTAATTTGGAAATGCCAATTAGCCTGATCTGTATATATTTAGACTGAGAAACGAAACCCACCAAGCACAGAAAGAACATACAAACTCCATGCACACAGACCTGAGGTGAGAATCTAACCCGCGACCTTGGGAGTGCGAGGCCACAGTGCTAACCACTATGCCATTGTGCTGTCTATGAAAGAACTATTCACCTGAAAATAGGCTCAGAATTGTCAAGCCAGTGTATAGGAGATAATGGGACTCCACAGGGGAGCATCTTAAGTCCAAGTCTGTTCTCTATTATGATAAATTATATTTTTGGAAATATCATACCAGATATGGGGGAATCGCTTTTTCCCTGATAATGGAACTTTATGGAAACAGGAAAGAAATGTTAGACATAACGGAAAACTGCTAAGTGGAATAAATGAAGTTGAAAAATGAGGAATAAAATGGGGATTTCTCTTTTCAGTGAAAACAAAAAAACAAAAAAGAAAAATCAAGGAATACAATCTAAAAATGTATGGAACCAATCTAAACTTTTAATTTTGTGAGAGGATGTTTTAATGAGAGTTTGACATAGAAAGGGCATGTAAGATATGTGATTAATAAAAGCAAAAAAAAGTGATAAATGTCATGAGTTGCCTTGCCAAACTGCCCTTATAAGATCTAAGATGGATTATGGCAGTATAGTATATGGATTAGCAGTTAATTCTGTGTCAGGCCTGCATGGATATAATGCAAACTCAGGCTCTAAGAGTGTGTTTACAAGCTATTAGAACCTCCACAGTGTGTGCAGGTTAAAGCAGGCAAAATGCTATGGTGGCTATGTATAGAAAACAGCTAGTGATTAATTATTGGATCGATCTAAGAGGGCTTGGAAACATCCACCTGACAGAGAGAGTGCTGGAAGAATGTTGGGAGAAGTAGAAAGCTCAGAAGGAAAGTTTTGGTTAGAAAAGAGATCAGCTGGCAATAGAGATGGGTGAGTATTATCAAGATTTTGGTGCAACTGTAGGTTGACCTGTTTGACCCCTCTGGGTATTAGAAAGACCAAGTGTTGATTTGAAAAATATTAATGACCTGGTTAGTGAATATTATATATATATATAATATATTAATATTATACTATATATATAAGAAATACAAAGACTTACAGATGGGTCTAAGGACCAGAAATAAGAGAAAATTGCTGAAAGTTGCTGAGAAGGTTAATCACAGAAATGTAGTAATTTGTCATGACTCAGTAGCAGAACTTACAATCATTAGTACAGGTACAGCCAGAAGGCACCAGGATCTTGTGTGTGAAATCTTGTTAGCTAACCCAAGAATAATTAGACAAGGGAAAATGTCTCTTTTCTGTGGGTCCCAGCTCATTCAGGGATTCGTGGAAATGGGAGCAGACAAGTTGGCAAAGGAAGCAAACAAAAAAGTGTATGTTAAGGACAATATCAAAAGTCAGTGGGGAAGGTATAGTGTGGAGAAAGGCAAAACAGCAATGTCAACGTGAGTGGAATAATGAACCGATAGCAAGGCGTTTGCATTTAATACAGGATAACATAGATGTGATAAGTAAAGGAGGAGGGGATTGAAAATAGAAAGTATTAATTAGCAGATTAAGAATTAGTAGTAACCTTAATAGCACTTTATTTATAGCAGGTAAACACCCAGTGGGACTCTGTGAGGAATGCCAGGAAAGTGAGAATGTCAGGCATGTTTTGCTCTCATGCAGGAAATATATGCAGGCGAGGCATGACATGGTGACGCAGCTCCAAGAACTAGGGAAAGTTGAAAGCAATGTTAAAGGGTAAATGTTACAATAGGGGGCCACTGATCAGGAAAGGAATCATTCCTTTTTTTAGGAAGACTGGACTGAAACGTAGGCTTTAATGGACTGGGAAGCTGAGGAAAGAGAGATCTACAGGTGTCGGTGATGCAACTTACCCACAACTCCAACTAAATATGTAATATAAAAGAGCGGACGAACAGTCCAAGACACAGAAAAAGTCAAGCCAAGACCAGAGAGGGATGCATTTGAGGTTTTTAAGGAAGGACTAAGGATAGAACTAAGGATATCTGCAGTGACACTTTATCTATATCTACTACAATTATATCTCTAACTGAGTTTTGCCTAGGCAGAATTAAAGTTTTGGAACAAGACAAAACAAGGCTGGACTGGAGAATTGGCTTTAAGAGTTTGAGAAAATGAGGCTGAATAAGACTGACAGTTGGTGGTAATGTAACCTGTTGGATTCCAATCACTGTTAAAAAACAAAGAGGAATAATAGAAGAAATAGAAAATTAACCTGGCTTAAATCTTATCTGCATGATTCTTCTGTATTATTGACAAAACTTTTAGCACAAGACAAGAAGGACATTATTCCTTAAACCTAATGGATGTGGTTAATGTATTTAGGTATGCATGGTGTTAACATAAAAATTAAAGGCATTTAGGCCTTATCTTACATCCATATGCATTCTATAATAAAACCCACAAAACTAAAAATGTTTTGAAGATTATCGTTTTTAAATTCTGCATGCATTAGGCATACAAAGAATTAGAAAACTTTATATGTCAGTCATATTTATCTTATATTTTTATTGTCAATGGTGGTAGCTTTTTTTCCTGAAAATTAACAAGTAAAAAAGTTAATTGTCTGATATAGTGGTTCTACCAAATTATTTAGGCAATAATCTAGAAATTCAGGTTCTCTAAATATGCAAATACAACTCTACAGCTCTGACACACATTTGCCACTTTTGCTAGGAATTCGTAGGAATGCTGCATGGCTGCATTCCTACATTATAGGAACATTATTACTTCATAATAAATTTTGTCTGTCACATGCTCAAATCGGATTATGAGCTTAAAAGGGGTTAAGAGTTTTTCTCTCCTTCACTTCTTAAAAAAATACATTACAAATGTGGTGCAGTAGCATTTTCCCCCCTCTGATCAGTCTGTGCAGTACATTTTCCCAAAAGCATTTAATCATAGGATGAAAGAGGATGAACTTCAAAAAAGCAATTGAACCTAGATGTATTTATAACATAGGGCAATAAGGTGACTTGTTCACAATAAGAGTGATCCAGTGTTTAGATCAAACGGAACGAGTCCCCCTGCAACACAGGCTTCAAGACAATAGTGAGGAGACTCGTTCAGTTTATTATTACCCAAAGCTCATCCTAATTTTTCTGGCAGTATAAAAGTATTAATCAGATTTGTGTTTCGCTGAGGGAAATATAGCAATGTTTTAATAATCACCTGTAAAGGAGCCCTGGAATTGATCCATCTCCAACTTGATGCTTTAGATGAACATGGAGTTTAATTTATAATGGGGAGAGCTGGGGTGAAAGGGGTGCACCTTTTATATAAGTGCTTACTGGCGAGGACTCACTGTCCTTTAACCAAAGCCAATGTTCAGCCTTTGATGAATTTACACAATGCCACAATGGCAGTATTAACAATTTTGTCTGCTAAGCTCCAGTTGGCTATTGAACAGTAATTCCCATTTTGGCTAAGTCTCCTCTTTAGTCCGATGCTGTCTGAGCTAAACTCTCTGCACTGATCTGTCTGTCTGTAGAGGATAATCTATTAGGAGATCCAACATCCCAGGTTTTACATGAAAAAGAAGAAAGGGTATGCCTCAAAGCTAATCATCTGCCGTACATAGATTGTTTTTATTTTATTTGATAAAATTAGTGGTAAACTGTGTAAATTATTATAATTTGGGGGTTAAATCATAGGATATTTTCCAGTTATGATTTATACTTCATACTGCAGCAAGGGTCTTGAGGCTTACTAAAGGAGCCAGTGTGACTGCCAAATAATAGCTACACCTGTTAGTTGTTTGAAGCAGCACAAACTGACAACACAGGAGGAATTAGCTTTGGTCTCTGCTTGTTGAAAACCCAGAGTGAAAACCTGCAGCCACACAGATCTCACACAGCTCCTTTAATGTCAATGCTTTAATGCTGCATCACATTTTGACGAGACATGTCTGTCTTGTTAAGAATGAAATGTTGACATGGCAACCTTTTCCAATCTTAGTAACATGCACATAACTGAATGATATTACTTGAAAATCTTGAATATGCCTTAATCATCAGAATCAAAAGCACACAGCTGGAAGGAAATAATCAGCACTGCAGATCAGCATATTTGTGGAAATGGACAAGTATAAAAGGGAGCCATGGGCACTGCATAGTGAGTAAGTGTATTTGTCTAATAGATAGAACTGACTGGCTCTTTTCCTGCTAGACTTGCTTGGAAACACCCAACGCCCAACACTGGCGTGAACCATCACTCTGCTTCAGTGTTCCCCTAAACAGTCCTGACCTCCTCTGCGTTTTTGTCCTGGATCACTTATTACACAGCTTTTCTTCTTTCACTCCTCACCCCTTCCCCACAGCCAAATAAATGAAGCACTTAAATTTTTAGGAAGAACTGCCTCTGTCCAGTGATACACCACACTGTGTGTCCAAGCATTCACTCATAAGTTATTCACCCACCACTGACAGGATGCAGCCCCATGTACCCGCTCCTAAACCATCACTAGGAAATCCAGCTTATTATCCCCAGATTCAAGCCATGCACCAGACATTTGAAAGGGTCCCCAAGCAGTAGACTGTGTCAAAAAAAAATAATAATAAAAAAAAAATAGGCCTCAGACCTAAGCACCCTACTCTCTAGAGAATCCTAACTGACCTACTTAGCCCTTGCTGCTAATGAAGCTCTTGATCATGCCAACGTTAAGAGGAAAATCCTCATTCTTGTGGCCTTTCCCCAGTCATCAGCACTGTTGGATAAAATCTTCAGCATCAGCCCGATGCCCTACTAAAGACATGGGGGTGGTATTAGATTATTTGCAGTCCAAGAGACACCCTAGACCTCCATAGGCTTAATGTCTTTTGTGCTACTCTTTGGTAGTCAGCCAAGAGGGCTTTTAGACCGAAGAAGCCTGGAAGAAACAGCCATTGCAATTTACATAAACACTGAGACTGTGTCTGAGTTCTAAACACTAATTGTAAAACTATTTCATAACTGTGGGGCTATGCAAGAAAAAGATCTGGCCTTGATATGGTCATCATTTTACAAGGTACAGCAAAAACACCACATTTTTTGAGTAAGTCTTGCATTTAAACATATAAGTGTGGTTTTCACTGGATATTTAGCTAAAGCTACTCTCTGTTGTCAGTTTGGTTGTTGGTTAAAGTAGGACTATACAAATGTGACTTTGTGTAAGTTAGCTAGCAAGGTTTTTCATTATACATCTCTATCGCTTTATCCTGCTACACATTGTTTTCACATCTTTTAAATGGACTATTTAAATGTATGGTGTTTTTAATCTACAGAATTGACAATGGGTTTCTCTTATCCTTCAGCTATTTTTCTTAAACTGAACCAGCTGTCTTTTATCTTCCAGAACTTACAAACATTGTGTAAACCTAGGCTTCACGCTGTGGACCATATCAAGGCTAAAACTTTTAACGGCATTATCCCTACAATCATCTTGGTGTCCTTTGAAGGATTTATTTCTAATTTTCCTTAATATTTTGTATGAATATGGCACTAATCATTAATAATGGACTTATGTCAGCGTGATCTTTATAAGTTCCTTGTTTACTTAATAAGTGTCCTTGTTTACTTAGTTCTCACATGATGTTTTTAACCTTGATTGTATTTTTCTTCCTTTGTTTTTCCTTTCTTGGCCTTGGGTCGATGTTTACATCGTAGTATAAAATGGATGTTTTGCCATTTATGTTCGGATTTCATTGCCCAGGCTGACTGATTGACGCATGCATGCAAATTAAACCTATCTTCTCCAGCTGAACCCTGGCTCTGAGTCTCCTGATTCCTTGATCATCTAATGCTCTGGTCAGATCCAGAAGATCTTATTTTTATTTACAACACCTTCAATCGATCTTTGTCTCAGTGGAACAAAGGTGGTGGTGTCAATTTTAGGTGTCTCCTCTCTCTGTCTACAATCTCCTGTTGTGCAAACCCAGAGGACACCTACAGCACACACTAAATTGTTCCACACTGGTCACACTGCTACCTACTTAATAAAACAAAGGCTTTGTTAGGTGGTATTAATGCTTCAAATCTTGTGTAAATCAAAACATAAACCCTATGAAATCTCGTCATCAAACTGGTCATATAATTGGTCATATAATACAACCAACACTAGACTGCATAGTTTAAATTTGACATGATAAATGAGCGGTCAATGTTCTTAATTTTAACTGACATTATAACATCTTGCTAGCTAGACTTTCTGTTTGTAACTGACATTTGGCAAAAATTTGGTGATCTCGGTTCACTTGGGATTTTTGTCCTCCTCACTACAGCTTCTTAAACTCTCCCAGGACTACTGGTCATGGGGGTGGCTTATCCACAGTTTACAAACCTGCTGTAAATGCAGCTCTTTACCCACTGGCACGTACTCTTCCTTGGAGGTGAAAATGTTAAGGATTGATGGTATGATCCCTGTCTTTTGTGCAATTGTTTACAGGCCTGCTTCTTATCTTATAGTAACTTTACAGACCCGATCTCCTTTCATTCAGGGTCTCCAGACTGGATAAACTTATGAGCTTAGGGGATTTAAATATTCATATATGCTGTCCTTCAAAATCCATGGTCAGTTAGTTTTTATTATTTGTTGACTCTTTTAATCTCATTTAGTCAGTATCATTTTATTGATTGCCTTTGACTTAATTGATTAAATAATCAAAAGCGAAGCAATCATAATCACAACCTGTTAGTTCTCCTGTATAAGTGACTTCACCCGCACTGCCAAGCGTGAATTTTGGAAAACACAGATGGAAGAAAGACGAGCTTCAAGTCTTATATAATCTCTTATCCTCAGGGATTAAAACTTTATCACAGATCTGTTACGATGGCTAAGGCTGTGTACTATGCAGATTTAATCAACAAAAGACGCAAAGCATTGTACAACCCTGTTGCTGCATCTTCTGACACCTCTGCTCCTATGTTTAAAACATTCTTTATTGCAAAATAAGATCCCATATCCTTCCCGAAGACATAGATTCCTCACAGACACAACATCCTATTAGCTGCCTTAAGCAATTAAAAACAGTACTGTCCTCTCAACCGACTGAGGTTGTTGCACACTTGAATCCCACCAATGAACCATTATTACTATACAACTTATTATGCACCATTGATTTGGCTATAATTAATAGGTCCCTATCAAACAGATGCGCCCCAACCAGCTTTAAACGTGCAATGGTGCAGTCCTTACTACAGAAACCTTTTCTGACTCCAATGAACCCACTAACTCCAGGCCTTTCTTTAAACTTCCATTCATTGCTAGGGAATTTGAAAAAGTTGTCTTCTCCACCTACCTGAGGAACTGTTACACTGTAACAGTTTGGATTTAGCTACTAAGAGCACAGAATCTACATTATTAAATGTTTATAATGATATCCTGCTCATTGTTGACTCTAGCTCTTGTGCCATTTTATTTTTATTAGATCTCAGTTCCTTTGACACAATTGATCATAACATTATTTTAAAGCATTTAGAGGTTGAGGTTGGTTTGCAGAGCCCTGTGTTAGAATGATTTATCTCTTGCTTATAAGATAGAACCTTCTCAATACGAATAAGAGAATATTCCTAATTCCCACTTTTGTGAACTATGGTATACTGCAAGGTTCAATTATAGGACCCCTGTTATATTAACTATACATGCTTGCCCATCGCTCCATCTTTTTACATTTTCATCCTTGTTGTGCAGTTTACACACAACTTTACCTTCCTGCTATAACTGCCAACACGTGCACTAGACATCCTATTAAACTCTCTTGATGATATTAAATGCTGCATGACAGGATGCAGGAAACTTTTTCCAACTAATTCTAAACAAAACTGAAATAAATGTATTTGGTACCCAGGTTTTTATTTTTTAGGTTTGTTTTTAGATGGGTTACTTTGCTTGGTTTCCTGTCTTTATAATGGCGCAATAAAATAAAAAAAAATTCTTACCTTTTTTAAATCAAGCATATTTTATCTCAAAACGACCTGGGCACAGTTTCCATGTTTTTATCGCTTTTATTATTGACTAAATGTGCCCGTGACTTCTTTCACATAGAATTTAATTGCACATTAGCGCGTTTTAAATAATGTACAACTGCATCTGTTGAATTTTGGAATAAACAAAGATTTTTACGTGTTACTGTTAAGTGCGCGGAATGAAGGTGTGAAATCACTTTTATTAGGTAAATTTCAATCGCACGCTTATAAGTGTGTATTAAAAAACGTACAGCGCCATCTGTTAAATTTTGAGATGAATGATTTTTTCAAGGTCAATTTTTTTATGATATAAGGGTGGACAAAAATTCCAAAAAAACATCTTGATGTGTTCTATTAATCATCTTACATCTATCTTATTTTTTACAAATATCTTCAATGTACAGACACGCAAACTTTACAGTTTAATTATATGTATTTTTTTAGACTCACTGTAACTTCCTATACATAAAGTTGCCACAATCAACTTAAAGTAGACTTCAGGTAGTTCAGAACACAGCAGCCAGACTCTTTACTGGAACAAAGAAAAGGAATCAAATTTTCCTTGTCTTACAGCTGCAGTGGTCATCTCTTTAAATATAGTATTGATTTTAACTTTTATTTTTTGTTTTTAAAGCCCTCAATGGTCTACCCCCTTAACACATTGTTGACCTTCTAATTCCTGCCAATCTAATATTCTGCCCCAAGATCACTTAGATCAACATACAAACAGCTTTTTTTTTTTTTTTTAGTCCTGCACACTTGTTTAAAGTCCAGAGGTGACAGGGCTTTGGAATAGTCTCTCGGATCACATTAGGTCTGCTTCTACTATTGACAGATTTAAATCAAAGCTGAAGGCCCATCTTTTCTTAGTGGCTTTTAGTTCTGTTAAAGGTTGTCCAAGGTTTCCTGTCAAGTACACTTTGTTTCTTGTTCAAGTACACTTTGTTTAATTATTTAGCAATTTAAATGCCTTTATATTACTTTTATAGTACATTCTTATATTTTGTTTCTTATTCTGCGTTATCCTATACATTTTGCACCCTAGGATTATTTACAGTTTGTGTTATATGTATACAACCAGAAAGCACCTTGGGTCAAAGGTTGTTGTTCTAAATGTGCTATGTAAAAAAATTACTTGACTGGACACATCAAGGTCTTTTACTACTGCACACGATGAAATAGAAAGGCCATCCAAAGTATTACCCGCACATGGATCTAGTACCAGAACTTATGTTACTGTAGAACCTTGTATAAAACAAAACTTTACTTTAGTACGTGCAAGAATATCACCATTTACATCAACAAACTGATAATGATTAGTTAAATGGGATCTGCTCCAGAGAGGGCCATTTCCTTCCCTTCTACAACATTTTCTAATCTATGAAGGAGAATTATATGATCAATAGTGTCAAAAGCTGACCCGAGATCACCAACATTCAGCCAAATGTCAGTGCAAGGAACACAAGGTAGAACACACAACCCTAATCAGACACCAGTGATGGCTCATTTAACTGCTGTGTTACAAATTTTTCGAGAATGTTTAGAAATAAATGTGAGATTTAACTGCTTGTTTAAAAGATTTAGGTACATAGCCATTGCTGAGAGAAGAACTGATTTTAAGAAGAACTATTTCTGGTATTATCTGTTTAAATGAACATCTAAGGATTAGTACATAAATAGATTTCACTAAAGAAATAAGTGAAATTATTTTCTTGGGAGAGTAAAACATTCTAATCACAGATCTGATGTAATTATATTGTCACTTGCATCATTATTTATTAAATTGTCTTGATTTGACATCTGATGGTTTTGCCTGATATTTTCAAGTTGTTTGTGGCCTTATTACTAAGTAATTTCGCTCCAGTATTAAATAAGAATGTGTGATTATTTTCATTATGTTTTACAAGAATGGAGAGATACATTAATTTGGCAGCGCTAAGAGCTTTTCTGTAGCTTAGGACACTTTTCTTCCAAGATGTTGGAAGAAGTACTTTAATTGTATACTTATATTAAAATTACACTGATCTCAATCCCATGAGATTTTCCATTGTCCATACCTTTCAAAATTTTGCACAAACCCACTCAAAGCATAAACCAAAACATTTGGCCAGGTCTCCCATTTTCCATAGTCTCCAGAAGAAATTGCACCATTTCCAGGTCACAAGAATTTGTTTTTGGCCCTGCACTGAACCCTCTTGCTCCTAGCTTGCTTGTGGTAGACAGAAAAATCATCAAAAATATTTAACCCACTAAATCTTTCACCAAATTCTCTGGATTATACAGTGGAGGGACGGTAATTCAGCAAAAATCTATCTGTATCTATCTCATCAATTCCCCCATTTTTTTTTGCACTTTCCAATTTTTCTCCAATTTTGGAAATGCACACGCAAAACATACTGCACAATTAAAGCCTCTTCTCTGGACCAATCAAAAAAAGAATGAGACAGCTGCAGCTGAGAGCCATCGCTAAGACAACTGAGCTAAACCACGCCCCCTCTACTTACTCTCTCACACACACACACACACACACACACACACACACACACATATATATATATATATATATATATATATATTGTGACAGCAGGCTTACAGCCGCCCAGCCTTATAAAGAGGCCTCGGAAACCACGACCTGTGAGCAGATTATTTCTTTCCCCCACATATTCATACTCGTTTCCTATCTTAACAGATGCCGCAAACTCTACTGACTTAACTACGCCAAGAAGGAAGCTGCCTGCCACACGCTCTCCTGCACGCCCCACCACCTATGCCTCTGATGCACCTCCTGCTCTGTGCTTCACGCCTCACCTGCTCAGCTCTAGGACATCCTAGGTTCCACCGCTACCAACATAACCATGCATGGAGCCATTTTTAACAAGAAAACTGATGCATCTAAAAGCCCCTGCTTCACAATATATCCAGGAATTGTCTGTAATTTGTAATTCATTCATTTTTGTTAACTTGAAATGTCAAGCAGACATTTTCACAAGTGGCCTCAGATTTTTGGATACCACAGTGCATTCTTTCAGTTATCCCCATTAACTGCATTATCCTGATTACTGTAGAGTCACATTGAATCTGGAGCATTTCCTGGAAACCCTGGGCATGAGGAAGGAACACACCTTGGATGAAATACCAGTCACACATTCCCACACAGGGGCAATTAGTGAAAAACACCCACTGGCATGTTTTTCAAGAGATGGGAAAAACCTGGAGAACCAAGCGGAAAGCCATGAGAGAAAAGCATACACAGAAATGCCAGGCTTTAATTTGAGCTCAAGATCAGACTGAGGTCCCCAGATCGGTGAGGGGGCAACCCTTCTCACTGTGCGACTGTACACTGTAAAATTGAATGATAAAATAAATATGAACATAAATAAATATTTAAATAGAGAAAATCAGTAAAGGAATTTCTGTCCATTTATAGAATCATATTAAATGCACAGTGTCAGTAGGGTGTAGGGTACAATTTTCTATGTATAGGGTATCATTTCAGCCTCCTGAACAAATTATGTTCGTGTGAGGTGTAATTTGAAATCAAGGAGAGGGTTCTATCACAGATGAGTAGTTATTTAACAGGTCCTACTTAAAGCATTAGTTATGCTCTGGCTAAGCCATGACTGCCATGTTAGACTTCAAAACAACACTTCATTAGCTGGGAGAGCTGGTGTTGGTAGCAATGTCTATTTGACAGATCTTTATGTAATCCATGGATTTTATATTTATATATTTATATAATTCTTATTCATTTTGGTGAGAGCTAGGGTCTCTGACACGTCAAAAAAAAAAAAAAAAACAGAGAACTAGAAAGCTCCTTTGTTTGGATGCCAAACTACATTAACACATCAAAGGATAGGGAAGTGATTCATGCCAACTGCATCTCAAGTCCTTATGAAACCAAGCGAGAGAATGTAATTGCATGTGGAAATCGTCAACCTCATGGATTAAAAGACTAAAAGCTGTCACATGGTTATGTCCACAGTGTGACCTTTACACAGATCATATGGGAGATATGCAAAATTAAAAATGACCACAATTAAAAAATTAAAAAAATTTTTTTAATCACATAAGTAATAAAAAGGCTTTGAAAAAGTTTTGACATTTTGAATTCCCAGGTATTCCAGCGAGTGCCCTATAAATGGATATATAACAATTCTTCCAACTTTCCGTCACAAATGACAGCTTGTTACCAAGAAACCACAAATAATAATCCTCCACCCTGAAGACTTTCCTCTGGCAGAAAACCTAAATGAATAACCTCAGCTCTGACTTTATTAAATTGCTAATACTGGAGACTCCTTCCATAAATGTTATATAAATGCCACTTTATTGAAAGAAAACTTCACCACGTTATTATTTATATGTTTTTTTACCATTTGTTTAATAAAAACATGTCTATTTATTTCGTCTGTTTATTATTAAAATTCTATGGAGCATCCACCGTGTAAGTTGTTATTGTAGACAATATAAAATTTAATATCTGGCTTATTAATAAAATATTACCTTACATTACGTTTTCAATATTTTTTATAATTGTAAAAATGAGCAGTGACAAATACAGTAAGCATGCCTGAATTAGTGTTATTGTGCCTGCTGTGTATGTGCTTTATTAAGAAGATTATGTTTCCATTTGTCTTGAAAATTAATCCCCTCCCCTAGTACACTGACTACAGACAGTATATCTTCAGCATGCAGCAGTGCAGCAGAACCTCTCTGTCAAGTTGCCTCACACATACACACAGCTGAAATTCAACTGAAGCATTTTGATCACGCTACACAGCAAGAGTAATACACAAAAGGGTTAAGGTTAGCATAAATAAGCCTGCTCTAAACATTCACGTAAAAGACTCAAAGAGTTCATGAAAACACAGACTTACACATCATTCCCCATAGATTAACTTTGATGGCTATTACCTCATGATTATTAAACTTTGTGACTTAAAACAATGTTTCAAACTTCCACTTTAAACATGAAAAAAAAATTATTTGCCAATAATGTAAACTAATGGTGGGCATAAATGCCATAAGTCTTTCAAATTGCACGTGTTGGTAGAGTAACTCTTAGAGGAACCTCTGTACAAAGGTACTACTCATCATGGCTTTCATTACAAGAGATACATTTGTGCCATTGTTGCACAACACAACTCTTAAATCCTCTTTCAAAATCCCTTTTATCATGCTCTCCCACTGGGCTACAAAATGTTTACAGAGATGACACCATTGACAAGAGCAATGCGCACAGATGGATGAAGAGGTTTAAATAAGTGAAACCAGCATTGAAGTCAAAACACTCAGTGGGAGACCATCAACTGTGACAAAGGGGATTTTCAAAGAGGATTTGAGACTTGGTTCAATGATGGCACAAATGCATGGCATGTGATGGAGGCTATGCTAGTAGTAGTACCTTGGTATAGGGGAAGAGTTAAACTACCAACATTTGTACTTTAATTGATCTATGTCAATTATTATAAAAAATAATTTTAGTACAGTCACGTATAACATTTTAATGTTAAACACTTAAACACTTAATATATTTAGATATTACATTCCGTTCAAATGAATACATCCAGGTTAAGTTAGTTAGTTAACCAAGTTAGTTCAGCTTTGTTTAATCAAAGACTTGGGAAAGCATTAAAGTGGGGATATTTTCTATTCTTGCATGTATATAAAGAGAAATAAATGTTGCAGCTCAGGAAAGCAGCCTTTCAGTTGGCCTTTTTACTGGTTTGATTATTCATATCCAAGGCTGACAAACTCCCAAAGATCCTATTGATTCCCTGTAACTTCCTTGTGGCCAAAACAGAGAGATGATACCCAAATCCATGGCGCTTTAGTCCCACTTGAGACGGCCACCTGTTTCAAAGTGTAAACACCGCACAGAGACCAGTGAGCCATTTTGCACTGTTTTAGGATCTTCAGCGTTAACCAGTGTTCAGTAGATGATAAAACTGATTTACGCAAGTATCATTTGTGCGAGTGTGTTTAAACAGAAAGTGGTTTATAAGGTGACATGTCACTGTTCTTAAATAATACTAAAACATTTAGATTATACTAGAAGTGGGGTGAAGCTGGAAGATGTATGCGCAGGCAGGATCCAAAACTTTCGCATGCAACAATTATGAGTTTAATTGGAATGGTTAAATGGGATATAATGAGATCCGGCATGAATATAATGATGAATGTCATCATAGCACCTGCAAGCACACAACCTGATAATTATATCAGCCACTAGAAGGCACTAGTTCCTTCTTGAGCTTTGGTCTGATTAAATTTTATAATGAAACATGTGAGAATAATAACATTTTTTATAAAAAATACGTTGGGAATATATTGTCAAACAGAATAAGACTCATTCAAGGACATGTCTTCTCACAGCTCTGCATGCTTAAAAAAAGACTAAACTGTATTTTTTTCGTTATCTTTTCTTCGTTTAATGTAGTGTTCAGTTGGAAATGGGGATTATAGTATACTTTTAAATTGACTAAGGTACATAAACAGTCTATAATTATATAATTTTAATTTAAGGTTTAAAGGTACACTACATTAAGGTACATACTGAGGGGAGTACTCATAAGCAAACCACTACAGAGACAAGGAAAAAAACCATCTATCACCTTTTCTTTCTTTCTTTCTTTCTTTCTTTCTTTCTTTCTTTCTTTTTCTCACAGCAATTGATGCTGTGTGCTGATCTGGGATCAGGTATTGTCTCCTATTCCTTAAGCATTTTATTTACCTGCTTTTACTATCATCATGCCTTGTGCTGTTTTTGTCTAACAGTTTTTTCTCTCTCTCTCTCTCTCTCTCTCTCTCTCTCTCTTCACACACACACACACACACACACACACACACACACACACACACACACTATGGGCAATTCTTCTTCTTTATTTCCCTCTCTTTCTGTTTCTGGATGACTGCTGAACAGTAAGAAGGAGCAGAAATGTCAGCCTGCCTCCACCACCTCTGCTATTGTAGTGCAGCACTGCAAATATGGAAACTTTTGAGTATGCTGACTGACATTTATGGCCATTGGGAATGTGTCTAGCTGTCCAGGATGACTGAAGGAACACTGTAAATTCTGCCAGAAAAAGGTCACACAGCGGCACTAAGAAACCAGTCAGTTTCTCTGCAAAAAAAAAAAAAAAGACCTCAGGGTTATGCTTTCCCCTTCTAGCCCTGGCCAACGTGTTTGAGGTGTTAATTTGGGTTGCTTTTAAATGCTATTCAATCTTTGAATTTAGGATCAGTAACTGTGTTGTGTTTTATAGACTGGTATGCTGCAGAAAAAGCCCACTCACTGGCTCTGCAGTTTTCTCGCTCTCGGGTTCTGGGCAATTATTTGAGTGATTATCGTAATTGGCCATCATTTGGCAATTACATAACTTAGTCTACATCAGAGAATTATATCATGCAATATGTGGATTAAATGAGATCCAAACCGAAACGTATTCAAATGCAAAAAAGGGAAATTACTTTTTAAAACTTAAGTTGTCTATTCTGAACAAATGATCTATCATTGCACATAAAATAGTTGAATACACTCTATAATTCTCTTTATTATACAACCACTAAATTGAACAATTGTCCATTCATGAGCCACATTTTTGCAGATTAAAACCCTCATCTTCCAGTATCACCATGTTACTCAAGTAGGTCCTTAGTCTATCTCCAGCTATGTGAATCATTCAGAGATTCGCTGCTGGTTCATTTACACAGTGCATTCAATGCTACACAAATCGAACAATACTGCAGTCACAACACTGTAGTCATGCAGTATCATCCTCAGACACATCCTGGTGTAGGCTTCAATTATCAAATACAAGTTTGAGCCTGTGCAATGTAGTAGCCCATTCTTTTTTACCCTCAAGACCATATTCAGGATCTCACAGTGGAGATAAAAAGGGATAAAGGAAATGGAAGAAAGCTGAAAAGCAACTGAAGATGTGTTGCACTGAAGATGGATAAAAGGGGACAAAAAAGATTACATTTGAAACAGCAGTGCAGACAACGCTGGTCATGAAATTACACAGGAATGTATGATTGGGGTTCAGTAATGTCTTATATTGTGCTGTCTAATCTGTGCAAACATCTGACATGGCTACTGGGTAGACAGAGATCAGCCACTGCTTTGCTTCTCCGTACCATTCTGTGTTTTCTTTCTTCTAACCATTTGTGGTGCTTTTGTTCTTGGTTCCAAAAAAAAAAAAAGAAAAAAAAAAAGAAAAAGGTTTGCCATTTGTTAACAAAAAAAAAAAAAAAAGAATATGATTTGGATCCAGCAAAAAGAAACAAAGCTGTCTTTTTCTTTTATCTCTGAAAGATCTGGGGGTTAGCTCTGCTAGCACATTTACATCGACTGCTCCTGGGAGACACAATTAAGAGTTGAAGCTATTGAATGGAAGAGAATGATATAATGCTGTTCCTACATTCCTACATTGAATTTAATATTACAAATGATTTTTAATCTGAAATGGCATTACCAAAATTGCAGAAGCACTAGAACCAGAGGCAGTATTGTTCTAGGAACTGCTTTTCACTATAAAAGGACAAAGTTGTCAGTTGTTCTCTTTTCTCCTTGCTACTCTTTATCCCCTAATGTCCAAGCACAGCCTCAAAAGGGAAAGAATATGGTTTACAGTTCATTAATTTACTATTAATGGGGGCATACTGGGTGAACTGCTGGATGAACACAAACTCAGAGAAGCTTTCATTGGCATTTTCAGCAAGTAAGAAATTAATTTCTTGCCGTGATATAGATGGTAAGTTCATACCTTGTCCTTCATCTCTGCCAAAGCATTACATTAATCAATGTTTCTGAGTGCTTCAGTTCACATTGGTGAAAGAAGCTTTCAAAGACCAGGACTTTAAGAAATTCAGTGTTATTTTCTCTCTCTCTCTCTCTCTCTCTCTCTGTTTCTCTCTCCTTGAGATATATTGTGGCATCAATCTAATATAAATCTTTGCATTATTTATGCCCAAAATGCATTTTATAAATATATAATAAAAATGTTACACATAAGCTGCTCGACAATGATAAACCATTATTTTTTTATATGGGTGTTTTTATTTGTATAATTAAATGTGCAACAGTAATTATGCCATCCTTTTTTTTTTTTCAAAATGGCCTTTATCAGATTTAAAGACTTATCTTTTGGAACTGCAACTGAGGTAGCTCATTAGTTATTTATTACAGCAGGGTGAATGAGTCCCTTTAGCGTGGAGTGCAAGGATGTAGTAAATGTAAGTGATGGTAATGACTACAGTTTGGGGAAAATGGACCCAAATAAACCACAGAAGTGCACTGGTATGTAGACTTTTAGCCCCCATTTAACATTATCAGAACATTCGGTAACAAAAACTTCAACAAGTTTTGAGCATATGCTGTATTGCCAGAAAAGTAATCTCCTGTAATGTTCTGAAACCATGTACTATACTATAAGTATACTGTAATATACTGTAATATACTGTAATATACTTTTTACAAAAAACGCTGGTAGAACATGACACATAATATTACTGCTTAGACAAAAGCTAACACTGACTTGGTGTTTCTACAATTAAATATGTGTCATTGGAGAAGCTTTTCATTATGTGCTTATGCAGCATCCAGAAAACATTTTAGATTTAATGTTTAAGAAATGAACATTTTACATTATGGTAAACACAGCCAAGTTTCCAGACACTGTAGTTATCATTACTTATATTTTTACTACATCTACAGTACAGTATATACATTACCCAGCCAATTACATTAGCAAAAAGTAAAGGGTTTTTATTTTGGATGATATATGTCCATCCCAAGTTGCATTCACTTTTTGCGGATCTTATCTTATATTGATGATATAAGTGAAGTTGACCCATTCCATAAAGGTCCCCCAGCACATCCTACAGAATTTCAGTGGTAACCAAAGTGAAAAAGCTCCCATGCAGATTTCTGCATTGTTGTCTTGGAATATGCCCGTAACAAGAGGGAACAAAATGCATTAATGTGATTACCTGGACATTCAGTACATTCAGGCCATCAGCTGACTTCATTTTATTGCCACATAACGTTGCTAAGCCCAGACCTGATCAACTGAAGCAACCCCATATCATAACACTGCATTCAGAAGCTTGTACAGTGGGCACTATGCATGATGGGTGCATCACTTTATTTCCTTCCCTTCTCACTGTGACATGCCCATCGCTCTGGAATAGGATTAATCTGGACTCATCATATTCTTTCTTTATGCTTTCTTCTGTCATAATTTATAACGCAACTTTGCCTGGCGTATAAATGATTTATCCCAGTAATTTCAACAGTCTTCCCGGTTGTTTTCTTTGCTTGATACTGGCCAATAAATTGACCCTCATGAAACACAATAAGATTCATTCCATGACCACTGGACACATCTTTGACATGGTTATTAAAGCATGTGAATTTCACTGTATTAGTAAGGGTTAAAAGAATTGTTGCCACCCTAAACATAGTAATATAGTATTGTCCAGTCAACGGCTTTAAAGTATTTGATTATTTAAATGCAAAAGATGCCTTTTTTTAGCCAGGCAGTGTGCTTTTTTCTGAATTGGTATGTTAATATGATGCACTAAAAGAATATTTATGAATGTTATTTTTTACAGATTTAATTGATTAATTTTCTATTTCAGGACTAGCAATACTAGTAGCAATACTAAACCAATACTAAACTGATTATGAGTTATCTACTCACTCACTCACTCACTCACTTATTCTGTACAGGATCACAGGAGGCAACTCCAAAGGGGACTCTGAGAATTAGGCAGCCTACACCTAGGAGAGAATGCCAATCCTGCAATAGATGTCCAGGGTGTACCTTGCCTAATTATGGGCAATTTGGAAATAATAATTAGCCTAATCTGGATGTCTTTAGACTGTGGGAGAAAACCAGAGTCCTTAGAGAAATGTCACCAAGCATGGAGAGAACATGCAAAGCCGGAGTCCGGTGGTGTTTTATACAATACAACAACAATAGAACATTGTCTTAGGTTTCCTCAAAAACAAGATACATTTTTCTATCAGACAGTGAGGGAATGATTGTTCATTTTATAATATAACAGGAGCTAGCTTTTGCCATTCCATATTATCAATATAATGTCTGTTCTTTCTCACACTTGCACTTGCACCCAACCTGCTGTTACATTGCACACCTGAAGTTTTCGCACTACAAATAAAATGCAGCTTTTGCTGCTCATATGCCAACACTGTTCATACCATGCATTGCCATACAGAAATACACAGTGTTATTTTATTGTATTTACCATAAATACAAAACTTAACTTCTTAAGAACAGCATTGTAGAATAGTTTGTACTGCAAAATAATCACATCAAGTAACGACGTTGGGGCTCAGTTTTGTGGTACTGTACTTTGTTGTAGTGAGTGGTCATCAATGCCTCACCCCCCTGAGGGATTTCATATATAGAAAACCCAGAACATTATAAAAAATGGGATTTTTAAGGTTTTTTGAAATTTCTTCTAGACTGTTTTTGGAAATGTTACATGAAGACTCCTAGAATTATACTGTTCAATTAAAAACTACTAGTCATTTATCTCTTGTATTAATAGAAACAATTTTATTTTCTTTATTTTAAATTATCACCTCATTTTTTTTAAAATCAAAACCAAACATAGCGGATTTCATAAAAGCTTTAGGTGATCTAATTGATTACATTTAATACACTATATGGAGCAGTGTTTTCCAATTTTATCTACAATAACCTGTTCCATTGAAGGGGAAGCTGGAACTGTGTCTACCAGATTAATCATGTGATCCTGGCTTTCAATCAGACATCAGATCTGACTCCTGCTTGGCTGGAATGAAACCCTGCAGCCACATGGAAGATTACACCGGCACCCCTGATATGAAGCATTCAGTCCTTTTGAATGTTCTCTGACAATATCCTGATCACAGTTTCACACCACTATTCTGAGACACACTATGAGTATTTGATTTTTTTTTTTGCCTCACTCTATCAGCTGCAGTGCTTTTGCTGTGCTCTGCCGAGTCGGTCTATTTCCCACCAGGCTGAAGAAGGATTCACAAACTGAATTTAAGTGACACATGGGAATTTCAAGACACAATGCTGCAGATATTAAAGCTATACACTCTTTCTTCGATTATCTCCCAATTTGTGTCTTACACTCAGAGCAATAGAGATGCTATTCAGTACCTCTGAGGCTCCAACAAAGGTTTAACCCAAACAGACACTTATCCACAGTGCCTGTCCACAGCCATACATGGTCCTTAAACATTACGTGACAATTGAGCATACCTCATACATAATATGATTTTTGTTTTTCATAATTTGTGTTTTTCTGTTTCTCTCCCTCCATCCCATGGGCTCTTTTTTGAGCTACATGTGCCACTCCAGTGATTCTGACTTCTGCTCTCCAGACATGTCTGATCCATCCTGATGCACTTGGAAACCATTCACTGCTGCTGAGGATGGCCCTATATGGACAGCCTAAAGATCCACATGAAGATGGCTTTGGACTGCAATTGATATAAACAGTTTAATATGATGGCTTGGGATTTGGGTCATCATATCTTTAGAACTGCAATTGCCACAAATAGTTTTGCACTCATGCCTCCATCAGTGAACAACTGATACCTCCAACAAAACAGAATTTAGAACTGTAATTAAAAATTTCCTAATTGCACTTTTTTGAGTCAGGTGGTAATCTGAAAAATCTGAAAAATCAATCTGCATTAACGAGGTAAAAAAGTAATGTTCTCATGTACATGTACATGATAACAATATGTACAGGTTGGAACTTAAGTAACTGTACATAAGATCCACCATAATAAACAGAAAAAATGAAAGTACTTGACCATATCAGCACAATCAGATGGACAACAGAATGTGTATTCTGTTGTCCATTCCTATTTATAGTGATGTAAGTGACAGAGCTCCCGATCCTGAAACAGAGCAGAGCTATTTGTAATTGCAATTAGGAAAAAAAGTCTAAATAGCTCATAGCACTTAGTTATGGAAAGGACTTATTTACTTTCTATTAAATCATGTCACCTAGATTAGGATGTGTTCCCTTTTAAATCTGGCTCCTCGGAAGGTTTGTTATCTATGCCATATCATCACAGGGAGTTTTTTCGTTTGCCACCATTACACATGGCTCTTTCATTAGAATGAAATCTATAACTATTTTTTCATACAGTAGCCTTTTCACAATGTCCACAGTAAAAACCGCTATACAAATAAAATTCGACTAAAGTTTAATTGCTAGAAATCTCTTACAGTTTGTTTACACTATGTACCAGGAGATAGAAATTATAGTCTAGTGTTGCTCATGAGGGGACCACAGAGGAGCGCTGTAATTTTTCCTCAAATGCCATTGTTTCTTAAAGTAACTGCATGGTAGATGTTTGTGGAATGTTAAACACTGCAGTATTAGATGGTTCGAGAGAGTCAGGCACTGCCGACATTTTAAGTTTTCCTTTATTCCCCATTAGTTAACATGCGTATGAATGCTATTTCAACCACAACATTTGCAACACAGCAGTGCATTTCAACTAACTACTATTAACTGCTGGTTTATACCTCAAAACTGAACCACGATCGTGTATCTGTATCTCGACACAGAGAGGAAATTTATGAGCACGCACAGCTTGCATAAACTCACAGATGGGCTGATGCACTGGGCATTAGGCAAATGCTTAAAGTAATGAGCAAGTGCAGCGTTTCATGTGAAATTGGAGTGTTTTAGGTTCTGCCAGTTCACAACTTGCCTGCATTTTCATTAGAATAGCAATTTCACTCATAATAAAGCAGTTCTTTACTACTTTACCACTTTACTATTTCTTTACTACAGAGGTTATTTAATTATTTACAGTCAGGTACCTCTTGATCTTTATTGAAAGAAATCATAGAGCAGATGTACAGATTTAATTAAAAATAAACTATAAAACAAAACCAACAAGAAAAAATACATTTACAGCATAGTAGCATAGTAGCCAAAACCAACATTTCTACCTACTGTAAAGATTCATAATTCTGCATGGACAATAATTTTTGCATGGGTGCAATTTGAGACTGTAATCAGCAAAGTGCATTCAAAAAAATATGACTTTACAGATATGAATGTACACCATCAGTATTTTATTGACTACCTCCCCCCCCCCCCCCCCCCACTTCTGCCACCAAAACAGTGATGCACTGTGTTTTGACACCTTTCTATTAAACCAGAATTACCCTTTATACATTTTCAAATACAGTACAGAACATTCGGTGCATCACTGTTTTGGTGGCAAAAGGGTGACATATCCAATATCAAGTAAGTGGTTATAATGTTATACCTGATCAGTGTATTAACAGCAATTAATAACATTTATGTTGCATGAAACAAATAAATTAAAATGATTGCCTGTATGAATTAACATCATCTAAAAATATTTACTTATTTGTTTGTTTATAAATGTATGTATGTATGTATGTATGTATGTATGTATGTATGTATGTATGCATTTATGTATGTATGTATGTATGTATATATGTATGTATGTACAGTATGTGGCTATGTTTACAATGTCCAGTTCTGAATTGTTTTTACGTTTACAGTTTAGTTGTTTTCCTGATGCTGTGCTATATCTATTGACAAAAAGATTTATCACACTGAGAGACGTTCTTGGTGTATTTAAAAGTCTCTGAAATTCAAATGATCACTGACATCCTGGGGAAAAATCAATAGCAGCACTGCTTTCTTGAAAAAAAAAAAAAAACACTCATGCGTCTGGAAAACAGTAGGATATTATTGATTGACTTTTGGCATCATGTGGAAAATTCCATCTTAGCTCAGACAAAATGTTTTTCCTAAATTATTTCCTTCACAGAAACCGGTACAAAAAAAGTGTAGGGAAATGGTGTTATAGAATAACAGAAATAGTTTTCTACCACAGCCCCTGATTGCCAAACCAATACCTTTCATTACTTTCCCTGTATAACAGAAACTGAACCATATGTGGGGCACAACTGAACAAAACAGCTTCATTAACCATGTCTTTTTGCTAGATCAGCAAAGCCAACCATAATGGCTCTAACTGAAGCTAGTATTGCAGTTGGATGATGTGATAGATCATTCGTGCTAGCATGGTGGCATTTTAATGGCAGTGTCCCAGCAATGCCTATTACCAGAGCCGTCTTCTTAATCTTCAAATGTGAAAAAAATATATACTTGCACTTCTTTTTTTCTTTTCTTCCAACAGCAAAATCTGAGCATCATCAGTGTAGGCAGGATGCCATTTGATCCAACCCAAGTTCCACCCACTTACCTGCATCCTTTAGGAACACAGGCTCAGATTTCTTATTATCCACTGTTGTGAAGGAGTCTGTTGGTGGGAGGATATGCAGTATATTTTACCTTGGCACACACACCATCTATCTTGAGCTGTGCCAGTTGAGAAGTGTATTAACTCTGCTTGTAAATGCATTTTCATGTAGCCATCAAATAGATTGAAAAGAGTCTCTGTTTAGCCAGGAATGAAAAGATGAGAATACATGTTTTAAGAGTGATAGGTCCACTGACTCACTCTCCCACACAATATTGGCTTAAGAAAAAACAACAGGTTATTCAGATCAGGGCTGGGCAATATGGATGTCTGGTGACCTTATGGTATTAGATGTGCGTTTATGACTAAGCCAAATATCACCAAGCAGAGTTATTGCTTTCATTTGCCATTTGTTAAAAAAACGCTAAAGTTCTTCCAGCATCAGAGGTGAAACAGTAAGAGAACGTATAGTATACACAAATATGAAATGTTGCCAGGAAAATAATTTACTTATGTGAAGTACTGCATATGGAGCTATGTCTCTGTGTCAGAAGCAATGGACCTCACGGAATTGGTGTCATGTTGTGCCTAAAGTTATTCTCCAGCATTTAGTTCATTTGCTTTTTTCTTAAACAATGTTGCTGATGAATGAATCATTTTCAATAACACTTAGACAGAAAGGGTAATACTTTTGTCACTTTTAATGTGTAGCATACATAATACCTAAATCAAGTAACAGTGAGCCAGGAATACTGTACAGTGCAACTACAAAATCAATACGGTCAAAGCTAGAGCTTGTAATGCAGCTAAAATTCAATTACAGTTTGCTGTAAAGTGTACAGTTCATCTTGCACTGCACTAAGGAACGCCTATTAGATACACTCTGCATGAAGTGCAATCGGGGGTTTAAAAGTCACTGTGAGATGCTCAACCAGGGAAGCTGTCTAAAAACTCATAAGTAAAGAGAAAATGCAATCTCAGTGCAAAAGATACTGTGTAAATCACAATTTTATTAAACAAAGGCTTGTGTCAGAATAAGTCAGAATAAGTGTGGAGAGCTTTAATTCAGACAACATGCCTGTAACACCTGTCAATGTAACAGCAATCCAAAAATGTAATAAACCTCACACATAATACAAACCTGCAACCTTTAATGTAATAATCCCACAAACCTAATACATTATTATTACAATTTTGAAAGCTGAAGATTTGTACCTTCCCACAAATGTAACAAATCCCTCTAAATGTAATAGCTATTTACTATGTTTGTGAGAATATTACATTAAAAATTGAAGATTTGCATAACATTTGTGGGCCGCAATTACACTGGAATTGTTACAATTCCTACTTGTTGGTTTAAATGGATAAGCTGACGGATTTGACTTTGTCCTTGAAATTTCTTGGTTAACTGTAATTTTTTTTTGTTTACTGTAACGTATGTGTTTATGATAGGCGGCCTATGGTCTGTGTGCATGTTCTCCCCATGCTCGGTGGGTTTCCTCCAGGGTTTCATCCCACAGTCCAAAAACATGCACATTAAGTTAACTGGTGTTTTCAAATTGCCTGTAGTGTGTGAATGAGTGTATCAGTGTGTGTGTGTGTGTGTATAGCCTCCAGGCCCCTGTGACCCTATATTCAGGATAAAGAGGTGTAGATGAAGAGTGATTGAGTGTTCATGACGAGGATTGTCAGACACCATGACAACATGTTATTTCTCTGAATAGCTCTTTTACCAACGTCTTAAAATTGGTTTACATTACAACACAGTTTGTCAAAAATAAAAACATATTGTGTTAAATTTAAACCAATTTTCACTGCTACTTCCAAGGTACTTCAGTTACTTTTGAATTTTGCTATAAAAGTAATGTTGTGTCATGACAGATTCTAAACTTTATATGGTTTTGACAAAATCACACTATGGTGATGAATGTGAAATTAATTTGGGAATAAAATGTTTTGGAAGACAAACAATAAAAGGTATGTTAGAAAAAAAAGACACAGTCCACATTAACTCTTTAATTAAACACAAGTTGCTGCATGGCACTGGTAACACTGTATATATTTTAATAAAAACTAAAATCCTTTTACTGTAATAATGAGGTAGTCATCATTATTCTGTTCCTTATGTAAAGTCATTCATATTTCAGCTTGAAACCTTTGACATTTGTATGTCACAACACAAACCCATGTTACTTGACACAGTTATGACACCAGACGCTTAATAAACCTAAATGTTATTTCATGTTCAGTAATCAGAAAGTTGTTAGGTGTGATTATCCATTAAAAACTATCCTCAAGTATCCTTAACTGTTATCATAAGACAAGCTTTAGAAAATTTCCTCTCTATTGATGGATTGGAAAACTGAATGTACTAAGTTATAATGTCATCAACATTGTTTGGTTAATTTGCTCATTAATTTGTGATTATGGGTGAAATGCACATAGTCAGAAAAGAACGTCCAAAATGTTTTTGGTATTCAGACAACAGATAAATAGCTGTTGTTTTTCACATGATTGCGGAGCAGGAACAATAATAACATTCTTGAATTAGCAACCAGTAATAACATTTTGTACCATAAAATTATTTTTCAGGGTTCAGTGAACTGAAAGATTGCCATTAATGAAAGGTAAATTAGAAATTGTACTTCATTACACAGAGTTTATTTTTTTTTAATATAATGAAAATTTATTGATAATTTGTTTTTGTTTGTTTTTTTGAAATGGTCATGTTTAATAATGCTGAATCGAAATCTAAATTGTAACGCGTGTGAAAGGTATAAGGAAAAAAGAGATTTTTAGTATTATAAAAAAAGTATTTAATTTTTTTATGCCATTTATTAATATTCATGCTAATTACAGACATCTAAGCAACCCCTTCATTATATCACTGTAAAAACGAACAAACAAAGTCAAGTTTTATAGATTCATCATGCTTTAAAAATGATATGAAAAAGGATATTCTAGTTTTCAGAAAATAAGACCATCATAAATCAAAGTCATGGAAATTCTGATCCATCAGGAAATGATCATGGCTGGAGGACATGTTTCATAAGAAAATGTTCTAGAAAGTGTTAGATTCAATTAAATAGCAGATTTGCATAATTTAATATTAATTAATAAGTGATACAGAGAGTTCTAAGGCTTAGTGTAGAAAGACGCTTCACTATATACAGTATAAACAGCAAAAACACTGGTTTATAAACCACTGGCATAAAACAGAAACTTTAATAAACAAAAATGTTTGTACAGTTTAAACAGCAAACATTGCAGTTTAAAGCTGATCTGATCTACCCGAGTCTATTTGACCAAGTCTGTGTGCACATGCTGTAAAGGCTATGCAAATTGCAAGTGTGAGAAAGCAGAGATGCAGAGACCCGGGATGTGAAATATCTGCTGCAATAGCACCAGTTTCATAAAGCCACAGTGCTATTACGATGATGCATTATTTGGATAATGTGCAATGATTCATACATGATTTATGATTCATGGATATGATAGCCTAATGCTGGATTGTACAAGTACTAGAGTGTTCCATAACTTAAAAAGAGATTGATTTTTAACTATGTAATGGTCTTATGATAAGTGCATGGATGATAAATTTTAGAAAACAAAAATAGAGCACAAAGATATAACACAATATAAAGTAAACAGAATGTTATCCTACAGACTGTTGAGTTGTGAGTAGGTTTTAAGTCCATTAAGTAAAAATATCTTTTAGGGCTGATAGAACTAGTTGTGAACGCTCAATCCACATTACAGCAGGCTTTAATATAAGTTGAAATCGAATTTCCCAGGAACCCTGTGGCATGTTGATGTGCCATTAATGTACATTTCTTTGATTGTCATTGCTTTAATTAAAAAAAATAATAATAAAACACTGTATTTATCAATTTAACATATT